>NC_090445.1:1417168955-1417471985 GCF_031143425.1 Pleurodeles waltl | reverse complement strand
GTAAATACTTTATTAAGACTTTGCATCAGATTGCATCACTTGGTATGACTCTGCACAGGTGCATAGTGGTGATTAATCTGCCAAATGACGTTGCGAGACTTGTAGTTTTACTTTTATCATTGTGGCTATGGGCTCAATGAATCTAGAATGCAAGGTGCTGTTGGTGTGGAGTCCAAGACTGGTTGAAGATGCCACTAATTACACTAAGGCACTTGGCAGCTATGGATCTTGGCATTATGCTACTTGCGTATGCATAAAATGCTGTGTTATGTTTTCACAATTTCTGATGGTGCCAATGCATTTCCCTACAGGTACATGCCACTCTTCCATGTTTTAAGTAACATCTGCCTTTGAATATCTGGATTTGGGTGTTGTAGACACGGCATATTAAGCTTCTATATTCTCCATACCCCCCCCGATTATGTCAACAATTTTCTAACAAAGGTCTTGCATTGGGTCTTCAACAAACAATAAAACTTAATTGCAATGAAATGTCTCCAGGACCACAAAAAATGCAGATATAAAGAAAATTGTTCCTATGAGTTCATATGATAACTCTTTGTATTAGGAATCCCAGTGGAGATCTGAGCACACGCTCAAGTTTATAGGTTAAAATGTTGGCAAAACAACCCTTTACTTGTATACTTCTACGATTATTGCATTGAATGTAATTGTATTTAGAAGCAGGAGACTTTCGGTGGGAAGAAGTATATACATTTAAAAACCTGATTACAACAACAGCGACGATTATTTTGTATCCGCCAATCCAGGCACACTTTAAAAATGTCAACTGAAATCTCCCCAAAAGTGGTGCATTTTCACTACATGTATTCCGGAGTTTACACTTTAAATTGAAGGGGTTTCAACATTTCTAAAGCAAAAATTTGAACGGACGTCTATCTTCACTGGCCTGAGAGGTGGGCGAGGCCAAGCTCAACTCTGCAGAGGAGAGCTGGAGAGCGAGTTAAGAACGATAGTTTGATCTGAACGTTATCTTTATTAACTGTATATAATAGTATTAATTTCCATTTAATATAAGAACGGAATGCTTAAGGGTTTTCATGCTTCTCAATGTATATTTATGTTTATGAAACGAACCACCCTCCACTCTTTAAACAACTAGAACAACTCCGGTTTGCTTGCAAACTAGTAGACTAATTTGCAGATGAATTAATTAAGGTTACCTGAAGCATTGCCAGGTCGTTTGGATTGCTTCATTGATAAGCACAGAAAAGGATAGTGAAAGGTTGTTGTAATACAAAGAACTAGAGCATGTTTTCATCCCAGACATATACAACGATGCTCGGAGTGTGTTTATGACCCTGAATGTGTGTTCACGAGTTTGTGCTCTGTGGTTGTGTGTGCATTTATGTGTGTGCACGTCTATGTATGTGGATACCAGTGTGAGGGCACGCTCACGTGTGTTTATGTGTGTCTATGATTGCATACTTAATTGTATGTATATGTACATGTCATTGAGAATGTCTACGCATGTGTGTGTTTGCATGTGTGAATGTGAGGGTACGTCTGTGCTTATGTGTGTATATCTAATTGTAAGCATGTGTGTATGCCTCTGCATGTGTTTATGCATATATATGTGTTTGTGATTGGATATTAATGTGTATATCACCTAAACAATGGAACACTCAGATAATATGTATGTTTAACTGCATATGTGTATGTGTGTAAGGGGGAGGTGAATGTGTGCCTGTACATGTTTAACTATGTCTGGCAAAGCCTTTGAGCATGTCTATGCATGTGTGTGTGTGTGAGTGTTGGCATGCCCACCCTTGTGTGTGTGTATCTCTCTGTGTGTGCCCCTATGCCCATATGCATGTCCATGGGTGGATGTGATTGTATGTTGGTGTATGCTAATGTGTATGTTTAACTGTAAGTGTGTGAGTTTTTCTTTGTACTTGTCTATGCATACATGTGTTTCTGAGTAGGTAAGTGAGTGTCTAAGTGTGTGTGATTATCTGTATGTCTGGGCATGACTTTGTGTGTATTTTTGCACGGGTGTGGATGTGTGTGCATGCATGCCTATACAAATATGTGTGTTTATCAAACTGTATGCGTGTGCATGCATGCATTGCTTAATTTGTAAAATAATAAGTGCTGGCGTCCAATGTTTTGCCAAAGGCCAGTAGCAAGCGCTAGTGGATGTTAATGTGCCAAAACTCCAAGGCTCCGTAATCTTAATTCCACCTCATGATGCTAATCCACCATCAAACACTCACTGTCTTTTTATACCACTCGTGCAGGTCCTGCTTTCTCCCTTTGTCAGTTTTTTTCTGTCTTCTCTTCCTTCTTTCCCTCTTGTGTGTTTTTCTTTCTCTTGTCCTGGATCAAAGTTAAGATTAGGCAGTGCTTAATTTGAGCCATTGGTAAACAGCACCTAATTGTCAACACAGGAGATAATGACAGTCTCCCACATGGTGGCGCTGTCTGCCTAATTTAGGTATAACAGCTGTTTATGAATTCAATACACAATGACAGTGACTATTGCCTGCCGCCCGAGCCGTTCTTATAGCATTGGGAGCCTAGAATAGTATGACAGTTCAGACTTGTAAGAGTGCGATGGTAAGTAGTTGTGCTGGCACTGTCACTGGCAGCGGTTATGGGGAGTGAAAGCTGCAGTGTCCTCCTGACGATGGCCCTGACACATATTTTTTTTAACAAATTAAGCAGCTGGATTAGGAAAAAGAAGTGCCACTCCAGGAACAAAAATTAGCCCCGTGTGCACATATGCATGTATATGTCTGTGTTTGGGTGTGGATGTGATTGTGTGCATGCATCAGTTGATGTGTATTTTCAACTGTATGTGTGTATGTACATTTGTGTGTGTCTGTAAATGAGCGGTCGTGGCAGCCAGAGCGTTCATGTCTTTGCTTGTGTTGGTATGTTTAATGTTTTATGTGTGTGTTTCCGATGAGTATTTGGATAGGAGTAGTGTGTGTGCATGTGAGTGCTTCTTCTTCTATGAGTTGCCAAGAAGCCTTGGCTAGTTTTTATATATGCATTTGAATACCACTCTAGAAACATAATTTAGAATTATTGCAAATCGGTACACTTTAATGTCGATTAACACAGCATGGCATGTTCCCAGTGCACTCCTTTGAAAAACAAATGTGCAAGCCTCATTCTATAGTTTTACGTTTACACTCTACATTTTGCTTACAGGTATTAGATTCGAACTCCTCGGTGGATTCCTTGTTAACTAGTCACACACCCTTACACTTTATGTGTGTTTAAAGTTCTGCAAATTGATCTTCTGGGACTCACAATTCCAACGCCTCCTTCAGGGAAAGCGGCCAAAAATGTTTCCTCCTGTATAAAAAAAATGCTGGTATGTCGTAGAAAAGTGTAAAGTAGACATTATTAAAAATCAGACCTCTGTAGAACACGCTAATTTTAATCTAAAATTGGCCTCCATTACTCACACGACTACCTATTGCTCCCAGGACCCTTCCACTGCCATCATTCGCCCGCAAGAAAATGGTTTCCTGAAGGGAAAGAAGATGGCCGCGGCCCTTGGGGCTCGAACTAATGGCACACGCTTAACGCAGTGGGGATTTTCCCCTTCACGGCCAGTTGGCTGAGCAAGCTCGTTATTGGAGTGTACATAACCTCCAGTGCTTCTTTAGAGCACATGGTTGGGTGTGAAATTATTATTCCAAAGAGAAGCCTATGTTATTTCCCACATCCTGTAATAACACTAAAGTGTCGATGATATATAATGTCCTGCTTAAGAGCCAAAGAAAATGTTTTACCATTAGACCGCTTTAGGCACATGCTTTTGGTATCGTAGGGGCGGAATCACTTTTACATAACAGGACACTTCTCGGAGTCGTTAATAATATTGTTCTCACTCCGTAATTACAGTTGTAAAGGCTTTGCACAAAAAGAAAATACAGTTCTCAGAGTTAGATGGCAGGAGAACTAATTTCCGATTCTTGGTACTCAATGCCAAACTACCAATCCCTCTTTCACTAAGAAGAAATAGGAGTGAAGGTTATAATATCCATATTATTAAAAGCCATTTATCAGTAAACTAGGGTGTAGCTGGGTTAGGTGTTGGGTGCTACTACTATTAGTGTACATGACAAGTGCCGGAAAAGGGTCGGATCAGAGAAATATGATGGTTTACTATTGACTTTCCATAAATGTAGAATGAAACCCTACTGTTGGCTCTAGCGTAGAACATGAGAGTGTCTCCAACTCTTTAAGGGAAACTATAAAAAGTCTTCTTGAGTTTAGAGACACTCAACTTGGACCTTGATCCTGCGTGGCTGTGACCACTATCAACTAGGGAACCTTTGTGTTGCTCTGTTCAGCCACCGGCCTCCCTGGCGTTAACAGGATGTGAAGGAGTGAGGTATAGTTTATGTAAAACTCACTCTGCCAATACCAGTGGCGTGATGGGAACAGGTAAGTGCGGTCCTGAAAATCCAAGATAGAAAGACAAGGGATTAGGTGGTATTGGAGGGTTCTTGTGTAGGTCCTGAGGGACTGATAGTGAAAAAAAAAATGTAAGGCCTCTACTTAGACTTGGTGAATGTCATTTTCTCTGCCAAGATCCTGCCTCAGCATCATCCTGGCATGGTCACTGACACCTGCCTCTGCCCAATATAGCCGAAGCTGCGACCAGGCAGTGGCTGATGTTGATATGGTGGTAGTCGAGCTTGCTGCCATGGCAATGTCCTGTGAGTTTTGGCTGCTGACCAACAAGGATGGTTGCTATGGGAATCCTGGTATTTTCTATTTCCTTGCAAAAGTTGTAATTCAAGGCGTTTGATATATACGTCTGGACAGTGCTAACGATGCACCAAGAGGAGACTGTGGATTAAATGTAGCAATTGATTCAAAGTTAATGGGAGGACTTTTTCTCTTCTTAGCTCCAGGCATTCACAGACATTTTCACAGTATCCAAGGGGCAAATACCCAGGAGTGCTTGTGGCCTCCGAGCACCACCTGTAAGATGGCTAGGCCTACTTCAACCTCACGGCCATTCTAGAGCTACATCTTTATAACTTCAAATTTTAGAGACAGAACCAAGGATTTTACCATAAGTTTGGAGAATCACAGCTTTCATCCTCTTCTCAAAACAGATTCACAGGAAGGTGGCTGGCAGATGTTTAGAGGGAGGGATTAGACTTTAACCCAAGGGCTAAACCTCAGTGATTTGCATGGAGCAATTGAGTATTATTTAAATTAGATCTCTCATTTCTAGAAGGAGTGTCCCTCATATCTATTTAGATGGTGTCTTTCTGGGGTGTGGGATGAACCCTTAATGTGAATCAATAGGGGCATTTTAACGTGAAAGTAGGTGCACAATGGGGTGAGTGCACATATTAGTCCTCTTTTTTAAACAGTGTCCGGAAGATGTTCTTACGCCAATATCATTTTTGTACATATGAGTTATCCCATCAAGTGTTGTGAAAATATTGGTGGTCAAAAGCTTAGAGGTTATTGGAGGCTGCTCTTGGACAAGTGTTTCTACATTATTAAAGTAACCGCAGCTTTATGAAATTTCAGTTGTTGAAGATATTTGAAAAAAATCATGTCTCTCATCATTTGCATTTTTTAAAGAGTCAGAAAAAACTATTTTCTTTGAACGGAAAGTCTTCTTCCTATCGCAGAGTGAGACCCAATGCGACCTCCTTCCTGCCGGCTTTGGACTGCTTCTTTGGGAGAGCACTGTAACCAGCCAGTGGACCTAGTGTCTTCTTTATTTGTAGATGCAGAGGGTAAATACGTGGAATGGAGCTGACCTGGCTGTGTGCTCCACCTCATGCAACAGGTCACCATAAATTAAGTGTGATGGGAGGTATTGAAAATCCCTTTCATGTTATATACATCAAAACATGATTCTCTGCATTTGTTTTCCTAGATCGGGGTCTTCAAAATGGGGTGCGGGCTCCCCTACAGGGGCCTCAAGTGATCCCGGGGGTGAGGGAGGTGGGCAGGCTCTGGCCAAAAGAAGCATTATTCAGATAACAGTGCTTTGTTTTAAGCAAAAAACATTTATAAAATTTTAAAAAAGGTAACAGAACATAACAGCAATGTTTAAACAAGGCTAGACATATTTAAACAATGCCAACTAGAATAATTGTGAAAAACTCTGAGGGGGAGCAATTAATTTTTTCCCCAACTGGCGGTGGACTCGGCTGTAATAAGCTTGAAAACCACTGCCATAAATTAAGTAGACTGTGCTTCTTGAGGGGCCACCACCAAAGCTTTTTGACACCATGTGCCTAAAGCACGTTGGTAGCCCTTGCTCTTGTTACCTAAAAACAAGCTTGACATTGGATGCAGTTAGGATTGAGCGAACAAGCCCTCTCTTTGTCCCTCTGTGTAGAATTCTAATATTTGGAAAACATTTGTAAAGTACTTTTGCAGCAGTTATGAACAGTATTTTGATACTAAGAATCTGATTGCTAAAATCCCTGTACCAGAACTCGGTATACTCATAGAATTCCTTGCACCCTCCTGACTGAGTAGGTAGTTACCCTGGTTGGCTTACATCCAACGGTGCTTAATTCTCAAGATCCAAAGGTTATGACTTTGTCAGTTGTCTGACAAATGAGATTCCTCATACTCTGCCTGGATCATTGTAGACAGCCAGTCTGAGCAGGTGCCCACCCGAGTGGCCTGGGATGAGATGGTGAGTCTGGTGAGGACTCAACAGATTATGGTGGTCATTCCAACCTCGGCGGTAAAAGGCGATTACCGCCGTTCAGAAGACCGCCATAACACCGCCGCGGCCGCGGTAAACCGCCACGGTCATTCTGACCCACAACAGGCAAACCGCCAAAATACAGACATCCACAAAAGTCCGCCACACCAAAGGGCAGCGAGAAACTGGCGATGACCAAACCTCCACCGTCACGCCAACAGAAATACGCCCACACTATCACGACACACGAATCCACGCGGCGGTCTTTCAACCGCGGTATTCCATTGGCGGTACACACCGCCACGCTCAAAATACACACACACTTACAAAATACAACCACATTGGACAATTCAAAATACACACACCTGAGACACATGCACACACCACTCCCACACACCCAATACAATATAAAACACACACCCACATCACCCACAAACCTCCACTCCTAGAGATTCGTGAACACACACCGAGAAGAGACATCCGAGCACCCAGACGCCCAATTCACTGTCACCCAGCAATATTTGCACGCACTTCACACAACACAACAATACACATCACCACACTTAGCACCACACAATCCACCCTACACATCACCCACACCACCCCATGGCACCGCAAAGACACCCCAGGTTCTCTGATGATGAACTCAGGGTCATGGTGGAGGAAATTGTACGAGTAGAGCCACAGCTGTTCGGGGCACAGGTGCAGCACACCACCATTGCCAGGAAGATGGAGCTATGGAGCAGAATAGTGGACAGGGTCAACGCTGTGGGACAGCACCCAAGAAATCGGGACGACATCAGGAAGAGGTGGAACGACCTACGGGGGAAGGTGCGTTCCATGGTATCCAGGCACAACATCGCGGTGCAGAAGACTGGCGGCGGACCCCACCTCCTCCCCCAGAATTTACAACATGGGAGGAGCAAGTCTTGAACATCCTGCATCCTGAGGGCCTCGCAGGAGTAGGCGGAGGAATGGACTCTGGTAAGACAAATCTTAACTACTTCTCCCCCCCACCCCACCTGCATGCCAACTCATACCCCCACCCTCACCCTCACCCCCATCACATCCTTCTCCTTGCAACTGTCTCACCATCACAACCCACCCATCCCAACACCTAGCCCTGCATGCGTCCACAAAGCATGGACACCCATCACCTAAGCATGCCCACTGCACATACACATACAACCCCCCCCAACCACCGTCACAACAGCCCCCACAAAGGAATGCCAGCACTGGGGTACACGGGCACCCACCCATTGCACGCTATGACACACACAGAAGCAATAACCATACTTTTATACCCCTGCAGGACCCGAACGCCACGTCACCGCGCAGGAGGGTCCACAAATGTCCCCTCCACCCCTAGAAGAGGCCCACAGTGAGGACAGCAGCTCTGTCTCCCTGGATCTAGATGACCAGCCCGGTCCATCGGGGACCTCAGGACAGTCGGTTCCCCTCACACAGCCACAGGCCACAGTAGACCTTCCCCCCTCTGGGAACACCAGCACAGCACCCACCCAGCGGGCCCATACCTCTGTCCCTAGGACACGTCAATCAGCGGTATGTCCACCACTACAGGGAACCCAGGCTAACCCACCACCCCAACAACAGGGACCTGGGGGCAGTGGTAGTGGGCACACGGTCCAGGGGACAGAGGCCCAGGGAAACAGGGGAACTGGGAGGGCTGCTGTGCGACAGGGGGGGGACAGGCCCAGGGAACCCACTCTCCACAAGGCCCTCTCCTCCATCATGGGAGCATACCACCGCTCCCAGGAGACGATGGCGACGGTCCTGGCCAGGTTTCAGGAGATCCAGCTTCTGCAGGAGGAACAGTATATGGGGTTCAGGGAGGAACTAAGAAACATCAGTTCCGCCATGGGTACCATCGTAGTGGCCCTGAATGAGGTAGTCACGACATTGCGGGACACTGTGGCACCTCAAAGGGCCCCTGACACTAGCATGCACCAAGAACTGCCTACCACCTCCGCCGGCGCTAGTGGACAGGAGGCCCCGACACAAGACCAACAGACCACCAGAACCCCACCCCCTGCAGAAGGAGAACCACCCCGCAAGCAGGCCCTGAGATCCAGGAAGAAGACAGAGTAAGATGTCAAGACCCCTGCCAGCAAAGGATACCGCCCTGATTGTCAACCCACTGTCCCACATTGTCACCCTGTCCAACCTTAAACTGCCCCTGCTCCACTTCCCACAGGCATTTGGACAATGCACCTGTGAAACTGATAGTCTGGACTCTGCCATGGACAATCCTCCACCATCACCCCTCACCGATTTGCAACCACCCATCCAATTTAGAGCACTTGAATAAAAACACTTATTGCACAAAACAATCTGGAGTCTGGCTGTGATTTAGAACAAATGTATTAGACATGACCGTGCCAAAATGTTCATTCACATTGTGATGCTAACAAACCGCTGTCACACAGCTGTAGTCCATGGGGAAACAAAGCAGATGTCACGCAGTGGGGCCCACAGCTCTGAAAACGGAAGGGAAAGTCACAACACAGTTAGCATACACTGGGGGAAAAAGTCAGACAGTAGAGAGGTAGGAGTCTTTGAGTAAATGTAATATGCCGGTGTTTACTTTTACCTGTGTGTCACTGAAAATACTGCTGTACTACTGTGTTCCTGTTCTCTATGTCGTCCTCTTCAGCTTCCTCCTCTTCACTCTCCACAGGCTCCACAGCTGCTACAACACCACCATCTGGACCATCCTCCTGCAGAAAAGGCACCTGGCGGCGCAAAGCCAGGTTGTGAAGCATACAGCAGGCCACGATGATCTGGCACACCTTCTTTGGTGAGTACATTAGGGATCCACCTGTCATATGGAGGCACCTGAACCTGGCCTTCAGGAGGCCAAAGGTTCGCTCGATCACCCTCCTAGTCCACCCATGGGCCTCATTGTACCATTCCTCTGCCCTTGTCCTGGGATTCCTCACTGGGGTCAGTAGCCAGGACAGGTTGCGGTAACCAGAGTCCCCTAATAGCCACACCCGGTGCCTCTGGAGTTGACCCATCACATACGGGATGCCGCTATTCCGCAGGATGTAGGCGTCATGCACTGACCCAGGGAACTTGGCATTAAAATGGGAGATGTACTGGTCAGCCAAACACACCATCTGTACATTCATCGAATGATAACTCTTCCGGTTCCTGTACACCTGTTCACTCCTGCTGGGGGGGACCAAAGCAACATGTGTCCCATCAATGGCACCTATGATGTTGGGGATATGTCCAAGGGAATAGAAATCACCCTTCACTGTAGGCAAATCCCCCACCTCAGGGAAAATGATGTAGCTCCACATGTGTTTCAGCAGGGCAGACAACACTCTGGACAACACCTTGGAAAACAGAGGCTGGGACATCCCTGATGATATGGCCACTGTTGTTTGAAATGACCCACTTGCTAAGAAATGGAGTACTGACAGCACCTGCACTAGAGGGGGGATCCCTGTGGGTTGGCGGATGGGTGACATCAGGTCTGCCTCCAGCTGGGCACACAGTTCCTGTATAGTGGCTCGGTCAAGCCTGTATGTCAGTATGACATGTCGTTCCTCCATTGTCGACAGGTCCACCAGCGGTCTGTACACAGGAAGATTCCTCCATCTCCTCGCATGTCCCAGCGGACGGTGCCTATGAAGGACAACAGCGAGCACAGAGTCAAGCAACCCACAGGTACATAACCACAGCTTGCACATAGCACGATTCCCAATGCATTGAATGGCTTGTATGAGTGTTGGTGCATGGCCCAGGTATGTGTGACGCAGTTGGTAATTAGGCCATGTGGGCCCTTGAAATGGCGGCTGCCTGACCTGTGAAGTGCGACAGTGGGATGTGAGGTCAATGCGCTGGCGTGGCACACCGCGGCGGTAGGCGGTCGAAGACCGCAGCGCTAAGCCGCATTGGTTAACATTGAACCCTATGGGTTTCAGGAGCCAATGACAATGTGCGCCGGCGGTCGCGGTACGCACCGCCGCGGTACGCACCGCCGCGGGCGTGACCGCCATTTTCTATCTGCTTAATCACTCGATACCTGATCTTCGACAGGAGAGGACCTACACTGCAAGTGCTGCTGTGACCTCGGTCTGGAAGAGACAATGGCTCATGCGACTGGGGAAAGGGCCCGGCCTTCACTGCGGAGGAGTTGGAGAAACTTGTGGATGGGGTCCTCCCCCAGTATGCGCTACTCTACGGTCCTCCAGACCAACAGGTAAGTACACTGGGACCATGCTTAGTGGGCAATGCCTGGGTTGAGTCGGGTGGATGAAAGATGGTGGGGAGGGGAGCGATTGAGGCATGCATCAAACGACAGATGAGAGCATGTGCCACATGGCAAGGGTGGGGATGGGGGGCCACTCACATCGAGCATGCAGAAGGTGATGACAATTTTTCTCTCCCTGTACATGTCACATAGGTCAGCTCCCACCAGAAAGTCGCGATTTGGCGTGCCATCGCCAAGGACGTCCGGACCCTGGGGGTCCACAACAGGCGGGGCACCCACTGCTGGAAGAGGTGGGAGGACATCCGACGCGGGAGCAGGAAGACGGCGGAGGCTCAGCTGGGGATGGCCTCCCAATGTAGGAGGGGTGCCAGTCGTCAATTGACCCCCCTGATGTCCCGGATCCTGGCGGTGGCCTACCCCGATTTGGATGGGCGCGTGAGGACATCACAGCAGACACAAGGGGGTGAGTACAAATACATTCTGCTGACTTTGCGTGCAGTGGATGTGTCTGGGTGGGGGAGGAGGGCTGTGGGTATCCCTAGGCCAGGGCGATTTCTGTAGGCTAGGCTCCTCCGTAAGGCATGGCCCTGTGCCCCCGCCCCCCACCTCTGTAGGGTGCCAAGTACAGGTATCCATGGCCCTGTGTCATCTATGTGCGCAGTTGTCGTCCATAGGCTTGTAGGCCATGTCCCACGGATTGCGTAGTGGACCCCAAGTGCGCGGCGTAGTGCAGGGGGCTTCTGTGTCTGTCTTGTCTGCCAACGGTAGCGGTAATCCATGCACTCAACATGTCTTTATTTCTCCTTCCCCCCTTTTTTGTGGTCTTCCTGTTCATGTGTGCCTTAGCATCATCAGGCGGAGGAGAAGTGGCATCGGAGCACGAGGGAGCTGCATCTCACATGGCCATGGCGGGCCATGCAACTGACTCGGATTTCACCAGTGAGACGGAGGGCGAGGGGAGCTCCACAGCGGGGACTCGTGCTGATGTCAGTGACAGCGACTCGTCCTCTGAATGGAGCTCCCTTGTGGTGGCGGCAACATCTGTGCCCCCCGCAACAACAGGTACAGCCGCCACCCAGCGCACCAGCACCGCCCTCCCAGCAGCCCCTCAGCGTTTGCCCCGTGCCCGCTCACCCAGGAATGTGGGCATCTCCTTCGCTCCAGGCACCTCAGGCCCTGCCCCTGTCACCCCTGCTGCCCTCAGTGAGGTCATTGACCTCCTAAGGACCATCATTGTTGGGCAGTCTACCCTTTTGAATGCCATCCAGGGTGTACAAAGAGAGGTGCACCAGAGTAATGCATACCTGGAGGGCATTCATTCGGGTCAGGCTGCCCATCAGCGATCGTTCAATGCTCTGGCCTCAGCACTGACAGCAGCAATTGTCCCTGTCTCTAGCCTCCCCCCTCCAACTTCCTCCACCCAGACCCAATCCCCTGTACCTCTGCCTATCCCAGACACACCTACAGACCAGCCTGCACACACCTCAACACCCAAGGGAAGCTCATCCAGACATAAGCACCACACATCACACAAGCATTCACACAAGCAACATCCACATGCAGACATACCAACAGCCACTGCCTCCACTGTGTCCCCCTCCTCCTCGTCTCCCTCCTCCCTCCCTGTGACGTCTCCACTCACACTTGCATGCACAACATCTTCAGCCACTACGTCCATCACCAGCACACCCACCAGAACACTCCGCACACGTGCAGTCACCACCCCCACTACCATTTACACGTCCCCTGTGTCCTCTCCAAGTGTGTCTGTCACCCCCTCCTCCAAACTACACAAACGCAGGCAGCCACCCACCCAACAGCCATCCACCTCACGACAGCCTCCAGCCCAAGCACCTTCACCCAAAGACACCAGACTTCACACTCCTACAACCACATCCTCTTCCTCCACTCCCATACCCACTACACCTACCCGTCCCTCTCTTTCCAAATTGCTTTTCCTTGCCAACCTTAACCTCTTTCCAACAACTCCCCCACCCCCTCCATCTCATAAGACTCCAATCAGCACCTCAGCCACCACAAAACCGGGACCTGTGAAGACTGTTGTCCATGGACTGTGGAGTCCCCCACCCTCAAGGGCATCCAGTTCAGCTAGGAGCCAAGGCACGGCCAGCCCACCACCGGAAAAGCATCCTAAGATTGCCAGTGCCCGGCGCGAGTGACCAAAGACCCCAGGGACCAAAATCCCTACATTGGCTTCGTCAGGAAGTGGGGTGCCACCTGGCACACCGCCAAAGGTGGGAAAGGGCCACAAGCGTGCAGGGAAGGGTGGGAAGGGCAGCACGCCCGACAAGTCCGGCAGCAGGCCAGCTGGCCAGGAGGGCCCCACCAGCCCCATCCTAGGTGTGCAGGAGGACACACACAGGCCCGGTACTGCAGCCCAGGAGGGCCCGCAAGCCACGTCCCAGGTGGGCAGGAGGACACCCAAAGGCCGAGAACTGCAGCCCAGGAGGACCCCGCAAGCCACCAGACAGATGGGAAGGAAGGCCCCGCCAGCCACATGTCAGGTGGCGAGTGACATCCATGCCTGGGCCGGATCCGCTGACCAGGACACTCATCTCAAGCACCGCTCCGCTGGGCACCGCCGTCTCAAGCAGAACTGAACAGGGCCCTTCATCTCAAGCACCGCTGAACTGGGCCCTTCATCTCAAGCACCGCTCCGCTGGGCACCGCCGTCTCAAGAACCGCTGAACTGGGCCCTTCATCTCAAGCACCGCTCCGCTGGGCACCGCCGTCTCAAGAACCACTGAACTGGGCCCTTCATCTCAAGCAGCGCTGAACTGGGCCCTTCATCTCAAGCACCGCTCCGCTGGGCACCGCCGTCTCAAGCACCGCTGAACAGGGCCCTTCATCTCAAGCACCGCTGAACTGGGCCCTTCATCTCAAGCACCGCTGAACTGGGCCCTTCATCTCAAGCACCGCTCCGCTGGGCACCGCCGTCTCAAGCACCGCTGAACTGGGCCCTTCATCTCAAGCACCGCTCCGCTGGGCACCGCCGTCTCAAGCACCGCTGAACTGGGCCCTTCATCTCAAGCACCGCTCCGCTGGGCACCGCCGTCTCAAGAACCGCTGAACTGGGCCCATCATCTCAAGCACCGCTGAACTGGGCCCTTCATCTCAAGCACCGCTCCGCTGGGCACGGCCGTCTCAAGCACCGCTGAACAGGGCCCTTCATCTCAAGCACCGCTGAACTGGGCCCTTCATCTCAAGCACCGCTCCACTGGGCACCGCCGTCTCAAGCACCGCTAACCTGGGCCCTTCATCTCAAGCACCGCTGGCCCATTGGCGGAAGGGGCAGGCCCGCATCTGTGTCGGGCAGGGCTGCACGAAGCACTCTGGGCACTAGTCCCCCTCCAGACCCAGTGGAGACTGTTATCCACTTGAGAGACTGTGGCTTTGTACTCCCCAGGATGGCACAGTGGGCAACCCACCCATTGTAGAGACTTGAGAGACTGTGGCTTTGCACTCCCCAGGATGGCACAGTGGGCAACCCACCCACTGTAGAGACTTGAGAGACTGTGGCTTTGCACTCCCCAGGATGGCACAGTGGGCAACCCACCCACTGTAGAGACTTGAGAGACTGTGGCTTTGCACTCCCCAGGATATGGCAGTGGGCAAGCCACCCACTGTAGAGACTTCAGAGACTGTGGCTTTGCACTCCCCAGGATATGGCAGTGGGCAAGCCACCCACTGTAGAGACTTGAGAGACTGTGGCTTTGCACTCCCCAGGATGGCACAGTGGGCAACCCACCCACTGTAGAGACTTGTGAGACTGTGGCTTTGCACTGCCCAGGATGGCACAGTGGCCATGGAGGCCCCTCGTGGATCTGGTGTCGTGGACTCATCTGGCTGAGGTGCCCCCCTTCCCTTACCCCTGAGGTGCCTGTAGTTTTCCTATCTGATGCCCCTGCAGTGTTCTCTCCGTTGGAGGCAGGTATCCTGTGTGGGCTTTGCCCATGTGTTTTGGCCCAGTGGCCCACGAACAATGGCTGATAGACATATCGGACTGGACAATTTATGTATATAAAGTTATAAATGTGTGATATATTTTATACTCAGTCTTAAAATATAATTCTATATTTATAATCATTTCCTTTTGCCTTTACATTCTTCCGGGGGGTTTGGGGGTGTAACTGTGATGTGTTGCTATGCATTGATGTGTGTGTTGTAGTGGTTGAGGGTGAGGGTGGGTGTGTCGCATATGTGTGTCCCCGTAATTTTTTGCCTCCCCCTTCCCCTGTGTCGTAGGTGCAGTACTCACCGTTGTCTTCTGCGCCGGCGTTCGTGCTCCTGGTAGAGGAGCAGGAAGACAATGGCTGGTAGGATGTGTAGTTCGGGTTCCATGCTGTCCAGATTCCTCGTGGGGTGTATGGAGGTGAGCGTTTTCCGTTTGAAATGTCTGTTTCCGCCGTGTTTTTATCGGCGGGGCTACCGCCCCGGAAAAGGTGGCGGATTGGTGGGTTGTGATAGGGTGGGTGGTACATTGTCTCCCGCCTGTCTGTTGGCGGTGACCACCGCGCTGTTTGTTTGTCCCGCCGTGGCGGGCGGTGTGTTAAAGTGGCGGTCTCTGTTGGCGGTTTCCGCCAGGGTCGGAATTGCATTTTTTTAACCGCCAGCCTGTTGGCGGTTTGGCCGCCACTTTAACACCGACCGCCAGGGTTGGAATGACCCCCTATGTCTGCAATATTGGGTTCAGTGGCAGTAAGCATCTTGCTGCAGTAATCAGAGAAAAATCAAGCAGGGCTGTGGTTCTCGCCTGAGCTCTGAAATATTAATGAAAAATAAATAGCCATGGTGGCTTACCTTTCCTATTAATTCAAAGCCAACTCACATTATACAATTAAAAGTCTAAAAACTATTCAGCTTTAATGCTACAAATGTTTTATTCTAATCTGATTCTAGAAGCCTTAACTTGCCACTCTAGTGCATCATTAATAACAGGCCCTAACATTTTTTAAACAAACCCCAATCTGTGGAAAAATGAGCCAATGCCTGATTGAACTTCCAAAACGTATTGATGTCATGTTAAATAGCTCCAACTCACCCGAGAGCATTTTCATGCCTACCGCAGCTCAAAAACTGCCAAACTCTTCCAGAGGGTAAACATTTTCAGCATTATTGTATCCTGCTTAAAGTACTGAGGAGAGTCATAAAGTTAAATTTTGCAGACCATGCCGAAGTAGATGCAGAAGGAAGTTCATGAAAAAGTGGGCCCTAAGACATGGCAAAAGGGCCCTTTCTTCAACGTTACTGAGATCTGTATCATGAGACTTTGAGTATATCCTGTACTGTACTGTACTTTCAGAATGTAATGTGTCTTTTATGTCAAACCCAGTGGTGGATAGGATGATCATCATATGTACAGTGCAAGAGGTTAAGAATGCTGTGGCCCCACCTTCTTACAAGTTTATAAAGTTATTTGGCTGTAAATTGACGCCAAACTTAATGGTTTTAAGTGAATAGATTATTAAGGCTTTCCAAGTTCGCTCTTCATTTAAGTGTGGCAATCTAGTGAGATTCCCGGACCCTGGGAGAAATCCCTCCAGGTGCGCTTCTTACAGACAATTTAGTCACTCAAATGGAGACCTATGAGATTGTAAAGAAAATCCTGTCAAGGATGACTGCATAGTAACTCTTTATTGGTACTAGAGGCACTAATCGGCTTATGTTCATAGACTGTTGATTGCTGCAATGCTTATTTCCTCATTAAAGCCGTTGATTTTGCTAAGACCTCAAAGGCTCCTTTAGTGTCCTTCTGAGAAGGCTTTGGACCTGCAGACTGGGAGTTGCTATTTTGCTTTCATGACTATATGGGTTTCCACTTCAGATCACCATACTGTTACAATCCGTATACATCTTGACTTCTTTTAATTTGATTATTAACATTTGCTGTCCTCTCTCATTGTTTATTTCTTTTCCAGATTATTCTAGTTTTTGTTTCTCTTGTCTTTTTTTCAAACTATCACAGCATCTTTTATTTAGACAGGTAAAATAAGATACACAAGTTTGAGGAACCTTACATTTTTGAACTTGGGCAACTAACATGAGTAGATAAGATTATTTTTTGTTACTGCCTTACAAGAGTGGTTTGAGGTAACACTTGAGCTCCTTTTTTTAAAAATCTACAGCTAAAAAACTCTATTGGCCTCCATTTTGAGATTGGAGAGAATATTAAATGATAATATATTAAGCTCTTTGGTGTTGGTTGTCCCCAAGGCAGTATTTCTGTTAATTATAGGAGACCCAAGTATTTCTTGAAAGACAATAAGAACATCAGATAGACTTAGGAAGAGCCTGCCAATATAAGCAGTAGTGAGTACAAATGGCAGCGTCTCACACTGATCTGGATAAAATTCCTGTTGCAGCTAATTTCAAAATTATGCATTTTTTTCTCTTCCAACTCTATTTTAGGTTACCTATAATGGGCGGAAAGACCTCTCAGTATGGCTCTCACTGTAACTCTCCTATGGGGAATTGGGAACCCATGTTACAGAGTTGTGCTAATTTTGTTTATTTCTGGCAGTTGGAATTTGAGGAACTTAGGTTTATCAACTGAACTCACATATAAGCAGGCTGCATTGAGAGGGGCTGGAATAAGATAGCCAGTGAGTGGCCAGGATCTCCACAATATAATTTCATTTTGGGACATTGGTTACTCAATCATTAACTACACAGTTGTGGGGATCTAAGGATAGTCCCATCCATTGCAGATTCTATGATTTTATTAGAATGGTTTCAAGGAGATCCGGATAAGGATGATGTACTGGTTTTATTGGAAAGTATTGTTTTGCTTAACAGTTTATTCTATTTATGTAGCACTTTGTGTTCCATGATGACAACATCATTGCTCATGGTGACCATACTTTTTATGCCTTATTGATTACTCCTTGGCTTTGGTCAACTGTGATTCAGTCCAGATATAGAAGGATTCACTAAGCGTGGTGATAACTAAGGAGGTCATTATGAACACGGCGGAAACAACTGCCGTGTTCATGCTGTCGGTCAAAATACTGACCGCTAGCGACCCCGGAACCCCGCCGGCCAGATAATGAACCTTTCTGAGAACCGGCGGGCAGAAACATTGTTTCCACCCGCCGGCTCACAGAAAGGCTCGGCCGGGTCATTGACGGGTCAATGCCTCGGTGCAGCAGGTGCAGTTACACCTGTCGCGCAGATCACTGCCGACCTGCCCTGGGGCACCCCCTCCGCCAGCCTCTTCCTGGAGGGATATCCCGCCAGGAAAAGGCTGGCAGGAAATGAAACATTATCCGCAGGGTAGCGCAGCTACCCTGGCGGATGGTGTTTCACCCTGCCGCCAGGCTGCCTTACGGTCGGGAGCCTGGCAGTGGGTGAGGGCTGCAGCTGGTGGCCATCATCATGTCCATAGTATGGCGGTTCAGCCCGCCATGTTCAAAATGAAGGCCTAAGTCTTTGAGTCACCACGTGGTTTCAGTTCATAGCAAAAAAATTGTTCTCACAGCCAAACCGGGGAGCTTTCCTGAGTCAACCCAGACAATCAACAACCCCCTAGGACACCTTGTGGTCAGCAATAAGCATCCTCTGACCCTTTTAACACAAATCTGTTGTTTATCCCAGAGTATCTTTCACAAGACTCTCATCCTCAATAGAGGGAAAATCCTAAGATTACTGCAGGCTGTCCTAGAGCTACGTTGCCTGAATACACATGACATTGCATCAATTGAGTTTTTCCCCTCAAGGGACACCCAAACTTTCATTTCATTGGACTCTGTGCAGTTAACTCTTTCAAAATCTAATGTGTTCCATTACTAGGGCATTAAGATCAACCCTGTCAATGCGACTGGCTACCTTACAGTATTGGCAAACCTCCGGCCCTCTGAGCTCCGTAGGAAATAACCATAGTCTATTCTAACAAAACACCTGAGCATGCATCAATACAGCAAGCACTGAACCCCGAACAGCCACAACTGACCCCTTAGGAAATTGCTGGAACTGGTTGCCTACGGTCCTTTCACATGGAAGTTCGAACTGAACCAATCAGCCGACGTTCAAGTGCTCCAAGCCATGTATGCTATCCATCTCTTCATGGAATATCAGTGGTCTCCTTCAGACATTGCAGGCTTTTGACCTGACAGATTTTCTAAAAGGTCACAATATAGCCCTACTGCAGGAAACATAGGCCAAGCAGAATAACTCGATAATGGGACACGTTGAGCATTGAAAGCTGGCCCAGAATGTAGGCAAGTTTGATAGATCAAGAGGAGGCTTGTCAATATACAACTCAGTTATAATACAAGGGATTGTAAAGCCATTAACAATTCAAGAGAGCTTGATGCAAGGAATTAAAATATGCAATTGGAGGCCACAGCTTTCTCACTTATTGAGAAATGTTTATGTGAGTTATAGTGCTAAGGAGAAGAGGTCTAAAATTAAATCAGTTGATTCTGATCCTGCGGAAGGTAATAAGGGAGTGCCCATATATAGAACCCTAGGTCGAAAGAGCTATTTGGTTCTTTCAAGCTAGCCCAGAAACACTTCTGGCAATCCATTCATGCAGAGAAGTTAAGTTGCCTAAACCATTTCTGGGCAATCCTTCTACATGAGAGTAAGAAATCCATTCATAGGAACTTCCGGGCCCTGGTTAACAAGCAGCTGAATGGATCCAGCAGGTTTGACTGTGAGAGCATCACCAAAACCAGAATGGGTATCTTTTCTCTCCGGGCATTTCCAGGCATGTGGGGTGGTGGACTCATGACGTTGCTTATAACCTGGAAACATCCATTACCTCTGGCTTCCTTGAAGATCGAGATTATTCCCCTCACCAAGTCACGGACATGGTGTCACTAAAAAAATCAACTGGGTTTTGTGATTTCGAGGGCCAGAGCAGACGGCTCCCTGGGCAAAACGGTCTCCCTCAAACTGTTTTCAAATTCAAACAGGATATTCCATTATGGGTAGAAAGGCTTTCCCCACTCATTTATTTCTGTTTAAGAAGTTTGACAATCTCTGATTTGTGATGCTGGGCCATCTGTCATCCCAATTATAAAGGGGGCTCAAGATCAGACCGGTTAATAGCGCTTCTCAACAAAGAAGCTAAGTTCTGTTGCAGGCTGCTCCTGGAAGACCTATGGCTATGGGTGGAGTCCAAGAATGTTATCCCAAAGAATCAAACTAGGTCCATCAGGAAATCTGGCATGCTCTCCAACCTGTTGTCAATCTCAATCTAAATCTTGTTGAACAAAGAAATTTCCTCAAACTCAATGCTACACTGTTGCTTTGTTGAATTTAAAGTAGCATTTGTTTGTGTAGCAAGTGGGTGCGCTCTTGTTCAAACTAAAGGCCTGGGGAATCCCACAAAAGCTCTTGGAACCAATTATCCAGTTGCATTCCAACACCTGGATTCAGATTAAATTAGGCGACAATGCATGCATATCAAGGAAAATTCCCACAACGGAGTAGAAAAGCAGGGGTGGGATCTAGAAAACTAAAGTGGTTACTTTTGGAAGGAAGAAACATTGCAGAGGAGGACGGTTTTACAATGACAACAGAGTCACAATGGATGATACGTATAAGTACTTGGGTGCATTAATAGGCACCAGAGGCTCATCTGTAGCACACCAGAAGGGACTAGAAGCCAAAGCTCTGACACTACAGATTGCACTGTTAAAACCCTCTAAATCCCTTTCAGGGCAACCTTATCCCCATTACTGGAAGTTATGAGGTCCAAAATGTCACCCTCATTGTCCAATGGCAGTGAAATATTACTAGGAAAACATAACGGCGAATTCAACAAACACATCAATAGAATATACAAAAATGTTCTTCACTTGTCACGGTCTTAGTCTACTGCCCAAATAAGGTTGGAACTGGGCCTGCTTGATCAGCAGGTAGTAAGCACCAGCGCCTATCTTAACTTAAACTGTGCCATAAGCTGCCTGCAGCCAGGGGCAATTGCCTAGAAGCACTGTTATTGGCCGAAATGAATTCTAGTGGCCCCGGTCAACCACAACATCAGTTTTTAGAGGATTGCCTGCAGTTCTTAGACACTAGAAACCTCTGGGACAGTAACTTGAGTCAACAAGCCTTCTAGTTGGGTATCAAAAACCGCGTCCGTATTTGGTCATTCCATTCAGATAGGTCTTCACTGGCCAAACGTAAACACTCTTGAGTAGCAATCAATAGCTATCGACCTGCATCAGCTGCTCCTTACCTAGCGTGCACATATTCCAATCAACCAAAGGTAAAATTCACGGCTTTGAGGTTGGGAGGGTGGCCATTTCTGCAGCACCTTTCTAGCTGGCATCAGCCACAGGAAACTATAGTTTGCACGGGATGTGGGAAGTGCGAGGAACCCTTAAAACATGTTGTCTTCTTATGCCTTGCACTGTTCATCGAACTGAAAATTCAGTTAAAGCATGAATGGAACACTTTGGAAGTTCGTATCACCAGACAAGCTATAATTGCCTCGCTTAATCCAGATAACATCTGTTTAAACATCCAACTTAGCGAGCTTGTCTCTCAAGCACACCACAGACTGCATTGCTTCGGCTTCCAATTGACAACCCCGAGTGGAATGATCACATGTTCACTGACCCTCTCAAGTCAGTCACTGGATGACACAACTGTTATGACTACCCCACTACCATCAGGAACCACACCCAACTCCTTTGTGCGGTCATGTTAAAATGTTGCTCAGTTTATTGTTAAGGCATCACTGGGGAACAATTTTTGAACCAGCGAGGTTACTTGGAAAACCAGTGTGACTGGGGTAGTTCAGTGCTCCGTGCAGACAACTCCCGCTAGAGATCAAACAGCAGTTTTTTAAAACAATTACACAAGCACTTTAGAAACTGAGATTACTACATAATTGACCTAGCAACCTCAGAATCAGGCTAATGTGGGTGGACAGCCTTCACAAGTTTACCAGTACGTGTCCAGGTATTCTACAAAATAATTCATGTTAGAAATGGGGTCTCTAGTTTGCAGAGGTACACACCCTTGTCCAAATAGGGATCACAATCCTAGCCAGGGTAAGTCACACCCAATCCATATTATCCTGTACCCACCCTCTGGTAGCTTGGCACTGAGCAGTCAGGCTTAACTTAGAATGCAATGTGTAAAGTATTTTTGCAAAAAATCATACAGTAACACAGTGAGAACACCACAAAAATACACCACACAGGTTTAGAAAAATATGATATTTATCTGGTTAAATTAAGGTCAAAACGACAAAGATTCAATAAGCATGTGACCGGGCCGCCCCGGGCAACAGCGGGGAACCGGCAGAAACGGAACCGCTACGGCCGCGTTCCCAGGTTCCCCTGGGAACGCGTCCGCAACGAGGCCAGCGTCCTGAGGTTGCCTCGGCAACCTCCGATGACGAGGAGGCTCCGGATTGGCCACCAGGCGGCCAAAAGACGGAAGCTCCGGTCGAGAGAGGGAGAGCCGGGGAGGAAGAGAGGAAGGAGAACGACGGCGGCGACGACGAACCGAAGAAAGAAGAGAGAGACGGCGACGAGGACATCGGAGGAGGACCCCAGTGGCCTGGAAGCGGCGGAACCCGAACCCAGAGGAACAGCGCCCGACCGGAAGCAGGGGAGACCAGCCCAGACCGACGAGAGGACCTCCACAGAGCCAGCCACGACCCTGGAGGGTCGTGGCTCTACAAGGTACGGTCCTTCTGGACAAACCGAGGGGCACAATAAAAGGGGAGAAACGCTGGGGAAGGGAGGGAGGCAGGGTGAGGGGAGGGAGGAGAGAAGGGCACTTTAAAGAGCACCGGGAGAGCACAAAAGGGTAAAGTACGGAATATACACAAGCCCTGAAGTCCTCACTGGCACCTATATCACACATAAAACCCCCCCCCCTCCTTAAACCTTTTCCCCAGTAAAACAAATAAGTAGAAGACGTGTTGTAAGGCGTTCGTTCCACTCACCAGCGATATGTGTTCCCTTTTTCTTGTATGTCACATCCGGGACCTTATGAGGACGATCCGGTACGTCACGTAGAGAAAAGGAAGAAAAGGGACACAGATTAGAAGGAAGATATTCACCACTCCAGAGAAGAAACCGGCGCTAAACGTCGTACTGACTTTTCATCGGTTCTTATTTCAAATTACTAATAAATACTTACCTCAAAAACCCAAATTTACCTCTCCTGAGTGTCTATACTGTAGGGACTGTCTACAGTGGTGTCAGAAGTGGGATCTTGTTTCTAATCCCTCTCCATAAAACAGTCCAGACAGTATACACAATGAGTGAAAGTCCATCGTTAGAGACCATGATTAAGCAACTAGCGGAAGGGCAAAGACACTTACAACTCGTATGGGAGGCCCAACAGAGAGAGGCCAAAGAAGACCGAGAAACCTTACAATCTGCTCTGAAGAGCCAGGCGACCATACTGGCGAACAACCAGTTAGTCCATGAAAGTGCGATGAAAAAACTAACGGAGACTATCGCCGCTAGTAAGGTACATCCGAATGTACCTAGTTCCGTATTACAGAAGTATCAGGAGGGAGAGGATCCGGAATCCTTTTTCACCAACTTTGAGCGGGTAGCCTCCTCCGCCCTATGGCCAGAAGATAAATGGGGACAATATGTGGCCCCCCTGCTCACCGGTCTCTTACAATCAGCATATCAAGCCGCTAACCCAGGTGGTGTCACCCCCTATCAAGACATAAAAACAAGTATACTAGAAAGGGTGGGTCACGACACAGAATATTACCGGATGAGATTTCGTAAAGTCAAATGGGGCACCAACGAAGATCCTAGAACCTTTTATTTTCGTGTGAAGGATCTAGCATTAAAATGGTTAGGCCATATTGGAGATAGTCGGGAGGAAGTCATCAAAACCATTATACTGGAACAATATCTAGATGGTCTACCCCCATCCACAAAACACTGGATAAGACAACACCCAAAAGTGGATACTGAGACGGCCATTGATCTGGCCTGTGCTTTTCATCGATCCACCGATGTCAGAAACTGTCCCACGCGAAGTATCATTAAACCAGTTCTACCGACCCCAAAGACATTTGTAAAAAGTCCACCCGACTATCTAGTACCACGTAGGTTTCCTGAAGGCCCGCCTACCATGGGACCCCAATGTTATAGTTGTGGCGAATGGGGACACATCGCACGTATGTGTCCCCAGAAACAAGAAATGGGAGAACCAATGGAGATAGGGATGACAAGGCGAAGGGTGTTATGTACCGGGAAGGGCGCCCTAAATTTTAAAATGATGATACAAGTGGACGGGAAAAGTATATATGCCCTGGTTGACTCCGGCTGCAGCCAATCAGTAATTAGGAAAGACTTGATAAATAATGATATAGAAGAGAAACAATGGGTATCTATATGTTGCATACACGGGGACAAGGCACAGTATCCTATACAGATACTCCAGATCAGGTGGGGACCCTATCAGGACTTCCTCCCAGTGGGGATAATGCCCCGGTTAATCGAGGAATGTATCATTGGGACAGACTACATCCACTTCCAAGAACTATTAGACTACGTCAGAGGTACCAAACAAACTAAGGATTGGTGGAGAGAGGCACCCTTTTCAGAGAGTGATATTGAGTGTCCGCTATATCGTAGAAAGTTGTCACGAAGAGAGAAACGACAGGGAAAAGGGGACTATCGGAAGACGAAAGGTGACAACACCTATGGAGAGATAGTGGCAGAAATTCATGAAGTTCCTAGTACTTTTGTCCAACAACAGAGAGAGGACCCCTCCCTTAACAATGCCTGGAGGTCGGCAGTAACAGAGGAGACAGAAGAGGTGGGTCCCTACTTTATAGTGCAAAAAAACTTATTATATCGGGTTACTACCACACGACGGGGAGAACGTAAACGCCAACTTCTGGTACCTACCCACTATCGGGAACATGTTCTTACACTAGCTCATAATCACCCAGGGGGAGGACACTTTGGGAGAGAGAACACCGAGGAATATTTGCTCAGAAGGTTTTATTGGCCTGGAGTATACGCCCACATACGTAGGTATTGCACCCAATGTCCCCGTTGTCAGTTAACCGAACCTAGTCGGCCTAGGAAGGCACCTCTCCTACCCCTTCCCATCATCGATATCCCGTTCAAAAGAATAGGGATGGATCTAGTGGGACCTTTGATTCCTTCGTCAAAAGGACACACCTACATCCTAGTCATTGTAGATTATGCTACACGATACCCAGAGGCCATTCCCCTGACTAGTATGACAACCAAGACAGTGGCCCAAGCTATGATTAACGTATTTTCTCGTCTTGGGTTTCCACATGAAATCCTCACGGACCAGGGGACCCCTTTTATGTCCACCTTAATGAAACAAGTGTGCAAAACATTGGGGATAGCTCAGATCAGAACATCCGTTTACCATCCTCAAACTGACGGACTAGTCGAAAGATATAATCAAACCATTAAAACCCTGCTGAGAAAGACTATCAATGAGACAGGGAAGGATTGGGATCAAAAGTTACCCCTAGTTTTGTACGCCATACGGACACATGAGCAAGCATCCACGGGGCATAGCCCCTTTGAGTTGGTCTTCGGACGCCAACCTCGTTCCCTTTTAGACATGGCGGTAGAATCCTGGGAGGCCGAGGCTGAGGAAGCAGGGACTCCTTTGTTAGAATATGCAAAAAAATTGAGGAACCACCTACACAGCTTATGGACCGACGTACACGCAAACCTGGAACAGGCCCAACAAACACAAAAGTCCTATTATGACAAAGGAAGTAAACTACGGGTTTTCCAACCCGAGGACCAGGTCCTAATAATGAGACCCACCTCCGACCATAAACTCCTGGCCAAATGGCAGGGCCCATATCGAGTAATCAAAGCAGTTTCCCCTGTCACCTACCTTATCGAAATATCCTCCCGTCCAATAAAAACACAAATATATCATGTAAACCTGCTAAAAAAATGGGAGACCCCCGCACAACCTGAACGTTCCGTAGAAATGGGTCAGTTTGTGTGTCCCGACAAGACCCTAGATATCGAGTTCTACCCTACCAACCCCGATACTGAAAGTACCCTACCCATAGTGGACGATACTTTACCTGAAGGGCAAAAGCAACAAGCCCTTAAGGTTTTAAAACAATGGCAACCACTCTTTTCAGAGAAACCAGGAAAGACGTTTTTAATTCACCATAATATACGCACGAGCTCCGGGAAGATCACAAGAGAACGCCCGTATCGTATTCCAGAAGCTAGAAAACACATAATCGAAGAAGAAATCAAAACAATGTTATCCCTAGGGGTCATTGAACCGTCCACTAGTCCCTGGTGTTCACCGGTTGTCCTAGTACCGAAGCCTGATGGTAGCGTCAGGTTTTGCATAGATTTCCGCAAACTTAACTCAAACTCCCTATTCGACACCTATCCCATCCCTAGGGTGGACGATGTTCTCGAAAAACTTGGGAAAGCAAAATACATGTCTACTATCGACCTAACTAAAGGGTATTGGCAGATTCCCTTAGCTCCTCAAGATAGAGAAAAAACTGCTTTTTCCACCCAGTCCGGGTTATATCAATTCACAGTACTACCTTTTGGGCTTCATGGAGCCCCTGCAACCTTTCAAAGGTTAATGGATAGGATTCTAAAACCCTATCCTGCATTCTCCGCTGCATATCTAGATGATGTAGTCGTATTTAGTGAAACATGGGAGGACCATTTAATACACCTACAGAGAATATTCCAAGCCCTTCAAACTGCTGGTTTGACGGCCAATCCCAAGAAATGTGTGATAGGTAAAACCGACATCTCCTATTTGGGATATCGGATTAATCAGGGTACACTACAACCTCAAAATGGGAAGGTGGATGCCATTTTACATGCCCCTCTTCCACACACGAAAAAGGAATTACGCTCCTTTTTAGGATTAGTGGGCTATTATCGGCGCTTCATTCCACATTACTCCACCTTAGCAGCACCTCTTACGGACCTACTCACTAAACAATATCCCAATCGACTTTTGCCTTTTTCGGAGTCGCAAAACGCGAGTTTTGAACAGTTGAGAGTTTCCTTAACCTCCGATCCCATCCTGCACTGCCCAGATTTTACGAAGCCGTTTCACCTCTACACTGACGCATCGGATGTTGGGCTTGGAGGGGTTCTGACTCAGCCAGATAGCGAGGGGCTTGACCATCCGGTGGTCTACATCAGTAGAAAACTGTTTTCCCGGGAACGTAACTATCCAATTATAGAGAGAGAGTGCTTGGCTATCAAGTGGGCCATTGACTGTTTGCAGTACTATCTCCTAGGGCGGCCGTTTATACTATTCACGGATCACGCTCCTCTTACGTGGCTGGCGGCGCATAAGGATTCTAACTCCAGGATACTGCGATGGTTCCTTGAACTGCAACCGTTCTCCTTTCAGGTTCGGCACGTCCCTGGATCTCACCAGGCCCCCGCTGATTATCTGTCCCGGTTTCCTTTGTCTTCGCCTGTCCTGGAGCAGGACAGTTCTTGGGGAAGGGTGTGTGACCGGGCCGCCCCGGGCAACAGCGGGGAACCGGCAGAAACGGAACCGCTACGGCCGCGTTCCCAGGTTCCCCTGGGAACGCGTCCGCAACGAGGCCAGCGTCCTGAGGTTGCCTCGGCAACCTCCGATGACGAGGAGGCTCCGGATTGGCCACCAGGCGGCCAAAAGACGGAAGCTCCGGTCGAGAGAGGGAGAGCCGGGGAGGAAGAGAGGAAGGAGAACGACGGCGGCGACGACGAACCGAAGAAAGAAGAGAGAGACGGCGACGAGGACATCGGAGGAGGACCCCAGTGGCCTGGAAGCGGCGGAACCCGAACCCAGAGGAACAGCGCCCGACCGGAAGCAGGGGAGACCAGCCCAGACCGACGAGAGGACCTCCACAGAGCCAGCCACGACCCTGGAGGGTCGTGGCTCTACAAGGTACGGTCCTTCTGGACAAACCGAGGGGCACAATAAAAGGGGAGAAACGCTGGGGAAGGGAGGGAGGCAGGGTGAGGGGAGGGAGGAGAGAAGGGCACTTTAAAGAGCACCGGGAGAGCACAAAAGGGTAAAGTACGGAATATACACAAGCCCTGAAGTCCTCACTGGCACCTATATCACACATAAAACCCCCCCCCTCCTTAAACCTTTTCCCCAGTAAAACAAATAAGTAGAAGACGTGTTGTAAGGCGTTCGTTCCACTCACCAGCGATATGTGTTCCCTTTTTCTTGTATGTCACATCCGGGACCTTATGAGGACGATCCGGTACGTCACCTAGAGAAAAGGAAGAAAAGGGACACAGATTAGAAGGAAGATATTCACCACTCCAGAGAAGAAACCGGCGCTAAACGTCGTACTGACTTTTCATCGGTTCTTATTTCAAATTACTAATAAATACTTACCTCAAAAACCCAAATTTACCTCTCCTGAGTGTCTATACTGTAGGGACTGTCTACAAAGCACAAGTTGAAATATCACTTTTGCAGGATTAAGAAGAGTCTTAAATCTTAGAGATCAACAGATGCCTCTTGTTAGCATAAAGTACCTGGTTTGCGTCAAAAATAACGAGCATGGAGACCGCAGAGGAAGTGATGCATGGGAAAATAGGATGCGCGTCAAAATTTCCGGTGCGACACAGACAATGCATTGTTTCTTTCCATGCTGCAAGGGGCTTTGCATGGATTTCTGGCACGAAGGCTCATATTCTCACTGCAATGCAGAGATCTTTTTGATGTCCAGGGATGATGCGTGGAAATCCTGGGCATGTGGGACAAAGTCACAGGCATTGCTTCTAATCCAGTAAGTGATGCGTCAAATTTTCTGTCACACAGCAGGCACTGCGTCAATTCTTCACTCAGGAAGTTGGGATGCGTCATTCCGGCTTGGATGTGCGTCAATCCGGTCGGGCTGTGAGTCAAATTTGTGGTTGCAAAGCAGGCGCTGCATCGATCTTTGCTCAGGAAGTAGGACTGCGTCGTTCTGGTTCAGCTGTGTGGTGATTTTCTCGTTGCAGGCTATACATTGTTTCCGGCAGGCTGTGCATCGATTTTCAGCGCACAAGGAGTTTCCTTGGAGAGATGAAGTCTTTTTGGCCCTGAGACTTCAGAAACAGGAGGCAAGCTCAATACAAACCCTTGGAGAGCACTTCTGAGCAAAGTAAGAAGGCAGCAGGGCAGCAGTCCTTCACAGCAAAGCAGTCCAGATGAGTCCTTTGGGCAGCCAGGCAGTTACTCTTGACAGGTTGTAGGTTCAGGTCAAGAAGTGTCTGATTTGGTGGGGTCAGGGGCCCAGTTTATATACCCAAAAATGCCTTTGAATGGGGGAGGCTTCAAATAGTGGTTTTGGAGTGCACCAAGTACCCTTTCAATACAGGTGTCCCTGCCAGGGTCCCAGTACGGAGTTTGACAGTCCATTGTGTGAGTGCAGGCCACTAGCCTTTGAAATGTAAGAGTCAGGCCCTCCACCCTTCCAGCCCAGGAAGACCCATTCAGTATACAGATGAATGCAGATGTGTCTGAGTATCCTGTGTTTGTGGTTGTCTTGGTGGAATGCACAAGGGAGCTGTCAACCAGCCAAGCCCAGACATGGATTGGGGACAGGCTGTAAGGCACAGATGGATTTTAATTGCAGATAAATGCTCACATTCTAAAAGTGGCATTTCTAAAATAGTAATATAAAATCCAACCTTACCAATAAGTAGGATTTTCTATTACTCTTCTGGCCATGCTAAATATGTTCTGGTTGCCCCCTTCTGATCAGAATCTACCACTCAAACAGTATATGAGGTTAGGTAGCCCTAATGCTATCCTATGAAAGGAGCAGACCCCACAGTAGTGGAAAACAAATTTAGGAGTTTTCCACTTTCCACTAGAACACACATGTACATACCCTGCCTTTTACCTACATAGCACCCTGCGCTATGGGTTACCTAGGGCCACCTTAGAGGTAACTTATACGTTACCATGTTTTTATAGAGAGAGCGCATGCACTTTAGCACTGGTTAGCAGTGATTAAGTGTCCAGAGTTCTAAAGCTAGCACAAATGAGGTCCGAAAAAGAAGAGGAGGAAGACAAAATGTTTGGGGTGACCCTGCAGAGAGGCCATGTCCAACAATTCACACGTCTTTAGTTCAGATAAACGGAGCTCCTGCATTTATATACTTTTATCTTCTTCATGTCAGTCTTGACACTGTGTCCTATCCTCTGATGAGTGCTATTTTAACTGGCAGGTCTTTTTTTTAAAAAAAAGTGTACATTCTTGGAATACAAAGGATGCTTTAGTTGCAAGAGCTACTTGTAATTGTAATTTAATGCTGCTCTTTTCACCTCTGCACATGCATTTTGGTGTGGTCGGTTGAATATGACAGTTGGCTGTTGTTGCAATGGTACGATTGTCTCCATTTATATCAGCACGGCACAAACTTGGAAAAAGCGACTTATATTGATTTGATACTGTTAGTATGTTACATGTTGCATTGGAGAAAGCATCATGTTTTAATCGATTTTATACTTGTTAGTTTGTTTTTCTATTGCATTTTTATTGTAATGGTTTTAATTAACTGTATATAAAGATATTATTATTGTCTACTCCTTAGATATACTAAATACATTTTGTAGATATTGTCCTAAGGAAGCTTAACTAGAGATAGTGTATATAGTATTTATTTTGGCTTCCAATGACAAAAATATGTTCGGAGAAACAACTAAAACATTCATAGAACACTGCAGAACACGTAAAACAATGCACTAAACCGTCACCGCTGTGATGTGCAGCAGAGCTGCCTATAAAACTATTTGTCAAAGGTGTGTCCTTTTTCGGGATAATTTAGTTCAAATTTATACTCAAATTAGTTTACAAAGTTATAATGCAGCACTGGTAGTGCTCGCTCATCAGAGTCATCCATGAGCATTTCAAGCTCATAACCATAAATGGTTGATGGCCATTATGAATGCAAGTTCGGTTCAGCAGATTCTGTGAAGGACATCTGCGTCTACTAGGATGACTTAAGAATGTGCCTTTGCACTAACTTCCATTTTGCTACCCCTGTTCAGTACCTTATCAACAACATGGGAACTCCCTCAACCCTTAATCATGAAGTCGCAGTCTCACTTTTGAAAACTCCACCCAGAACTTGACTAAATCAGCTATCTACCATCCTAGTTTTTATCCTCTTGTTCAACACAATTGTTGGCATTGGTGGTAACTAAGCATACCCACAACTCCCCTTTAGACAATCTTTGATTACTTCTGAAACAGTCTGGTTTCCTCTCACTCTCTCATTATAGGTCCAGAACCTTTATTTGTGACAATGGATAAGGACAACATGCCAATATTACATGGCAGAGGTGTTATTGTTTTGACTTATTTGCTGCACTTGACTGTTCTGAATTTAACTGATTGTCCGCCTTTTTGTAAGACTGATTTCTCTAGGTAGTGTGGCCGTGCCATTCGGTGTCATTAAGTATGCATGAGTGAGAATGAGTTAGTGTGTTTAAGAGTGAATGCAAGAGAGCGTGAATGAATAAGAAAGAGTCTAAGGGGGTGTAAGGGAGTGTGAGTCAGAAAGTATGAGTGACAATGAGTGTGCGTGAGAGCATGAATGTGAGTGAGAGAATCAGTGTGGGTAAGCATGTGGTGTGATGCTTTTGAAAAATGTTGTTGGCCTTAGCATACTGAAGGTAATTACTGTCTCATACAGACACCCAGGGCAAAATACTAGCACTGGCATACTTGGGGTAATTGTTGGACCAAAGGACATCAATAGTAAAATACTGATGCTGACATACTAGAGGTAATTTATGGCATAATGGCATCCCAAGGAAAAATATTGGCATACATGAGGAAATTATTGACACGTGGACACCAGTGGAAAATACTGACAGTAGCACATTGGAAGTAATTCTTGGCATAAAAGTGTACAACCAGGCAACAATGTTTGTCCTAGCAAACTGGGGTAACTTTTGGCATAAGGGCCAGCTATGGTATTTGGATGGCATAAATTGCCATATTCTGGTGCCGAGCATATGTTATGTAATTTTTGGTAATAAGTGGGTACCCATGACACAATGCTGGCCCTGGAGATAAGTTTCGACATATGGGGGGAACCCATAGCACATTTTGAAAAGAAATTGGAGTGAACTTCTGGGGAATATAAGGTTTCAGTGGCTGGGCAACACTACGAAACGATTTGAATATTTAATGAGTGCTCTTTCAACACCCATTGCATTTTAACATATTTATATGAAAAATGTGCCTACAATGTTCTATTTCACTCCATTCTTTTCACATTTTCCTCAGGGGGAGAAACCCCCTAGAAGAGGTCTAACTTACTTGCTTAACTCACTCACTACAATTCAGGGCAAGTATTATCCAAAATTTTAAAGATCAAATTTGCACCATAATAAAGGTGCTAAGCAAAATAGACATGTCTGTGTTATGTTGTTATACTGATCATGCAGTTATTTTGAAACTTCAACAATGTTAGGGCCATGCTGCATGCTTTCCTGAAAAAAATCAGTTTCAAGGGTCATATTATGTCACTTCCTGTGATGGTATTAAGGTCAAAGGGTATGTTGTGCCACTTCCACGACCCCTAGGATTTTGGTGAATCAACGCCCATGGACAGACTCTCCTGGTATATACAGTACAGGTCTACTCCGTGCCCCAATAGCAGTGCTATCCAATAAGAAAAAACTATATTTATTCATGAAACAGTAAAGAGTAAAACTCCCTCCCAACGTCCAGTTACAAAGGTTAATAGGTAGCAGAAAAAAGGAAAACAAGAAGTCAAAGGACTACTAGGCAAGCTCAGTTGTACAGCGATAAATAGTGAAGAAAAAGGGTGAACAAGTAGGACCCAACATCCCTCCTTTTGACATAACACATTGGATCCGAAAATAGTTCAGTCACACAAATGCTCAAAGAAGGTCATGCAAGTGAGTGTTTAAATGATTGTTGAATAAGAGGAAAAGTCAGTTAGTATACATGCAAGTGAAAATTGTGGTAGTGTTATCTATAGTTTCTTTGTATTATGCCCTTCATGTTTTCAGCCACATTAAGGACGCCTGTGAATAACAAAAGTACTGGAACACAGAAACTTTGCCCATTACCATCCGTATCCAAAAGCACTGAATGAATCAAGCAAAGCACTGGCTAAATGAAAAAGATTTTGTGATTTGCTTCCACACTGGCTCTTAGTGCTCCTGCCAAAATATTCAGTAGATGCAGACGTTCAGACGCGCGGATGTTCAGGGGCACAAGAGGTGTGGCCTCAGTGCTTTGGAGGCTTTAGATCGCGGAACGCGGATCAACGAGGGGCATGGCAGCGTGGAGCATAGTTTGCCCCTGCCCTTAGCCCCTAGCTTGCCCCTCAAAAAGAAAAAGCTTTTGGCCTCAGATCTCCTGGGCGAGATCGCGGGCGAGTTTGCGAGGGGGAGGGCAAGCAGCAGCCTCAGCCACAAGCAAACAAGGAGCGGTCTCTCTGCTCTCAGCTCGGCCACAGCTCGATGGAACGGAGTGGGATAGGTGTGGTGCACAGAATAGGAGCACCCCCTAAGCACCATTTAGCACTACCTGGCACTACTGCACTTCGGGCCCAGGCCCTCAACCGTATCTGACCTCTCCTGGCTTTGTACCGCTCGTTGTACTGACAGCTGATAACTGACTGCTGCTGCTGGTCACTGGTCGTTGGATGCCGGTGGCTGTCATTGGATAAAAAGTGAAGCAGAAGGAGCTGTAAGAGTAGCTGTGGAGTGCGGAGTGTGGAGTGCAGAATCCAGAGCAGAGTCCAGAGCTTGAGCATGAGTCGGTGGCAGTGTCTCTCTTAGCCCAGTGACTTTAAACTGAAGATGCAAAAGTTGGCAAAGCGCACAAAAATGCAAAAGAGCAAATAAAGGGCTGAATAAGGGATAAATTAGAGCGGTGAAGGAGTTGTAAGGAACCCTGTAGCTGGAGAAGGAAAAGTTTGGTTTGTGGCCCCCTGAAGGGGAGCGGAAGCGGCTGATATTTGTGTAGTGTGGCTTGCTCTTCCCAGGAGGGTTGCCCTGTCAGTTGCCTCATCAGTTGCTGCCAGTTGCTGTTAATTGCTGCCTTAGGGCCTTTCAGGTGTTTTCCGAGATTGGAGATCAGAGGGGTGCTTTCTCGAAAAAAGGTGATTGAAAGGTGACTGAAATTGCTTATTGCTTGTTATATTCTTCCAATGATTGTGGGCTAACCCTCAAGTGCCTTACTTATTAAGGAACTGGTTAAGGGCGAGGAAGCCCTCACTATTTGCAAGGATGACAGCCAAACGCCCGCGAGCAAGCAGGACTTTTCATAGTCTGGCTTGTAAAAAGACCGAGTCAAATCCCCTAAGAAATAAGGGAATTCCATACCTGAACATAAAAAGCAAAAATTCCATCCTCTCTTTTTTCCAAAAGGAACCACTTGATGAACCGGTGTGTGAGGAAATAAGCGGCTTTGCCGCTACACATGTGGACACCAAGGGGAAAGATGTGGACTTGAAACCTCCAGGGGGCCTCTGTGAACAACATGTCGCCCTCAGCCAACGAGGTCTCCATTCTTGGAGTAAGAGATTTTACTCTCCCCGACATTGACTTGAAAGGGATCTATGGCCTCATAGGTTCAAGGATTTCTTCGACTAGTTGTCAGACTACGCCTTTGGAAGGCAAAACCAAAATTAGCTCCCCTGGTTTAAGGCTGTTTAGTAGTACGCTGACTGATCATTCACTTTCCCCGCTATTGTCTTACTTGACGCCAGACCTCCTGTCTCCTGAAAACCTTCCCAGGGGCCCTCCAGATCAAGATATAGTAATTTCAGAGTCTATTAAATGTCTTGAGAGAGTTTTATCATCTATTATCATCTATTTCGGCACTTTTAGAAAATTCTGTAAACAACTCAGATCATACCTAGGACATATTGTTATCCATACTGCAAAGGATGCACATTAAAAATTGGGGTGCAGGCTCCTAGTCCATCTTCGTTTCCCTTGGATTCTTGCCCATCTGTAAATCTATTTAATCAGCCTACTCTTCTTGAACAAGGAACTCAGGTGGGCAAACCACAAATTCTTCTGAAATCCTCGAATATTCAGGATCCCTGCAACCAAGAGAGTGTTGCTTTTTTTCCTTGGAAAACCTTTTTCCAGCCCTCTTTCTTCTAGTAATTTAGCCTCTGCTGTCCTGGAACCTGCTATCCTGAAAGATGAGCCAAATTCACTGGTGACCCCTTTTCCTATCTTTCTGCTGCTCCCTAAAGTATACACTGAATCTTCGAGGGTGGAGTACAATGGGATCTCTGCAGCAAAAGCTGATAAAGAGAGGAAAAAGGCTAAGAAAAAAGGAAAAAAGGTGACGAAAAAGGGGAATCGACAAATCTCTAAAAAAAAAACCAAGAAAGGTTAAGTTCGAGGACATGGGTCCGGTAGGAACTGTTTCCTGCAGGGAAGATTATGATTCGATGCGGATGAAGGATAGGCACAGAGACTTGGGAACTGTTGGATCTCCTCATCCAAAGGAAGAACAAGACTTGGTCCCGTTGGGGGGCTCACAACAGAATAATCCATCTGATATAATGAGGGGCATGACTAACTTAAATCCATGTGTCAACCCATTCTGTAATGTGAAATCAAATGCAATGGTATTGAACTCCACATCTGATCCTTATATAAGTGGGGGAGGTAAACAGTGGGGAGGAAGTTATCAAATGGTATACGCAGCCCCCTGTTTGTTTAGAGTTTTGTGCTCTATTTGATCCAAATTTATTTTTAAATCGTTCTATTTTAATCTCATGCTTTTCAGACCTAGAGGAGTTAAAATTAATTGATAGTAGTGACATTTCTCTGGTATTTCTTGATCAAAGCATAGGAGTGATAAAGACAAGTCTGGTTTTGTCGTAGTTTGGACTCTTGCTCTGGGCAAGACTGCTGGTTAAAGGATGACAGTACTTTTTCTTGTAGGCGACTACGTCTTTCCTACAACAAGTCGCAACTGTTGTCCCAACCTTACCGGCTGACTAGCAGCACCTCATGAGAAACACAATAGTAAAAGGTGATTTGTGGCAGCCTTTACGCATGGACTCGAGAATAAGACATCTCAGGGAGTGTCGTGATTAAGCAGAGATTATCACTTTCTCACAGATATATACAAACACAGGCAATGACAAATATGCAGTAAAGTTTAAATAGTTTTTATTTAATATAACTGCAATTTGCGATAAGTTGCATGGGCTGCAATGATAAGGATAATGAATAATGCAAGAAACAGAATTGTGAAGACGAGAGTCATTATTACAAAGACCCCCACCAGCTTGCAATGCATAGAAAAGACATACGAGATGTAATATGCCCTAATACCCTAATGTGAAAGGCCTAACCTCCTACCTAAAGGAGAGCTGGGTTTGCTAAACCTAATCTGCCAATGCCATATCCATGAGAGGAGCCCCCAACCCTCGTTACTTTGAAATTAGGTCCCTATCTCAGACTCCACAGGGACACGAAGACTGGGTCAGCGTCAAGACGACGTGCAGCATCGATATCAGCTCCCACATTTCCACATTATTTAGGTACCAAACAAGAAAATTGGAGTTTGTTGGCTGGGGCTTTCAATAGCACTCAGGTGAAGGGAAAGATCTTACAACCTGGCCATTAACCTTAATTTTTCCATGGTCTCTTGGAATGCCGCAGGAATAGGGAACCATTTCGAAAAATTAGATCATATTTGTTCTCTACAGGCTGACTTAATTTGCATCCAAGAGACTTGGAGTGTATCTGACTTCACCCATCCTGGGTACTCTGAACTTTGCCAAAAAGGCACAGCCCTGTAAGAAAGGGCACGCAAAAGGTGGTATTGCGATGTTGTTAAGCAACAATCATAAATGGGATTATGTTCGTTTGCCAGTCTCCTCAAATCTTTTTCAGATAGTGAGAGTGTACCCAATACTGGAAAATTGTAGGAAAATCCCCATGCTAATAGTAAACGCCTATATTTCAGCGGATAAATACTATGATACAGTATTATTACATATGCTTAACCATATCTCTGCCATCTGTTCAAATCCACATGAAAGTGCTCATGAGGTATTGATAATGGGGGATCCAAACAGTAAAATCTCTAATCTATCTCTTTTGATTTTTTGTGATACAGAGAGGGAATCGGCCTTTAATATCCCTTCCATCTTAATTACCCCTAGAATCAGTAAGGATAAAAGAGGGTATATTTTATTGAAAGGTTTGAGGAACCTCTGTTGTACCATCCTAAATGGGCGTTTCCGTTCGGATTCCCCTGCAGCCTTTACTCACAAATCTCAACAGAGTAGCTCTATTATTGACTATTTCTTGGCCTCCTATGCTATTGCCCAATTAGTGGAAGATATGATAACTATTGATACCCCGTTTAGTGATCATAAGATTCTTAGCCTGTCGCTAAAAAATTATTTTTCTTCGATAGAGACTTGGAATTTTAAGAGCCAGGAGATTAACTTTAATGGGAAATCCGGTAGAATTTATTGGCCACTCACGAAAATATAATCTGTGAAAGAAGTTCTTGAAAGGTCAGCGAGTCACATTGATGAATGGGCTGGGGATGTGTTAAACTATTTTACAGAATTTATTGGATACATAATTCAAAGCGACGAGCCTAAGCGCACTAAGCTTCCTGAAAAGAAAGTAACATTAACGGTTTTAATGTTGAATAGAGAAATCAATAACTAGTAAGTAGACGGTATGAATGGGAGTCTAAGGATAGGGGTAGAATAATAACCCTATTAAAGAGAAGATGAGCGAGAATGAATTTAGGTATAAGGTAGGAGGAGGCGGAACAAAAGTGGATTGCATTGAGGGAAGCCACTATCACTAAAAACACCGCAAAGTTTTATCTATTATCTCTGAAGGGTGCGGGAATCAGAAATCTTCTTCTATTGCCCCTTCGATAGCCGAGGCAGATTGGAAGGAGTATATACTTGCCCTATATGCGGAAAATCAGGACTCGAAGGCATGGGAATTGGACCGAGTAAAAGAAATAGAATGGATCTGGACAACTTCGGCTCCATCGAGGGGCTTATAAGGTCACTGCATGCCTCTTGAGCTATGGGTCCAGATGAGATCCCTACAACAATAGGTAAACATGAGCTCCAGCTCTGGGCTAGAATTCTCTTTCTGGTCTTCCATTTTTTCTATTTACAAGGTAGAGTTCCTCCCTTTTGGACTGGGAGTGTTATAGTCCCCCTATATAAAAAGGGAGTTAAATCTCTACCCATAAATTATCTTCAAATTGCACTGTTGGACGCAACTGGAAAGATTTTTGCATAAAGTATTCTTACGCATTTAACCTCCTGGGTCGAGGAAAATTCAATACTTCCTTTGGAACAAGCTGGTTTCAGAAATGAACACAATACCTTAGATAACATTCTATTAATGCAAATTATAAATGAAAAATATGTTCATATCAGGGTGCGGAGTAGTATATGTTGTCTTTACTGATTTTCCAACAGCTTTTGACCGAGTTGATCGGAAGATCTTATGGAAGAAATTATATGAGCTGGGTGTCCTGCCAAATCTGTTATGTTTGATCATAACTCTGTACTCTTTGACCTAGTGCAAAGTTCTCTTGGGTGGAGAGCAGGGCTTGTCTTCAGGATTCCCTTAAAAAAATGGATTGAAGCAAGGTTGTCTGTTGGCACCATTGCTTTTTTCCTTATATATCTATGACTTGCCTAGTATGCTAGAGAATGCTGATGGCTTTGCACCCAAAATTGGACGGCGTTTGATCTCCTGCCTTCTTCATGTGGATGATATAGGGGTGATTGACCTCTCTCTGAAAGGCCTAAATAAGCGTTTAGCCGCCCTAAATCACTACACTACGCAGCACCATTTGAAAATTAATATATCAAAATCCCAAGCACTTTGTTTCCTAGGGAAAAAGTTTGGAAAGAAATAATGTTTGTTGGTCACTGGGTCAACATAAGCTGGAGCGGGTAAAAACTTGTTGTTTTTTGGGGGAAATCTTATCCGGCTCACTCAGCGACCAAGACCATATCCGCAATAATGTCAATATGGCTCTCCCAGGCTCAAGGGTTAGTGGCCTTTTATAATGCAGTTGGTAGGTGCCACTTTCTTAACTTCCTAACTGCTTACCTAACAGAGATTCTGGATACCCTCTTGTGTGCTCTATAATGTACAGAGATCGCTAAATGGGATTTCCTTAATAAGACAAAAGGGCAGATTCTAAGGTGTGTGGTTTCTTGTAGCAACGCGATATCAGTGGCAGCCTTAAGGCTTGAATTTGGTATTAAGAATGCCTTCGCATAGGGCCTTGCGGTGGTGGTCCGCAGGCCCCACTGCTTGGTACACAGTGGGGAATCCACCCTAAGACATCTAGCATTCATAGAAATTTTTAGCATACTAAGAGAAAAGTCTACATTTTTTAGAAACTATAAACTTGCGGTGCAATTGCTTGAGCTTGATTCTGAATCTATTCTATCACTACCACCCTCTACTTTTAAAAAGACCTTGAAAGAGGCGACATGGTGTGAAGCTTTTTCCCTGGATTTTGAGTCCTGTCATTTAAAGAGGAGACTTGTTGCATTAACCAAATCAGTGATCTTTAAACATCCCCAACAATGCTTAACTTGGAATCTCCCTCATGGGGTAAGGCACTTTTACATCTTGTTGAGATTATATAGAATGCCATTTAGAGACCTATCCTCCAAATGGGATGGATCCTCTAGCATCTGTGACCTTTGTCAATTGGGGGTGCAGAATCTTAAGCATGTATTATTTGTCTGTCCCGGTTTAGCTACATTGCGGAAAAAATGGTTAAAACCCTTTGAATTTTAATATTCACTCAGCTGAAGAGGCCTTGGAATCATTGTATAATCCACCTAGTGAAATATTCTGTTTTCGAATTTTTAATTTTTTTTAGACATTTTTTAACCTATATTGAGTTTATTGGTGGTTGTAAGTGAATTAATTTAAGCAAACTTCTTTTGCACTTTGGAGGCAATTTATACAAATACTAATGTGAAATAAGTAAGAGGGGATCCTACAGTGTAGCAGACTAAGATAATAAACATATGGTTGATGGGCAAAGGGCTGGTTGTTTTGCACTCTACAGATTATCTATTACTATGGATCTTAAGTATGTGTGTTGTCTCTGCTTTTTATGGAGGGAAATAGTATCACGCGTTGGGGAAAGTAATAAGATCGGCTTCTCTTGGGATACTATTCCCCTGCACTATATGATGCGTTTTATAGGATGCACACTGTGAAATGAGTTTATGGGGTTATGTTTTATTATTATTTTATATAGAAGCTAATTCTTCTGGTTCGGTCCATTTTATATATTGATAATATTGTTCGAGATTGACTATGGAATATATGCTTGGTGGGAAGTATTGCAAATGTATTACATTTTATAGAGAATCAATGTTTTCACTCAGCCTTTTAGAGGAATCTTTTCTTTATTGTCTTCTGATATTTTATGTTTTATTTAGACATGTGGATCTCCTAGGAGTTTCAATTCATGAAATAAATAAATTGAATTGAAATTGAACAAGTTTGATTCTCCATCCACCCTGCAAAAAAGGTGCAATCCAAAACCGGAAGGAACAAAGAATGGACATGGGTGACTGAACCGGGGTCACCGAGGAGTTGTTCGAGGAGAGATGCATGAATGGGATTATCTTGGTGCTAGATGTAAAGGGGAGAGCTGGAGCTGTGCAGGGTTCTGTGAGGGCATATCTCTGATGGATGCCACAGGTCTATTTGCTTGTTTTTGTAGTGTGCCTGTCTTATTTGAGGTTGGGTTGCGCTCTTGAGAGCATTGTAAAGTAACTTCAAATGCTTGTTGCATGAAGGACTGTTTGAAAGTGGAAGCTGATTAAGGTTTTGGGAGCTCCAGTTTGGCTTATGTGATGGCCTTAGAATCATCAAGCAATGCTTGAATCTATCTCTCTTTGTTAATAAATATATTATAAATATCTTATTATTTATGCCTGTATTAGTTATGGTCCTTCAGGTGAGTGCTCTGACACAATCAAGATAGGGAGAAGGGGGTTAGGCAAGAGTGTGTTTTGGCTCCTTTCTTGTTCACTTTGTATGTTAAGCTGCTGGAGGGCAGTTTGGTTGAGCTAGGGGTAGACACACCGAAACTGGGAGATAGATCGGTTCCAATTCTGGTTTAAGTGGACAACTGGTAGCGCAACAAAACCTCAGGTTCAGTGGTGGAACAAAACCTCAGGTGGCCTCTCAGCAAGGTACACAGTTGGGGCTCCCCGCCTTACGGTTATCCCTTCCCTATTCTGACATCTAACTATACATTGTTCCAAGCTTCTTTTATAAGAGATATCTGACTAATTCTTTTGGTGCAAACTGGAATTGCTGGTAATGCAGTCTTTATGTGTGTTGATTTTTTTTCTGGGGACGGACTTGCTAAATCGGAAATGAAGGAATTAGTCCTGAAAATGTCCCAAACATTTGGAACGGCATGTCGAAACAGCTGCAGAAATATACATTTTAATGTTGTTTCGCATTCCATAAGGGATAGCTTACAATGCTTCAGTAAGTCTACATCCTGAAAGAAAAATATTCGCGGTGTTGCTAACTTTGATTGCAAAGTGATTGCACTTGTATGAGCTCAACAATTGTAATGTGGCCTTTTATACTCATTGTAGTAAATAATGACAATGGTATCAATCTGGGATTTTGGCATGTAAGGTTTCAGTGATCTGTGCATTAGGGGCCTTACGTACTGTCCTCACTTACAAACCAGGCGGGTGCCATTTATACACTGAATGGTTTGTGAATGGGAATGGAGTTTGAGATACGATCTATGTAATGTGCATTTGTAAAGTGCATTATCACTGCAGGGCATCCTGGCGCCGACCTATGTACTAAGAGGTCACAATGAAAATCGTCCACATTGTATAGCTGCAGGGGTTAGGAAAGGAACTGCCTAATGAATATTAATTAGGCAGTTTGCAGTTTGCGTACAAATGCATGGATTGAGGCCTGAAAGGGACTGCAGATCTCCATTGTTGTATTTGTATTTACAAATGGGAAATATATTTTAAAAAAATAAAAGAAAAACCCTGTGTCCATTAAAGTGACTTAAAAAAAGCTTCCAATTTGAGAATACATCTGGAAGAGCAGGCTGTCGTCCTTGAGGCAGTTGCTCCATGAGGCTGTAATCACAATTACTAAAGGACAAAGGGGGTCATTCTGACCCTGGCGGTCCATGACCGCCATGGCGGAGGGCGGCGGAAGCACCGCCAACAGGCTGGCGGTGCTTCCTGGGCGATCCCGCTGGCCCAGGGTATCCGCCATGGTGGCGCTGCTTGCAGCACCGCCATGGGGATTCCGACCGCCTTCCCCCCAGCCTGTTTCTGGCGGTGTCCACCGCCAGAACCAGGATGGCGGGAACGGGTGCTGTGGGGCCCCCTAACAGGGCCCCACAAAGATTTTCACTGTCTGCTTTGCAGGCAATGAAAATCGCGACGGGTGCCACTGCACCCGTCGCTCCCCTGCAACTCCGCCGGCTCCATTCCGAGCCGGCTTCATTGTTGAAGGGGCTTTCCCGCTGGGCCGGCCGGCGGTCTTCTGGCGGTCGCCCGCAGGCCCCGCGGGATAGCCAGAATGGCCGCCACGGTCTTTTGACCGCGGAGCGGTCTTTCGGCGGGAACCGCTTGGCGGGCGGCGACCGCCGACCGCCGTGGTCAGAATGACCGCCAAAATGTCTCAGAGGCACAGTTTCCCCTTTGAGAATCAGATACTCCTCTGTTCATGGTTTGAGACCACAACTAGGGTCACAGACCACTCATACATTTGTCTCTGAATCACAGATAAGAAGGGGGCCCGTCCTCTTATCTGCAATCTGGACAGGGTCGCAAACCCTTTTCATGAGTTGGAACCACTTTTCTGCCTCATAAAAGGGTTTTTGTAAATTTCAAAATTATATTTTGTGGTCTCAAACCAGGTGAATTTGCATATCACTGCAAAATACATTTGAACATCAGGCCCTAACCCCGTAAAATATCTAACCAGAAAGAGAAACTTGCTGTCACTCCATATTTAAAGGTTTGAGGCAGTTCTTTAAAAAGTATATGAGTGGATGTGCTGCAATACATCGATGACATGCCAGTGCACACTGTAACTCGGAACAGAGGTTGACTGCAAGAGATCATTGGGTGTGTCAGTGCAGAGATACCAGGACTGCAACATAAGGATCTGCCACAATTCAGGCTACACGTGCATAATGGGAGAACTGTTATTGTTTCTAAGCCAGTGCATGATGCAAGTCAGGTTAGAGGTGTCCTATAGGACCCTTTGATTGTCTCAGCAAACCACAGTACCTCAGATAGAGTAGCACTGGAAATCTGCGAGGAAAATCATTGCAAGAACTTTGTGGATGACTATTCTGAGATAGAAATTAATACATGAGAGTGCTACAAGGCCAAACAAATAGCGGAATATGAGCTATACACATGCCATGAACATCTTGGAAGCCATGTAAGATTTGCTTTGTGGAAGATCATAGGTATGTCAATAATGGTATGCAAAATGAAGTTCAGGACAGAAAACTGAGGGCCTGATTCATAAAGGACCTCCGTACTTGTGGCGGAGGCCCTGCACTCATGGAGGAGCTCCTCCACTTGGGGCAGAATCTCCGCTGTAAGAATCCTTGTTGTGGAGATTCCACCCTGAGTGCGGAGACACTTCTATGACAGAGAGCCTCCACCATGAATGTGGAGGCCCTTTGTGAATCAGGGCCTGAGTAATCAAATGAGTGTATGAGATGCAGGTCATTACAGATATGCATTATGAGACATATGTGTCATGTTCAAATTCTAGGGTACTGGGAGAGCTCTGGGATGGCAGCGCATGGTCCAAGTTAGGGTAGAGATATTGCATGGAAGCTTTGTGGATCTCTGTATTGGGACAGCAGTGCAGGGAGTAGATTGCGATAGAGGTTCAATGTGAAAGATATGTAGATGTCTTACGACAGGGCCTGCAGTGCAGGGTGTAGTTCAGGACAGAGATCCTTTGTGAGAGCTTTGCAAATGCTTCATTATGTCGATAGCAATGCAACCACCTTAGAATGGAAATACAGTTTGAGAGCCCGACAGATGTCTCAGCACTGGGGTGGATCAGGATAAAAATGCACTGCGAGAGCACAAGCTCTCTCAGTTACTCTGGTCTGTATTTACTTTGCCTTTCTTGTGGGTTGACTATGGGAGGTGAAAGGCTGGCATCTGCAGGTTGTGACTTTGAGTATAGTTAAGGCTTCCTCAGCCTTTAATCCTTCTGAGGATGTATAAATGTGCACATTTAAATTAGGTAATAGTACCATGTGTTAGTTATAGCTCTGCGTTCGTCAAACTGCATTAATACAAGGGTTTATTAAGGATTTATGGATTTCAGTGACATATATTTCACGTCAATGCACAATAACTCTCTCCAGTACATACACACCTGTACATAATTAAATTCAGCACACTGGGGCTAGGACATGTGGCCAACTTAACCCCAAAGGCAGCCACCCCACAGGCCCCCTTCCTGGGGCACTTTCGTCTGCAGGAGCCAGCACATTTTTTATGGGGAGGAAGCACGAGGTGCCATTCCCCAGACCGCTTTTGGCCCTAGGGACCCCATCCCTTGGGGCCGGGTGACATATTTGGAGGAGGTGGGGGCATGTGGCCTGTCTCCCCAGGCTGATTTCAGCCCCAGGGACCTGATCCCCTGGGGCCCAACACCATATTTAATTGGGAGGAAGCCCATGGCCCCCATATCCGGGCCCATTTAAACTTTGTGGACCCCAGTCTCCTGGGCCCACCACATTTTGTGGGGACATTTGACTACTTCCTTGGCTGATTTTGGCCCTGGGGATCCCATCCCCTGGGGCCCACCACTATATTTATGGGACAAAGGGGCATGTAAGGAAATTGGAAGAACCCTGGGGAAATGGGGGTCCCCGGGGCCAAAATCGGCCTGGGAAGGGGCCCACTTGCACCCCTTCCCCCCAAATATACCTATTTTTACCAGGACCCAGGACCAGGGCCACCTGGGGTGTTTATAAACAATCTAAATATATCCTCTGAAAATTCACAGCAAAATTTAAAAAAAACATTTTTGGCCTTGACGGGATCCCTCCGGAACCCCGCCACCAGGCCTAGGGTGTCAGGGTTTTCCTACCTCACTCCCTGTTTTTTGCCTTCCATGCTGAAGTGGTTGCAGCCAATTAAGGGATTGCTGTGAGTGCCTGGATCTGCGCATCCACCACAGTGGGTCCGCTTCTCCAGATACACATACATTTTTTTCTTTAGTAACTCCAAAACTACTGGGCAGATTTACGCCAAATTACAAAAATCACACATACTTTAATCCACAAGGACATTGCAGGACACAAATTACAAAGTTTGTACCACATGTCATAAATTGTGATATTTCCATTTGCTTCGCAGTGTGTGATATGTCGTAGTATTTTCGGTTCTTTAGGTCAATATATGCCTTACACTTGCCACAAATGTAAAACACTGCAAGGTTTCTCATATTTTTGCTGTTTTCACTACGCACTACAGCTATACCACTGCACACTAAAATGTCTCTGAGTGTTCTTCTTTTCCAGTAAGTGACTGCAGGCTTTCCACCCACCAAATCCCCTATGACAGGATCACACTTCATCAGGCTATAGTTTTTTCTCAGGCTCTTGTTAACTACAGCAGACTCACTATTGTAAGTAGTGTTCATCCTAACCGGGCCATGGGTCTCAGTTTCTCCTTATTGTTGGGACCATACAAAACGTCTTCTCTGAAATTTCAAGCTGGCCCGCTGAACAACTTTGTCAAGTACCCATTGAGGGTAACCCCGTAGGAAAAACCTGTCAACCATCACTCTCAGTTCAGCTAGAAAATCTGCCTCATCACTGCTGTTCCATTTGGCCGGAATTAACTCATCATAGGGGATACTCCATTTGAGCTGCGTAGGATGACTGCTAAGGGCATGGACCAACGTACTCCCCGTGTTAAGTCTTCCTTGCAGTTTAGATACTAGATGGTTATCAGATACTCCCACCTCGACATCCAAAAAGCCTATGCTTACTCTGCTCATATTACATGCTAATTCCAAGTTAGGCTTACACCAAATAGAACAGAAAGCTAGATCTTGGTCCAGAGAGAGTGCTTTTTGTGTTTTGGTTTAAATCTGTTCAGAAGTTTTGGAAAAATTAAGGTTAAAATACTCTGTATATATCAAGGTAGGTGGCCGACAGAGCTCATGCTGAGATCTTATTGGTGTCCACCACATCAACCAGGAAGTGATGGCAGTCATCTTAACACTACTGACTCAGTTGTGCATCTTAAAAAACACAAAAAAGATTTAGGGTGCAGGGTCGGGATACCCTGACCACTAAGGACTTTTGGTGGTGTCCTAGACCCTGTCTGGGGCCTAAAACATTTTTAAGGATCTGTTAACCTGCGGCAAAAATAATATAAAAAAAAAAAGTACTGACTTCGTGCTTGTTTTAAAAAAAAACTCGGGTAGACCAGGGCCTGAGGGGATGGCGCATGTATTTAGTGTGGGAAGAAGGGTGTGGTCCCTCGCCCCAAACCTCTGAAGGGCCCCAGGCACCCTGTTCCCCTGGGCAGAAGTAAAAAATATTTAAAAAACAGGGGTTCAGGGTCCCCTCCCTGGTGCAAAAATGCCCAATGAAATCCATGATGCAGAGTAATTAAATGAAGGGAGGGCTTGCACAGCCCTCATCCAGGAGCCTAATTAGGTACCTGGGACCCTGTACACTGGGGCAGAAATGTAAATAATAGGGGTGGGGTTTCCCAGGGCCCTGCTCTGCTAGCAATAAAAAGGCTCTAGGGACCCCCACCGCCCGCAGGGCCAACTCAGTGACTGTGCCCCGTACACTGGGGCAGAAATGTAAATAATAGGGGTGGGGATTCCCAGGGCACTGCTCTGCTAGCAATAGAAAGGCCCTAGGGACCCCCACCGCCCGCAGGGCCAACTCAGTGACTGTGTCCGTAGCGTAGGAGCCCATCCCTTGGACACAGTAGATTCCCTGCCTGCACCATACATGAGCAAGGAAACATGTGTTTGCTCCAGTCTGGCGGGAACATTTTTAAATCTCCCGCCAGATGGAAGAAAAATGTACAAGTTTGCTCCCACCCGGCAGGAGATTTAATTATGATCTCCCTGGCTGGGAACAGACTTCTGTTCTGCAGGCAGGGAGACAGAACACATATTGCTCCCACCCATGGGGAGTAAGTGCAATGCTGGCTCCCGCACTATGCGGCGAGCTGACTGTGGCCCTGTGGGCACGAGTGGGCGCCAGGGCACCGATATTTAAGAAAGAGAGGCCCCTGGGATTGGGGTCTCTGGGGTCCAAGACGGCTCAGTGAGGAGTGCCACGCTCCCCTCCCCTGTTAAATAAGATACAGCCCCAGGGGATGGGGTCTCTTGGACGTATGAAGGCTCGGTGCGGCGCAAGGCTTCCTCCCTTTTGAAATAAGATACGATTTTAGGGAACCAGGTACCCTGAGCCTACGAAAGCTGAGAGAAGGGGATACAGGGTCTCCCTCCCCTTTTTTGTTGAATTTGGCCACTTTTTTAATTGCATTTGGCCCCAGGGGATGGGGTCTCTGGGGAATAGTGAGGCACAGGGAGGGGGGATGCATGCCCATTCCCCTTAATCTAAGTGCCCACCCGGGGCACCCACCTATAATTTAGAGAGGTCATGGAAGATGGTGTCCTGGGGCCACAATAGGCTCGGAGAGGAGAGGCACGCAGCCCCCTCCCGATTTTAATTGAAGTCGGCCCCAGGGATGGGACCTCTGGGCCCTATTAAGGTTTGGGGAAGCGGCAATGCAGCCCCCACACCTTTTTTTATTGGAATTTTGCCCTAGGGGATGAGGTCCTTGGGCCAATTAAGCTCAGGGAGGAGGGCTGCACCCCCCTCCCTTTAAGAGATATGTCTTAGCCCCAGGGGATGGGGTCCCCAGGGCCCAAAGGCCAACCCTAAACCACCCACGCCAAAGGCTGTGCATGGAGTGGTGCTGGCAGCTGGCTGGGGGATTGGGCACACTTATAGTTATAGTTAGCTCAACTAACTATAATTCATACCCTAAGACAACTATAATTTACCCCTTCACCATGCACTATTACTTACAGAATTTATTAATGTGTAACATGCTATTGATGAGAAAACTGTTCATGGTGGGGACGCAAGTTATAGTTACCTTAGGGTATGAGTTATAATTATTCTGTGTGTGTGTGGGGGGGTGTGGGTGTGTGTGTGTGGGTGTGTATATCCATTGATAAAAGTAGTTAAAGTGTAGTTATGGTTAAAAAAGTAAACCTAAAACCATTGGAGTTCGCTAATTATGGTTCTGATAACTAACTATAAACTGTGCACTGCTTATGATCTCACATATTACATCACGCATGAAGTGTTGTTGACATCATTGATCACTAATGATATCTCAAATCACATCATTGGTGACATTACTGATGAGCCCCACTTCCACTGTAGTCTGGCCACAAACACAAAAAGGTCTGTCCTCTGGCCAGCAAGGAGGACCTGTACCTAATCAACAGCCAGAGCCATATAATCTACAATAGGCCCAATTATGTCAGTGAAGCTTGCCCTGGTTTTATGCAACCAAGCTTGTGAAGCTTGCCAGTTTTGCGTGTTGTAGACTGGGGCTGGGTTGTTCTTTGAGCCAAGGAGGTCCTGCAAAATTGTGAAAACAAAATCTGCATTTTTTTTGTGAAACCCTCCCTTTGGAGCTTATTCACATGAGCTTGGGGAATGTGCCCAATCTGCCCCTACTGTATTACCTTTTAGGACACTGAGACTTGGGGCCAGATATAGCAAGATCAGAATTTGCGATTCTGAAATTGCAAGTCGGTGCGACTCGCAATTTCAGAATCGCAAATCCTGATGCAGAACGGAGTCTCAGAAACCGCCTGCGACTCCTTATGGGGTCGCAAAGACCCACCTCATAAATATTAATGAGGTGGGTCGCATTTTGCGACCCCATAGCGTGTCCCTGCACTCACAGGGATGGTGGCCTGCTGAAGTCAGCAGACCTCCATGTCTGTGACTGCTTTTTCAATAAAGCAGTTTTTTATTTTTATTTTGCAGCCCGTTTTCCTTAAAGGAAAATGAGTTGCAAAATTAAAAAAATAACGAAACCATTTGCTTTCGTTTTTTCAGTGTAGGCAGTGGTCCATTGGACCACTGCCTGCTCTGAAAGAACCTTTTTGGCAACATTCACAAAGGGGAAGGGGTCCCATGGGGACCCTTCCATTTTGCAAATGAGTTACCACCAGTGTGACACTGGTGGTAACTGCGAATTGCTTTGCGAACGCATTCGCGGTCACAAAGCAATTCTGCAGTGCAATGCGAGTCGCAAATAGGAAGGGAACACCCCTTCCTATTTGCCAGTCGCATTCACAATCATTCTAGTACTGCGGACCCATGGTTCTGAAATGGCAGATGGGTCAAAATGCTGTGTTGGCCAATTAGAGCAGCATTTTTAATTGGAGCTGAGGAAGTCTGCAGTTCTGGTGCTACAAATGATCCATGAATACTCTAAAGTTTAATTTCTTCATGCCCAACCTTTAGCACTTTTTAATACTAATGTCTCAAAAACTGCTAAACAAATTTAGATCAAACAAGAAAAAAGCAATAGGTTAATAAAGTTGTGCCTTCATGACAAATATAGTGTAATTCCAGTCACCTATGTTTTCTGTATTGAAAAGCAAAGATCACCACGGGAATTAAAATGGGAAATGGCAATTATGGAACTCCCATTTTCTTGGTCAGCGCTTTAAAGCTATGCGCAAAACATGCCATGAAGGATCAAAAGTAAATGAATGTTTTTTTGTAAATGTTTGTGTTGATTTTAAAAGCAGTGCCAAAGTATATGTATCTATATATATATATGTACATATATAAATATGTGTATATAAAATTAGTGATATTAAACCATATATTTTCAAACTACCTCGAAGCTGGGGCAAACACAGATTTGACAACATGAGATGCTTCCTTAAATAGATAAATCTGTGGTACAAGTAGTGGATGTAAGAGTCTTTAAATTATCCTGTGTGAAGTTCTGCTTGGCATTTGTGATTTAGCTGCTTATGCGCTGCATGCCAGCTGCCCATAAATTATTCTCACCATGGAAAAGAGAAATACTTAAAATCGAGAGTTTGTAAAGTCAGTGTGAATAGAACAAAAATAACATTTTTCTTGTGGGGGACACAGGACAAAGTAAATCCAGTGCTTAATTTGTAAAAGAGTAAGTGCTGGGCCCAGAGTTCTACACAGAAGCACATGGCTGGCTCTAGAGATTGTCGTCATACCGAAATACCAAGGATGCGGGCATAGTCTTAATTTGGTCTCATGCCTCTTTAATCCACCACCAGACGCTCCCTGCCCACTTTACCTCGTTCGTGCAGATTCCAGTTTTCTTCCTTTGTGATGGGTTTTCTGTCTTTCTCATCCGTGTTTCCTCGTTGTGTGTTTTTCTTGCTCTTGTTCTGCTTGGAAGTCTGCGTAGGAAAATGAAGTGCCAGTCCCCAAAAATAAGTGCCGGTGGGCCCCACCTACAACTACTGGCTCAAATTAAACACTTTATAACACTGTGTAGCAAGTGGTTTTCTCATCTGAGTCAAGAAATAGGAAAAGCTTTATTGGAGACAGTCCATAGACATTGACTGGTGAACAAAGAAGTATCTGTTGGTACTCCTGCACTGGCACAAATTCACAACAAAGGATTTGATTTGTTCAGCGGCACATTAGGCCTCTACAAAAACAATAAGAGAACTTAAAATGAAGACTGCATCTTGTCTAGTAGGAGTTTTAACAACGAGGGATCTTTTGACATACCATGTTTTTATGGTTGGCCATAACGAGAACGGTTAGAATTCTCGAAAGTGATGCTATTATACGACGGTTTCTTTAGCTTCCAGCTTTTTTGTTTCTCAAAAATGGTCTCAGTAATTTCTATAGACTTCATTGCTCAGGAGTATTAGGGCGCTAGATGTGAGGCCTGGACTTGGTTAACTTTTCTTGAAAGGATTGCTCCTATTGTGTGTAGTGTTGGAGACATCCATCAGCACAAGGAAGGACAACTCCAGACCTGAGTGTCTTAACACTGGTGCTGCTTGCTGTGAATGTTTTCTTGAGACTGCAAAATAAATCTTAAGTAGCATCTTCATCCCATCACTATTATTTTCAGCGGACATTTATTGCTATCAAGTTCTAAATAAAACTCCTTGTTAGCAAACTAATTTCGGACAAACGTCAGTGACATGATTTACATATTCTAGTAAGAACAAGGAGATATAAGAATACCTTCAAGTTATGCTACAACAGAATGTAGTAAAACATCAATTGCATTTTGTAAGTGTGCAGCGCTTTTGCGTAAAAAAATGACGCAAATGCGGCACTAAAAAAGTATAAATATGGGCCTTAATGTAGTCTATATTGGGCAGCTGCTCCGACAATTTTTTTTTAAAAGGCAAGACAGTGTCTTCAAAATGTCCAGATGAACTATGGAAAGTTGCCTTCGATCTGTGTCTAGTTAATTTCCAGAACAATTAAAAAATGTATTTATTGCATTTTACAGATACAAAAACAATAGTAAACACAACTAATATCCTCAAGGAAACAGAAAAACAAAACATAAATCGCAGCGTGATGTCACAGCAGGTGTAATAAGGTCAGGTGGCACCTCTATTAATCAGAGGCACTATGCAGTTTCCACCTGGAAGCGTTGATGTAGGAGAGTCCAAGGAGTGTGTGCGGGAATAAGTCTCAGCTGTATGAAGGAGGTCTGCACAGAACAAAGGGCCAGATTTACAAGGCCATTGCGCCACACTAGAGTCTTTTTTTTTACGCTATGTGGCGTTATGGAGGCCATTTCCCCATGCCATATTTACAAAGTGGTGCAATGCGTGCATTGCGCCACTTTGTAACCCCTTTCCCCACATAATGACAGCGCCAGGCATAATGTATGCAAGGGGGTGTTCCCACGTAGGGAGGCCAAAAAAATGGCACAGTGAAATCTATAAGATTTCACTGTAACATCTTTCCGTCATTTTTAATGCCTGCTCAGGGCAGGCGTGAAAGTGACAGGCCCATATTAACCTATAAGCCTCCCTAGTGCTTTGCTGCACTAGCGTAATTATTTATGGCACTAATCCGGCAAAGCACCACAATAGTGTCATGAATTATGACAATATTATGGGAAACAACTGCCATTGTATGACATATTGTAAAAATGGCACATCTATGGTGTCGTTAGGTGGTGCAGCGGCGATGCAAGAAAAGTGGCACAGCAGGACCGATGCACCGCTTTCTTGTAAACCTGGCCTAAAGTCCCCATACAGTTCGGGTGAGCACAGGGTTAAATTTTTCCGCAACACTACTCTGTAATATCCTGACATCTTGCAGCAACTGGGTAATTCTCCTTTGCATCCACATTATAGCAACACGTCTCTTAGCTAATTGCAGGATAGATGCCAGTCGCCGGATCGAGCTAGGAATGCCAGAGGTGTTGCCCAGCAGGGCCGTCTGGGTAGAAGGGTCAAGGGGCTTTCCAGTATTGTACCTAGGATTAAAAATATCTCCTGCCAGAACCGCCATACTGGAGGTCAATTCCAGGACATGTCCAGTAAATTTGCATTTTCCACATCTGCACCTAGCACAGGTGTTCCTCATGTAGGGTCCGGCTGGACTCATACCAGTGTTTCCCTAATTACATATTTCCACCAGCCACTCCTCGAAGGGTGGCTTCCACACTCAACCCATTCCCATCCATCACAGGTGTCACCGGTCAACTGACCCTGCTAATAAAAGAGGCTGGGTGCACGTGCCCTGGGCCTGTTCAAGTAACCACAATTCTGTATCTGTGTCAGTCATTTCAGTAACATAAGGACCTTGGGCCCCCAACACTACAATTGCGACTATCAGGTTGGACCCCCGTGTGTGCCAGACCTGACAGCAAACCCATGAGCAAAGCGAGTGGCATCCATCCTTCATGCTCTGCAGTCACCTGCTGCACCACATGCCGCCATTTGATCTCAGAAAGAAGGAGAAGCGCCCTCTTGCAAGGCGAACTGCGCAGTCTCTAAGGCGTCCGAAGCGCCTAGAATGGAAGAGAAGCATGAAGCAGCCAGCAACCAACTTATTAGTGAGTGTAACCCCCGACCCTCCAAAGAAGTAAACAGAGCCAGCAGCATCCCCAGGCAGAGGTGCGTCAACACTGTGCACCTGCTGGCAGATACCGACACTCCCAACACCCGTCTTTGCAGTGCCCGGAGTGATGAAGCTGTACTGGGCAAGAGCATGGTGCTGGGGCGAAGAACAAAGCAGCAACAGTTGCAAGACAATAAGAGACCATCTCAACACTGAAAGGACCGGAAGAGCATTGCACGCCCCTCCTGCTATTTCACCTACCTAAGTAACTCAGGCTCGGCAAACCCAGCCAGGGCCAATGCTTTGAGTGGACAAACCTTCTGAGGCCCCCCCATTGCGTGGTCCTTCTCCAGCAGTAACATCTCCAGCATGGCATGACCTGCAGCTTTGGAAAGGGCTGCTGAGGCCATGTGAAGAGACTGCAGCGCCACCTAGTGGTAGTTTTCTGGACTGCTTCCCATCACCAGGCCCACGGTGCCTAAAAGGGACAAAACAGAGCTCAGAAGGAAAAGGGCAGCGTGAGCAGAAGCTGCCCACCAGAAGGCATTATGAAAAGCCAGCACATGGCCGGAGGACAAAGAAGCTGTGACAGGTGAGGTGGAAAGCTTGGTGTGACCACTGTCATTCACTCAACACCCCTCGCCCCACAATGACTAAGAGAGATGCAAGTTCCCCTGTGACCATCTCCAGTCACCACAAGGAAGAGAGAATCAGCCAAGTGATGGTGAGGTACTGCTGCTGAGACATGGACGAGGAGCACTGCACCCCCCTTTCCCTTGTGTGCAACTTGTCACTTTTTTACAGGAAGGGCTGCTAGTCCCCACAAACAGCCTCAAGCCGCAAAGCCACAAGACAGCAAACCAGTCTAGACAGTTAGCAAGCCATGAGCAGAGCTGTGCACGCACCCCCTTGCAGCTGTCTGCCACCACCGCAGTCAGGAAAATGGCACCCCACACCCTTGGTGGTGAACGGCCACCACCACCACAAGAGAAAGGAACAAGCACACAAGGCACCCACAGAGTGACTTTCCATCAGCCCATCAATGCCTGACGGGGTACCAGACCACAAGATGGCACCATGCAAATGGAGTGAGAGACCAAGAGCACGCGAGTCAGAGGTGCGCAAAGGGCTGCAGCAGCAAACCTGATAGCATGGGCATGAGCCTGTGGAAAGAGAGCCCTCTGAGAGTGAGAAGCAATGTTGAGGCAATGCAACCACGCCAGCCAGCCATATCCCAGCACCAGATGGCCACCGTTGGCTCATCATTGAGCATGTTATTAGGCATGACCAACCCTGCCAAGCAAACTGGAATGGAGCCAGGAACAAGAGCTCGATGTTGCAGTCTCAAGGTGCAAGTGCTGCACCCCTGACTGAAGACAGGAAGAAAGAAAAGGTGACCCTCCAGTCAGGGAGTGAGCCACCAAGAATATCCCTGAGGAAGGGACAGAACCTGCATGAGGTCCATGAGGAGAAGGAATCAATTCCCAGTGATAGGTTTAAGCCTGTGAGAGGCCACAACGGAAGAGGATGCACCACCCGAGGTGCAGCACACAACCAGCACAAGGTCGATGTGACGCAACATGCGACCCGTGGCGCAACACCGCATCACAAAAGAAAATGGAAAGGAGAAGAGAGGGGAACAAGGCACAATACCACATCGTGAAGAAGGTTGGATGAAGAAAAGTGTGGGACAGACCTGTCACACAGAAGATCAGGAACACCACAGGTGCGCACGAGAAAAAGGAGAAGAGCGATAGTAATGAGGACTTGTACCAGTAACGGAGAGGGCATCCATCAACACAAGCCAGCCATCGGGTGCACAGACGTCACAGGAGACAGCTCCTCAGGTGGACCAACTGTAAGCTGCCAGCAAGTGCAACCATGTCCAGGTCCCACGCTTCATAGTGTGACCGTCAAGACACCTGTTGCTGGCTGCTTGATATAGATGACATCCCTACTGCAAACTACACATGCCGAACGAGAACCGCAAGTGGCTATGAAGTCCCTCTAGTCACCCTTTTCTCCAAGCAAGACACCACCACCTGTTGATCAAATTGTTATATGGTAAGGTCATCATCATTACAAGGTGCATTACCCAAACCACCTAAGAAGCATTGCAGCAGAGTGGAACTGTATGTTCACAAAAAAAGACCAGAGGTTGACAAGGCATCCCTGGCACCGTGGAAGTTGGACCACCCAGAAATCTGCTGTGAGCCCTTGGGAACCACAGACCTGCCGAAGAGAGCATACTCGACCATTGGACCATCCACCCTTGTGGTTGCCTGAGGCTTGGACGTGGCACTGTTGGGAGTTCTGCAGCGACCCCCCTTGGTGCAGTCGCAAGAGGCCCTCACAGCACACGTGGTCCCGTGACAATCCAGGGGCAAGGGCCTCAAGGGAGTCTCGGCGAGAGGAAAATCCTGACAAGAGAGATGTGTCAGAAGCAGCTCCATGTAAGCACTGAGGTTGCAGATGGAGACTAGTCACCCAAAGACTATCAGACGAAGGCCCATGCACCTGAGTCCTGATGGCCAGAGCACACAGACCCTGTGACAACCACCCTTGGGGCTGCAAGCGTGACTTGGATGTTGTCCTGTTGGCTGTTCCTCAGCGACACCTTCGCTCGGCCTGCTATAGTCCAACAGTCCACACGGTCCCATGGCAGCCCAGCAAAAGGGCCTTGAGGAGCCTCCTGTGCGATGGAGTTTAGCGCGAGAGGGAAGCCTGAAGCTGCTCTACTAGTGGACTTAGGAAGCACTAGGGGACATATTTATACTCTGCTTGCGACGGAATTGTGTCATTTTTCTTACGCAAATTCGGTGCCAACCTAAGACCGTATTTATACTTTGACGCCCAACCCTGCGAACGTCAACATTTTGTGCGTCATTTTCTGGATGCCTGAAACTGCCTTGCGTTAATGACATGCAAGGTAGGCGTTCCCATCCAAAAAATGACTTAAACACCCGTGCGCCATATTTATCCAACCGTGCAAAAATCACGCACGGCTGGGAGGTGGAGTCGAAAATTGGCGCACAGCCTGATTTGCGTCAAAAGTTAACTCTTGGGTCAGGGCAGGCGTTAAAATGGGGCAAACACACCACTACTTAAGGAAAACCCACAGTAGCAACATCAGAGCTCCAAAAGGAAGACATGGAGGTGCTATTCATCCAGCATGCACGAAGACGCAGAGCACAGGACCAACAGCAGCAGCTTCCACCACTCCAGCAGGGACCCCAAAGGCAACGGCAAAGGCAGGAGAGGATATTCCGGACCAGGACAACCCTTCAGAGCCTCAGGGAACATGACATCATCCAGAGATACAGACTAAACTGGCAAGCCATACAGCAGCTGCTGCCCCACATTGAGCCACAGTTGGCACCCAGCTTGCAGACATCCCACATCATTCCACCATAGACCAAGCTGCTAGCTGTCCTACACATATTGGCAAGTGGCTCTTTTCAAACCACTGGTGCCCTGGTTGCAGGGATCTCACAGTCCTCATTCTCTGCCTTCCTACCCAAGGTACTGGATGCCATCATCTCCCTCACACCCCACCACATCAGCTTCCCCAACACACAGCAGAAGCAGCAGGAGACCAAACAGGGCTTCTACCAAATCAATGGCTTCCCACACATGCTTGGTGCCATTGACTGCACACATGTACGGATTGTGCCACCTGCTGAAACCGAGCATCTATACCGCAACAGGAAGCACACACACTCCATCAATGTGCAGGCCATTGTGGATCACTGGGGATTGATCACCAACATCGTGGCAAAGTATCCTTGGAGTGTACATGATTCATTCATCTTCCGCCACTGCAACATCAATCAACACTTCCAGGATGGACGATATGGAAATGGCCTACTTGTTGGTAAGTACAGAAACCTAGTTATATACACACTGCACAGCAACCCTGTAGGACACACAACACATTGACACGTGGCCAGGAAGACACTGAGGTTGTGACACTGCTAGTCATGTTTGATATCCTGACCCAATGAGATACACACCTATGGATGAGAGATGCAAATAACAACAGAGCCAAAAGGGACCAATTTAAAACCACACAGTGACAATGACATGGCTTTAACTGGCAGTACAACTTGGAAGATGAATCTTACAATATCACATCAATAACACTCAATAACACACCCTTCCAACCAATATGTACTGTGTAAGGGGTGTGTAATGTGGTTCCCTGCAGGTCAAACACCGTGAGACACATAGCATGATGATGATGACTCAAATGAAGGTGACATGGAATCATTGAGGCAGTACCAACATCTCATATCACTCCTGGGATGACATTGCCCGCTAGCAATAAGGAAGTGGACTGTGCTAAGAACATATATTGATGGGACATTATTGCAAAGTGCACATTGATACACATACGGATTGAGACAATTACACATATACACAAAAGATGTACAGGCATATGGACTTTCTGACACTTAAACCTTCAACCCCACAACAAAGTTAGCCAACTTACACATTGCACATGAGCCAACTCGGTGAGGGCACAAAATTAGGTTTGCATAGAACTTGTCACACATGGGATATTTGTGCATTGTCAATTGTCAACACTTCAGTGCTGCAAACTTATGGAGATGTGTTGTACATTGCCACCTAGCCAAATCAAAGGGCCTCACTGTTGTTTTTCACATGCTATTACATATGTTGAATTGGATGGGATGTTCAGGCCCATTGTGCAACCGTGTTACCACCACAGTGGAACTGATTCTTTGTGTGGAAGTATCATGTCATCTCCAGTGAAGAAACAGGGACACTTCTTTCACATGACATAATGCATGGGAGATACACAATGTACTGTACATTTACAAATATACCGCTGATATCTGGGCAATCAGCCAAACACCAGTTTAGATAAAGAAACAACCCAATGCTGATAGAACATCCTAGAAGCCTAGGATCCCACACAATAACACAAACAGATGAGTCACAGATGACACAAGATAACAACTGCCATGCAAAGTTATAATCAAGGTGCAAGCAACATCCAAATATTTACATTCTTCTTCTCTTTCAGCTGATCAGGGGTATGGGATCCAGCCATGGATCATGACCCCATTTGCAAACCCAAGCACTGCAGCAGAGTGTGCCTATAATGAGGCACATCGGAGGACACGCACCATAGTAGAGAGGACTTTTGGCATCCTGAAGTCAAGATTCAGGTGCCTGGACATCACCGGAGGCAGCCTCCTATACTCCCCTAAAATGGTGTGTAAAATAATTTTGACCTGTGCCATCCTGCACAACATTTGTGTAAGGAGGAACATTCCCCTCTATGAACCAGACCCATAAATGCCTGAAGAGGAGGATGAGAAGGTTGCTGTTCGGCAACATGACACCAAACACTGCAGCAGGACTGCGTCGGAGACAACACATTGTATAAAACTTCTTTTAACTTTAGTCACCATCACCACTTTCTTACCATATGTCATTAAACACCTCACTTCATCACTCAATCATGGTCTGTGTAATTATTTAAGCATCACATGATCCCTAGGAATCATAATCAGAGTTTAGGAGACTGAAAAAGCCATATCACATTTGATGGGTATGAATGTACACCCAACATCACACACAGTGGAAATGACATATGTCCTGTCTATTTCACATGTGAAGGGCAAAATCAGAGGACTACATCTCTGAGACACATCCATGTTGCCAACATGGGCCATTGCAGCACATGACACACAACTAAGACACCATCAATCATAGGGTTAAATAGTGTTTCATACATGAGGCAGTGGATGTGCTATTGCATTGGTAACAGGAATGTATGACCACACCCTTGATAGCAGTAAGTGTGACATCAGCTATCTTTGCAAGGAGCATGTGTGACAAGAAGTCCATCTAAGCTGAAAATGGATAGCACGAGTGCCCCAGGTATGACAAGCATTGCTCACAAGACATGCCATGCACAGTCCATTCCAGGTAATAAGTCCTGCCACTGCCATGTTCTTCAGTCTCTCCCCACCCTTCTCTGTAAATGGACTATTTGTACCCTGATAACCTTCATCTACACACACCCAGACTCCCATTCTGACTCCTGTGTGCTTCCCTCTTTAGTATGGCATGCCATAGTCATAGTTCATCTGTCTGCACAGACTTCAGGTCCGATAATGAACTGCCTGGTAGTCGGTAGAACCTATAATCAGATGTCCATTGCTTCCCATGTGAACGGTACTGTTGGCCCTTTGAACTTGATTCTCACCTACAGGACTTGTGAGAGACTGAAGCTGCACACGCCTGTGAGCGCTTCCATGCAGACCAGCCATTTGACTCTGCCATTCCCTTGCTGCTGCCTGGAACTGCTTAGAAGCTGACATTATCTGAATATCCTTGTTGTGCATTGCCGTATAAATCACTTGTGAAACACAGGCCTTGGGGTATTGGGTAACGTTGCAGCCCACAGCACAATTACAGTTTTTAGTTCCCACAGTGTTGTTCCAGCTTTTCCAAGTCAGAGTCTGCTCACTGTGTATTTGCCTTGTTCATTTTTCTTCCTGACTGACCCTGCATCCTGTTAGCCTGACTGGTTCCTGTCTTTGCGTTACTATAGAGGTTCCTTGTGGCTACATTTGACTCATAGTTGCTTTCCATGCCGTCTCTTACCTCCTGGGGTATTGTGTTCGTCTTCGATGAATCCTCAAATGTATAGTATAGTTTAATCAGTTTACTTATCGTATTATGGTCTCGGACATGTATTCAAATAGCCAAATCCAGCCCCCATCCCTTGTCTGGGTTTCATGTATTCATGAGTGACAAACAGTGACAGTGTACTATGACAGCTGTATGCATGGATTTGGTATGGTGCCTCCAGCACAAAAAACGTTTGCTAATGTGTGTGAAAGGACAAAAAATGTTTGTGTCCTGACGGTCCACACACAGATTCACATTGGCCACAAACTATTGATGGTGTTTGCGTGGTGACTATCTGTGGAATTATTCAGCATAGAGGCACTGATTTTCCCTGTTGCAGTGGGAATTTTAGAGGCCACCCTGTGTACAAAGTTTGTGCAGAAACCTGCCTGTTTCCTATTACTGATCCATAAAGTTTTTAAGCACACCAAGGTTGCCCTATTGTTAGCCTTATAAAAGTTCTGCAGTGCCATAGCTGGACTATCCCCATATGTGTCGTCAATTTATCTTTGCCTTCAGGTCAATTCTGCTTTGAAGGATACTCTGTTAATGCAGGGAATGGCTCCACAGACTCATGACTAGACCTGCACGTAACTGTGACAACATGGAGGCCAATACTGACACAGGGTAGACATGGCCACACACATGAACTGGACACCTTTGTGCAATGAACCACTGGAAATATGTGAACACATGCAGCATGGTCTGCTTGTCCTCCACTGCCACAGGAGAAACATAGATCACTTTTATGACTCAAAATGTGGTGTAACATAATTTTTTTGGACTGGTTTTGGGACTCTGTGTCACAAACACTGTACCTACCTAGCGTGTTCAAATGCCTGACTCATGAGTAGTAAACAAACGAGTGACCAGGAAGTGGTATCCAACATTTCAGTACATGTGATGGCTTACCCTTGTAACATTGCCATTATCAACCGTCCTCTATCTATCCTGTGCATAGTTTGTCATGGGAGATGTTTTGTCCCCCAAGTCAGGGAAGTTCACACAGCATTAGACGCTACGGGTATGACAAACACATATCCTGAATGATGGACCACAATGAATGGAATCTGATGGTTATTCACATTTACAACACATGCATACAAGCACATTAAGCAAAACACGTCTTGTGACGTTCACACAGTGTCACAATAACAATTGAAATAGCCAATTCATAGACATATACACACAGGCCACGAGTGAATGTATCTAGTTGCCTGGCCTTGCTATGTTCTATTGTCGCACCACCTTCTCAAACGAGGGAATACCAATTTTTATTCCAAATGTTTGGGTTGCTGTTGCGTCAGTCAAGAGTGCTTACCGGCACAACAACATTAGTATTATGGTCCGCAGTAGTGTGGTCTGCCACATGTGCCCAAACACTGGACACACACAGCAGGCGCAAATAGCCTATCTCTGTATAGTTACAGCTTTCATGTATGTTAAAAATGAGAAAAATGACACAAACACAGTTAAAGCCAGATATTTTGACGCAAACGCGTAAAAAAAGATGCATATGCGTCAAATTTTGCCGCATATGCGTTGAAAAATGACGCTCACAGCCATTATACATTCATTGGTCCCTAGCGGTAATTCCAACACTGCACCCCATGAAATTGGTTATCCATGAAAAATATATTGATCTTTGAATCAAACATTTTTGACGCAAAGCCCGTAAGCGGCATAAAAATTTCATGCATCATAATAAAAATGCACCGCATGTGAGACAGGAAGTGATGTAATAGGATATCCTATTTACTGGAATGGTACAGTGGGTGTACTTTCACTTTCACTTTGTAATCTGTGAATCTTCTAGACTGTGTGGCTGTGCTGAGAGTTTTGTCTGTCCAAATTGTGCTTTTGTGTCCTGTGTGTCATTCCATTTGTCATCTGTTGTATTTGTAATTGTCTCAGTAAATCAGTGTAAGTGTGTTTTTGTCATTTTTTTTGTCTGATTTTGTCTTTGTACTGTTGGGAGTGTGTAGTGGTTATTGTTAGTTGGGCTATTATTGGGCTGTTTGTGGTATCTTTTTTATTTCATTTTCCTACTTTCCCTGTATTTTCCTATTTTCCCTTTCCTATCCCTATAACTTTTTTTCATGTTGGGAAGGCCACGTCTGGGGAGAATGGGTGAGGAGGAGCTGGGTGCTTTCATTTGGCTGGTGTGCCACCTCCTACCCCTGATGTAGAGGCTTTTGGCAGGGTGATACAGGGGTATCACACGGAGGCGAGGAGGCTCAGGTGGTCCAAGGGGCTGTACCATCAACTCAAGCATCGCTGGGCTGACCTTGTTGCCAGAGAGCAAGACCTGCTGGACCACCTGGGTGTGGTGATTGGTGGCCCTGTTGGTGAGTACAGTTCAGACTAATATGCCCATTGAAATGCTCTGTATTGACAGTAGCAGATTTGTTGACATGCTACATGCAATGTTTGGGGACATGTGGAATGCAAGTTAAATATACAGTGGCACTGATTTATACAATATTTGCTACACATTACCGTCATTTGTTGATGCAAAAGCTGCACAAACTTACAAAACACAACTTGATCTTGTCAATTAGTGCTGCTTTGACGTCAATAGATGATGTGAATGCGGATCAAACTTATGTTTTATTCATGGTCTGTGAGTGTACCAGGAATGAGATGTATTTCACATGCTAAAGCAAGGAATGAATGTAGTCCCCAATTATCTGAAATACATGTCTGAACTGTATTCATGGCCATACATACAAAGTGCTTCCTAGCCTCTGGTAATATCTTAGGCTGATACTTTGGCTTGGTTTCAGCAGCATTTAAATTAGAAATGGATGCCAAAATAATGCACATAGGATAATATCTAAATAAATGTTTGGTGCTACTTTCCATAGCTGTAGCGTAAAACATGAAGCAAATGCTACACATTGAAGAAAAGTAAAATATCTGGCCATCTGTTCATTGCTCCTGTGTGTTTTAATTTGCCTTGGGCATAATTGCTGGAACAGAGCTGATGCATTTGCCCCCTGTGTCACTTTATAGCCATGGAATTCTCATAAGTTAATGGGTCTTCATGGGATACATGAACTTGGTGAATGCATGGTCCCAAATTATTACTTGCATGATGTTGTGCAAGGGACCCCTGACCGCTTCCATCATACATATAAAGTGACAAAATAGTTTGCTAGTTTACGTTTGGTACACCCCTGCTTATCTAGTGCAGCATATGTACAATAGTTAACTTCTCAGTATGAAGGCTATCACAGACATGGGTGAATGCTAAGATCAGCAGACCAGCATTCCTGTGACTGTTGACATTCCCAAGGTGCATGCAAATTGAGACCTACCTGATCAAGATTGCCACAGTAGGACATTTGCTAAACCATGTTTCAATTAGGGGACAGTGTCAATTCGTTGTACACCCACAGATCACCCAACTTGGCAAATGTAAGATGATGAATGTGGCTAACTGTGATTTACAATACCTGATATAGGTACACAGGGAAATGAGTAACACATTTCAGGTGCAATGACTACGCCTGTGCCCATGCATTCTGTCACGGATGATCAAAATAGACACTGTCAGCATATATTACTTTGTTATTTTAATTTAGACAAATGGCCAATCCATGTTTAACGTAAGATTGTCATCAAGTAACACACAGGAACCCTGCCATCATGGTGTCATAGGGGGCATATACGGCTCTGGGTACTCTAGCAATGTGGCATATGTAACCTACAGACAACACAGGCACACATAAAATGGACCATAGAAAGCATAATAATTCATGAGCTAAACTCAACCCACATGAGCATCACACAGTAACTGATTGTCCCTTGATGCACAAGCCACAATACCTGTGTGACTGGTATTGCAGTGTACCAGGAATGTGGCTTGGCATGTCTCTCATAACAATAAATGAAGAAATGGAGTACCCTCTATAAATGAATCTGCACCCAATTGAGTAATCATGTTTTTCACCACATGATTGTTAGGACCACTGCATGTGTGCATATGTGTATGTGTCACTCACTGGAGTGACAGGGTCAATACATGTTTGCAGTGGTATGTTTGTTGGGGTGTCTACATGCCTGAGGTGCTGGTCTATTATATATAATAATGTCACACACAGTGAGTTTTTGTTCCAAGTGTTGTACAGTGTGCAGACATTGAGCACATTTCACCCTTCCATGTTTTACAGGTGAACCAGCCCTGTACCTAATTGGAGAAGTGGCTCGATTTGCGGACCCAGACATATCCAGTAAGTGTTGATATGTTAGTTTTGTGTTGTGTTTGCAGCTGTTGTGTGATTGACTCCTGTGTGTCGGACACATAGCAAGGTATGATTTTCTGGCACACGATCTGATATGTGACTTGACTGGAGTTTGACTTGTTTTTCCATATTTGAGTTGGACAATCAGCGGCATAGAGTTATATTTTGTGCTGTAGGCATGGGCAGGTGAACAGGGTGATATTTGTTGCTCCATTTATGCCAATGGAAATTTTGGAGGTAGCCATTTTCATGATTTAGTCAGCAAGTCATACCCTGATTCACACAGACCAGTGATGCCGAAGTATTACCCACAGACTTGAGCCTCCCTGTTAACTAATGAACATGTAGGACTGTATGTTTGACTTCGTAGCAGCATCTAGCGTCACATGTTGTGCTACGTTTATGTGGCACTTGAGTAGAATGTCATAGGTGTGCATGCAGCTCAAGACCAGATGGGTGCTTGCATCTATGTGCTTGTTTTTGGAAAGGTATTAGTGATATCAAATGATGTGGACAATTGTCCGCATTTAGGAACATAAATGTGGATGTGATTATCCAATGTTTGTGTCGCTCCTAGAAGGAAGCCATCCTTACCTGTGGTGGACTAACTAAACCCATGGACAGTTGCCCACAGCTTCCTGGCTGTCCTTGATGTTTGAAAGTATGTGTTGCATGTGCATCACCCCCTGAGGCACAGGGTTAGGTTTATGAAATCTGTGTAGCTAGGTGTGAGGATCCCAGTGTAGAAGACAGACATGTAATTCCAACAATCATTTGTTCCAACCTAGGATACCCCCTCATGATTAGCAACTGCATACTGTCCTGGCAATTCCAATTACAAATCACAGATCATGTGGCCCTTAATTGTCATCCGGAAGATAGTCATTAGTTGGCCTGTCAGATGTGGACTACTTGCAGCATTTGTTATCTGACTAATGGCAGAACAATGATGCATAGATCATTTAAGTCGGTACACACCTTTTTGAGCATTGCTGTGCTGTTAGATAGGAGATGTGTAGGCTGCGTTGGCATGTAATTCCTCAGGGACAATCTATGATCTGTACTGTGATTTTGGCTGTTAAAGCTAACTTTGAGGAAGAGTTTGAATATCATCAGTAGATGTATCACACAATGATGTAACTAATGTTTGGCTTTCTCTTTTTTTACAGCTGCCAATAAGGATGCCAATCAGATGCGAGAATTCCAGAGGAGGGCGATGCGTTACCGCCACATTCTGGATGTGGAGTTTGGGTTCCGCCACATGGCACAGCGTTATCCCCATGAGAGAGCCACAAGGGTCTGGAGGGCATTTGCCCAAAGGGAGCCATCCTTGACCACAACAGGCACCACCACCAGCACCACCACTCCGACCCAAGTCGCACCAAGGATGACAGCCATCGTTGCAGGTCTCTCTACATCCTCTGTTCCTGGCTCACTAACAGCATCTCGTGCACCTCCCCCTCCAAGCATGGCACCGGCACCAGCACAACCATCCACTAGTGGCACACAGACCACCCCTGCTGCAGTCATAGACAATGTGGAATTTATGAACATGTGACGTGACATGCAACGGATGTTGCGCAGGCTGGACAGGCTGCAGCAGGAGGTGTCCCGCAATAGCAGGAAACTGCGTGGGATAGAGAAGATCCTGCGGAGGACAAACTTGTAAATGTTGGACCCTCAGCCATTATTCCCTCCCCTCCCTCCTCTTTCCTGGTTCTTATATTTAGTGGGTCTAGGGGGCTTAGTGTTGGGTTACAATAGGCTGTTATTTTTGTTAGTATAAGTGGTTTTGGGTGGAGGGTATTATAGTTTAATGTGTTTTTTAGTGAGTGGGTGGGTGGCGGATGTGGTTGGGGTTTATGTGTTAAAAAAAAATATATAATACCAAAAAATACATAAAAGAATACTACAAAAATATATAGTTGTTTAGAATAAGATAGTATGTGTTTAGGTTAGTATATGTAGTCCTACATGTGCCCTGTCATAAAAGGGGTTTGGGGGTTGGTGTTTAGTTAAATGTGATAATTAAGTTTAGAATAGGGTAGTTAGGGTCAGTTGTGGGTAATGTGTAGTTAGGATAGGTTAGGTTAGTTAAGGTGTTTCCCCTAGTTTAGTATCCTTTTTTATTGTCAATAAATATTTTAGGTACTCCTTTACAGTATTATCATATACTTGGGGATCAGGGCCTTGGCGTGGTTGAACAGTGTCAATTTAGTATTAGCATTTTTGTTCCATCCTGCATCAAAATCCCATTATTGACATGGTTATTTCCAATTCCAGTCACATTGGCAGCTACACCAAAGCTACCTCTCTATGCATCTGCCATCAATTGCACCCACCACTCAAGGTTACTATGGTTCTCAATGTGTTATTAAGTTTGGATGTATGTTTTCAATTTGTCATAGTTTGAGACCAGATTTGGTATCTTGGGCACTGTGGTTCGTCTGCCTGCAGCCTGATGTTCATGTGAACCCCGATAAGGTGAGTGATGGTATAATCTTATGTAGTATAGTATACATAACTCACACCTATCATTTCTTACATTGTATTGCCAGGTTACATATTTGTCCATACACTAGTACACATCCATTCCTGCTGTATGGTGTGTGTGATGAAAGTTTAGAGTCAGATGTCACATACATAAAGATTGGCTAGAAGGAAAATTTGAACACATTGATTTTCTGGTTAAACATCCCTTGACTTGTTCTGTCCAACACAGCATTATACTGTTATTTTTCTATTTACTTCAGAAATAACCCTCAGGAAGCACAGATGATGACACAATCCAGACCCCAGTGCATAGTTATCACCCCACAATCTTTCAAGGCAGTTGTATTGACATTCTATGGCCATTGACATGTGACATACATCACTAATCTCTTACACAGTTGATGTGTCCATTAGTGTGACACATTCTATTGTGATATTCCACAGGTGCAATGGGACATGTCATTGGACATGCTGGAGTGAAGTATCATACAGTGCAGAGGAACATGACTTGCCAATGAGGTAGTGAGAGACAATCACAGAGCATAATGTCAAGGTAAACAGTGGTCTGGAGAACAGTGCATGTGAGCAGCTGTTAGAAGACTGGCATTTTGACAAGCACAGGACCTAGGATATAAGTGCCCATTCAGCATGGACTTGTTCAACCGGGTACTCTTACGGGTGAATGTGATCTGTTCCACGTCTTCATCTTCTGATGTGTGTGTTGTCTCCTCTGCGCTTGGTGGTGGTGGGTTTGAAGGGGCAACACACACTTCAGTGTTTGAAGACGTGGAGTCAGAAATCCCGGTTGCTGACAACTGTGGGGCTATTAAGGGCAGTACTACAGCAAGGAGGAGCTGCTGGTTCTTAAGTATAACAGCTACATCACTGTGCTAGGCAGCCAGGTCAACCCTGAGGGGGCCAATTTTGCATTTGTGCACGCAGTGAAAGGTTTGGTGTGCAAGGTGTTGCAGCAACTCCCTTACTGCTGTGCTGATTTCCTTCACACTTTGTTGAAGTTCTCGCAGGATAGATGTTTGCCCTTGCATGGCTGCTGCCTGTTCCTCAGATGACATCATGCACTAATGCACCCCCTCTAGGGTGGCTGCCATATTTTGCATCCCCACCCGCACCTTCTTGGCCAGCTTGCGCTGTACTCCAACTACAGTCCTCTCAAAGCTGGTGCCAGTGTCGTCAGAGTCCTCAGCTGGGTTGGAGCTGGCAGGTCGTATAATTGGGGTGGGTCCTCTGTGATGGCTGCTACTTCTGTGCTCCTCCTTGTGACTGAAGGTGGGGTCTGGAGGGTTCCAAGGACATCTTGGAGGGTCTGCTGACTGATGTTTGTCAGCTCGTCATCCATGTCATCAGGGAAGTCCAGGATAGGCATATCTCCAGGAGAGCCATCATTCTCTGCAATGAGATATTGTACAATTAGTGTGTCTGTGTTGTGGCATTTGTAATGTGACATGTCTGACTTCCTATTAGTTGCACATTGTGATCTTGGTTCCTGTTCATTGTTCCTGTCATTAAGATTAACATTCTTGCAGGCCTATGCCCCACCTGCATGTCACATGTAGTGTGGGCAGTTTGGTGGAAATGTCTGCGTCACATCCTCTATGTCTAGGTTCTGGCCAAATTGTATGTTGCCACCTTATTGTCCTACTCAACCCTTAGTCTCCTTCAATTATCATGGTGTGGCCTTGCAATGGCTGTGGGTGTTCTGATGGCACTTGCACCACACTTAACAATCTGGAACTGACCCAATCTCTGATATTTCACATCCACCTATATGTTGCTGAGACCTAGCATACACTATGAATATAATTGACAATGCACGATACAGGTGTCAGCATTGGTAGTGTGTACTGCTGATGTTGGGAAATGTGTGCTACATTGGATTGAACTGACGGTCCTAGCAGTGTTCTATTTCCTCTTATGTCTGTGTGGATGTGTTTCAATAGCTGGAAACATATGCCCTACTCCTCAATGCTGTTGTCTTAGCACTATGACACTCGAGATGCTGCATGGTGGCATTGCAGATATTGTGACCCAGGCACAGGGTAGACCCTGACATGTGCAGCATGGGTACGAAATTACTGCTGTGTACCTCATAATGTTACATACAGTACCTGATGTTTGTTGTGCCTATGGACATGGGCATTTGACAGGATTTGCACATTTATATTCATTACAGGGGATTGATAAAGTTGTCATCCTGAACCCTCTAATTTGAGTGCGTTTGATCCATGGGCACATAACAGGCATTAGCTACTTGACCTGCACACACAGCAGAGGTGGTAGTGGCAACTGTTGTCAATGGTAAATACTACTTTCGGATATGGCCTGAGACTGGAAATTGAGCGACAATTCCAGCTGTTGTGTGACAGCAGGCCAGTTTTGCACTGTATTAAGACTTCTGCTGCTGTATTTTCATTGAAACAAAAGAAATTAATGATTGCATCTTTGATTTCATTATGGAAAACTTTATCCCAGACTTCAGATCTGTGTAGGCACCAGGCAAAGAGTTGAGGGAGTGGAGTAGGATTGTGTAACTGCAACATCACTGGGGAGCTGTCTGATAAAGTCTGACCGTGGCCTGCAAAAGCAGGTCTGATGCTAGCTGCGTCGATCCACTGCACTCGACTGCATTAGTTCTCAGGCCCATGATACAGGTCACATTGACCCTCTCCTCACGGGGCGTCATGATCAACCTACTGAACTCACCAAATTAGCTCCCACTGGTGTCAGATCAGGCTTCTTTGGGTAGGGGCTCTATCCTGCACCCAGAAAATCCAGGATTCCCTCTGCAGTATGGTGCAATAGAAACCATTTAGAGACAGGGTTCTGAAGTTCTCTCGTTAGGCAGCCATCTTTGTTGCCAGAACTCTGGCACCCTTCAAAACAATTTTAACAGCAACAAAGGTTTTATTTATAATTAATTTGCTTATGCGAACCTTGGCCATTTAGCCCAGTAGAAAATTGATGGGTACCTATCATGGTAATCAGTTCTCGGCCGAATCTCGCCTTCTCTCTTATGCACAAAGATTACGGAACTGTCAGCAGTTAACCGGGAAAAGCAGATTAAACACTTGAATGGCTCTCGCAAATACATGTCTTTAGGACTACTGTGTCTTCATAATTTACTATGTAATTTCAACCTGTTAACATGTTGGAAGCCTCAGAAAGATCAATAGGGAGTCATAGAGCATATGAGGAGGTAATGCCTTCCATATGAATACAAGCAGCTGTCAAAGGGAAGCATACTCTTTGAATAGTTGGAGTGAAATGTTGCAGTTTCTGCTCACCTTTGAATTTGGAGCTCATGGAGAACCAACCTGCTTATACCAGAAAAATTGGGTAGATGTGAAAAGACTATTACATCCAAAGGTAAGTTATGGTGATTGTGGTGTCTAATATTCAATACATATACATAGTTATGGCATGAAATTGAATTATTTCTATACTTCTTATGTGAGGCAGCTGTCTGAGAGTGATTTCCTAGGGAATCATACAAGCATAACAATTTATCTCTAAGCCTTTCTCTATCTTCTGCTTTTAGAAATGGCTGACTGGTCCTGATCTCCACAGACTCCTAATGGGGTGCAGGTCCATGAGTAGCATAACACTTAGTACATGTCAAACCATTTCTTTTCTTATCACCATTGTTGTAAATATTGAGCAATCTTGATGGTAAGATCAAGCAGGGGAGAACATGTAGGTGGCCTCTTTTACCTTGGCCCATATATCCTTCAATTGGCATTGACGTCTTTACAGAATATTGCTTAATGACTATTGTCATGCCAGGTTAATTAAATGCTCCAAGTACACAGTATAGTTATGAATGTCTTTAGGGACAAACATCCCTTAAGGTAATAATTACATTCCTATTTAAAGTGTGTGAAATGGTTTAACTGACTCGTGGTTAGGATCAAATAAGCTCCTATAACAAGGTATTGCCAGATGAGTGTCCATTAGTGTACTTGCCTTTTGTCTGATCAGTCAGGAATCCTGAAGGACTGTGCAGAACGTGAAAAAGGCACTTGGTATGATTGAGAGTCAGGTGGAGCAGATCATTGTGTGGGTTACTTTTCTGACCAATCTTGACTGACCCAGTGTTCCTGGATTTGGATTTTCTGGGCGCAGCGACAGCAGGCCTATTTTTACTGGCAGGAAAATCCATATGGTAAATTCACTTTAAGTTTGAGTTGCAAGTGCAGTCTGACCTTGGTACCCTGCCACACTCCCCTCCCACCTCCTACTCCTACTAAAGCATGGGGCATGTAATTCTCTCCCATTTCAGGCCACCTTCTCCCCTCCCTCTACCACTTACCTAAATTCCAAGTGGCTCCCCAGAGCCTACTGTAAGGTGTGAATCCCTTGCAATTGTGAATTCTGTGCAAACTGCTGGAAAAACAAGTTCACATAGTTATTCTCCATTCTGTGGGAACTACCCTGTAATAGCGGAGTTTATGTTCAAGAATACTGGTGGTGATGTTAATTCTGGCCACACTGTATCTTCCTACATAAATCTGCATTACTTTTAATTGGAGGCTTTGCCTGCAAAAGGTTTGAAAGTTCTCAGGGAATCTCACTGAACTAGCAAAAGAAAAGAATGGACTGCTTCCTTGAGGAACCGGTACTGAGAGGCTTTTGTCTGTTGGATGTGATTCCTTTTTATAAGAAATTGGGTTGTGCTAGCCTGGGAAAAGTCACAGGTTCAGGCTAACCGCAATGGAGCATGGGCCTGATACAGGGTGCAGGTTAGTCCAGCTAAAAGATAAAAGATGCCGATGGCAAAGTTTCCCTTTGTGTGGGGATGTGTGAGGTTTGAAAGAAACCCATTGTAAAGATTCCCTGGGTGAGGGGATGTGTGAGGGTATAAAATATACATTTTGTGTGAATTACCTGTGTGTGTGGGAATGTGTGAGGGTTGAAAAGATACTTATTGTAAAGATTCTCTGTGTGCGGGGATGTGTGAGGGTTGAAACATATCCGTTGCAGAGATGCCCTGTGTGTGGTGTTGTGTAAGGGTTGAAAGTCACCCATGCAAAGATTCCCAGTGTGTGTGATTGTGTGAGGGTTGGAAAATACCCATTGTGGTGATGCCGTGTGTGGCATTGTGTTAGGGCTGAAAGACACCCATGCAAAGATTCCCAGTGTGTGGGAATATGTGAGGGTTGGAAGATACCCGTTGTATATGCCCTGTGTATGGCATTGTGTGAGGGTTGAAAAACACCCATGCAAAGATTCCCTGGATGTGGGAATGTGTGAAGGTAATAGGAGACCCATTTGTTTGGGATGAGTGTGGAGTAAAGAGTGAATTGGTAATTTATCCCTCAGCAGAAGGGGGATTTTTGTTTTGTACCGTGATGTAGTATTAACCTTTTCGTTAAGATTAAGGATAAATAGGTGTAGTAAAGGGTGCGTGTCCCTTGTCCTGTCATGCATTTATCTGTCATGTTAACCTGAGAGTGTAAGCATAATTTATTGCTTGATAAGTTATATGTCTGAATATTTACAGGACCTCCATCTTTTGTCCTGTTGTACTTTGAATTGTTTTCTAAGTGGAGGAAATGTGTTGTAATCTGAGGTTGCTGTGATGCATTCTCTCCTTGGCTACTTAGTTTCCTGCTGCTCAGCCACTGTATGTGATGTATTGGAATGTTAAAGAGTGCTTGAGCAGAGAGAGTGTCAGTTGGTGAGAGTGTGCTGAGCAGTAGGATGCTGCTCCTAAATGGGCATTTACCCATGTACTTAAATACTTGTAACTTGGAACCTAAGAACATTTAACTGAATACAACTACATCCTAATCTACATAACTGCCTACCTGACTTTTACTCAATAAGGAAGGATCTTCAACCACAACAGGTATGACCAAGGGGCAGTATGTTTTCCTGTTTGCGGGAAGGGTAGTGTTAAGGACAGTGTGCAATTTTTAGAATTTAGAGAAGGGTAGCAGTAAGCAGGTTTTAGGTTCAGGGAAGAGTAATGTTAAGGGGTACTAAAGGTCTTTTAGAGTTTGGGGAAGGGTAGAGAGGGATTTTTAGAGTTTTGGATGGCCAACGTTCAGAGATAGTAAAGGGTTTGTTGGGATCATGGAAGGGTAGCATTAAAGGATTTGTTGTGCTCAGGGAAGGATAGTATTAAAATGTAAGAAGGGATTATTAGTTTTCAGATAAAAGTGAAATTAAGGGTTTTTTGGCTTCAGGTAAGGTAGAGTTAAAAGGTGATTACAGATTCTCAGGGTACGGGAAGGACTATTAAGGGGTAGCAAGGAGTTTTTAGGGTTCAAGGAAGGTGATGTCAAAGTATAGTAAGGAGTTTTAAGGGTTCATGGAAGGGTAGCATTAAGATGTAGTAAGGAGTTTTTAGGGTTCACAGAGGGGTATTTTTAGATGTTTAGAAGTATAGCCTGTTTATCTCCCAGAAGACCAGGGCTACAAGTTTCACAATGCAAAGGACCTGAAGAGCATGGTCTACTCATATATGGACCTAGAAAATGTGAAAGCTCTGCATTCACCCTGCCTTTGTTTTTAAGCTTCCAGCACAAAATCTCAAAACCTGCTTAACCGTTAGCCATGCTAAATGAGGGAAGACTATAAGATCATGCCCAAGCATGCAAAGTGATGTTGCCGAGAATCATCATAGTGGCATATTGACTAATTAGTGACCACTCTGTCACCTGCCGCCCTGGATTTGATCATTGATGTTACCTCCTTCAACATCCCCCTTATCTATGCTCTCTCATGCACTTTTCACCCCCCTTTTGCCCTATCTAGAATACTGTGCTGCCCAGGTTTGGTGGTGCAAATGGTGGTACAACTCCCTGTGGAAGTGTACGGGGTTCTGTCAAGTCATGGGAGCTGCATTATGGCTGCAATGTCCTTATAAACATGGCTTCTCTCAGTGAGGCCCATTCTGCCTTGCCTCACTTTGCATCTGCACTTTACCCCAAGCTAGGCCTGGAAACTCTGCCTCTTGTGGACAGCAAAATGATCAAAGCTCCTTTCTGGGGTAAAGAAACACAACATATTGGAAAGTCAGTTGACAGCTATGTTATACATGCCAGAAGATTCAAAATACAAACCTTGATCTCCGCTAGCAGTAGAATAAATTCCTCTCTGTCTTAATTATGGTGGTAGACTTACTCAGGTATTGTCACTAGGCGTACTCATCAGAAGTGGTAATCAGCACCAGCTGTCGAACTTTTGGTGCTTCTTTTGGACCAAAAAATGTCCAATACTGACTGAGCACAGCACAGGAGCTGACGCTCAGAGCTCACACCATGGCAGTAGTTGGCTGGAGGGTGGTGGCTTGGGCAACCAGCCTCCAAAGTGTACACTCAGTGTAACTTGGGCCACAGCAGCATGGCCAAGTGGCATGGCAGGATACCAGGTATTTGAGATAGAAATCATCGAACAACAACAAAAAAAGGGGGGGGCTAAACAAATTACGGGAGGTTCGGAAACAAAGTCCTGTGCCTGTGTATACTGCTCCCGACAAACGTATAAATCAAAAAGATGTACACAGTTCCATTGCAAAAGTATGTATCTATAAATCACAGGTCTCTGGGAGTCAAAATATTTGAAGCAAGAGCCCTCACTCACCATTCGGTGACATGCTTCATCATAGGGTTATGTTCCTCGTCAGGCCGGCACTGCAATGCCTGACGGGCCCCACGGGGGGCTCTTTGCCGGAGATCTTTTGTAAATGATAACTAGCCGGTCATAAAGAGTGCTGGTCTAGGATTGGTATGAAAAAGAAAAGCAGTTAAAAATGACTAGAGGTAAAACATAATTTATTAAGATATATGACCTCTGACATGATTAGAGCCAGAAGAGAGACTCTTCTAACTAACACTACAGTGATCAACATTCTAGACTTACCTGCGTGACTACGTTTACTCCTTTAAGTAACCAGATCAAGAAAATCGTGCAGAGACATTGGCCGATTCTTAATAGTGCTGGGGAATCCCTGGAACGTCCTCTATTTGCCTTTAAGAGAACACAGAACATTAGAGACCTAATCACATCACAAAAGTATTCCAATTCCACGAGCACTAGACAATGGTTAGGGGTTAGAGGGCATCACCCTTGTGGAGGGTGTAATGTTTGCCCTCTTACTACTAGTACGGAGGAACTGGACCTGGGCGAGCCCAAGAAATGGCAATTAAGATCTCACTCCAACTGCTGTACAAAAAACTGTATATATATGATTACCTGCCCTTGTGATTTGTGATATATAGGCATGACAACAAGAATGGCTAAGGTACGAATAAATGAACATCGTAGCACTATTAGGTGTAAAAGGTCTTCTACGAAATTGACTAATCACTACATTGAAAAACATCACACCCCCAGTGACCTTAGATGGGTCATTTTGGAAACTATTAAGGACAATAGAGACTGTGCTAAAAGGTTATTTGAGAAGGAACATTGGGTTTAGAGATTAAAAACACAACTAATCGGGCTCAACAATGAGATTCGGTGGACTAATTTTATCCACAGGTAGATATATACCCTCTCTGGTGTGTTGCTTCTGTTTATTCAGAGATCGCCCTTCTGGTTTTTACTCCTATAAGTATATATTTCGCCCGATTATGGTACTCTTGAGTTGCAACCATGGTGTTTTGACACTGCTTCTATGTTAAAAAATATCACCAGTCTATTGACTGTTCCATTTAAACATGACTTCTATTTTTCTATTTCAGCCCTCCTGGCTTTATGAAATACTTTTTTCCCTTGATAATCTCACAGGATTTGTTGTTCCTCCTTAGTGTTTATGTTTTTCTATTAGGCCTTTTTGCGAGAGTCCTTCCTCGCTTTCAATATTTTCCCTGTATAACACTGCCTCATTTATTTTGTCCTTTTTTAGTGTTATCCAATTGAACATCTCTTTTTTGATAGTCCTTTCTCTCTTTTCTTGCCCTCGCCTCCTCTATAAGGCTCCACCCTCAACCATACCCCCATTGGAGTATTGAGGAAATGTAGGTGGTGCCGTGATATGTGGAAATTCCGCAAGTAAGTGGATTTTTTGAGCTCACACCATTGCTGGTCCCTCTACTCGGATCCGGCTGGTTTTCGAGCGCGTTACGCGCTCTCTCAGGACCGCATCTCATGGTTCGGACAGCTCTAGACGCATGCCGTCTTAGCTGCACATGTTTAGCCCAGGGCGGCACTTTTGTCTGGGTAATATTTCATTTGCCCTTTCCGAATTCACGGCACTTGGCCAGAATACTAGCTTTCGACACATCTTTTGCGGCTACGGAGGCAGTCAGCCTCGCGGCACGAGCGCATATTCATTTTTTCTAATATAGGTGTGTGAGTATATTGAAATTTGGTCGCATGTTCGTTCTTGGATTTTTTTCCTGTTAGAGCTTGAGCTATACATCTTTCAGTGTTTGTGCGTCCATACCGCATTAGTGTAGATGGCCATGGCTACTATACTAAATGACATATACATATGTATTTCTTGTTTTGTCGAGTTTTAGACATCTTTTCCATATTCTGTTGGTATCTTCTAAATTGTGGTGTCTATATATTCCTTAAAGAGACAAATTAGATTGTATCTTTTATAATACATAGACGCATGACTCTCAGTTGTATGTTTATAACATAATTGACAATTGATATTATGGTTATTTGTTTAATTCTTCTTTCTACATCTATACATACTTAGACCTTGTCGGACCACGCAAGCTTGATGCTTTCCCCGATGGGGCCCATCCTCTAATTTACGGAGGGTAAGCACTGTGGCATATTTGCCTTTTTGTATTTCTTGACACTAGCTTTCCGTGCACTTCACTGAAGGGAGTTCTCACGAGTGTGCGGTTGCTAACTGTTGACACTGTACACACTATGAATGTTTGGTATATATTTATAACTTATGCCTTTTGTCCTATATTCCAGGTTCCTGTTAATTATATATTCCCTACTATGGGCTACCAATTATTTAAGGATTAGGTAGGTGTTTCGGTCCTAAAGAATCGCACTAGATAATTTTGGATTAATTAGCAAGAAACATGTTGACCAAGATTCATGAGTAGTACAGGGGATCCTGTGTCTTCTTTCACTATACTCCAAATTGAGAGACTGGGGGCCATATTTATACTTTTTGACGCACAACTGCGTTAACGCAGTTGTGCGTCAAATATTTTACCTCCGGCTAACGCCATTCCAATGCACCATGCGAGCGCCTTTTTCATGGAATGACGTTAGCCGGCATAGGGGAAAATGGGGGTTGTGTGTCAAAAATGGTGCAAGTCAGCTCTGAGGCAAAAATCAGGCCTCAAACCGGACTTGCGCCATTTGTTTTGATGCACAATCCCCATTGACATGACTCCTGTCTTAACAAAGACAGGAGTCATGCCCCCTAGCCCAATGGCCATGCCCAGGGGACTTCTGTCCCCTGGGCATGGCCATTGGGCATAGTGGCATGTAGAGGGGCCCAAATTAGGCCCCCCTATGCCACTTTAAAAAAACGATAAATAATACTTACCTGAACTTACCTTTACTTCCCTGGGATGGGTCCCCCCATCCATGGGTGTCCACCAGGGGTGGACGAGGGTGGCAGGGGGTGTCCCTGTGGGCAGGGGAGGGCACCTCTGGACTCCTTCCGAGCCCACAGATCCCTTAACGCCTGCCGTGACCCAGGCGTAAAAAAACGGCGCACAACAGGCTGTGCGCCGTTTTTTAAGGCCCACCGCTCCTCAATGTAGTGCCGGCATGACGAGGAGCATAGCCCTATGATGAAGCATGTCACCAAATGGTGAGTAAGGGCTCTTGCTTCAAATATTTTGACTCCCAGAGACCTGTGATTTATAGATACATACTTTTGCAATGGAACTGTGTATATCTTTTTGATTTATACATTTGAGATAGAAATACAAATATGAAGCACAAGGCTAATATTCCAGACACTGCTTGGCTCCACTTTTTCTACTGAAATGTATGTCATGTAGTTGCATGAAACAACAAGCACCATCGATAGATGGTCAGCCCATGAAAGTCCATTAGAAGCTATACATCAGAAAGAACCAGACGTTAACTATATCCATTAACCCAATGCCTCTACTAGAAAAGAGCTAAATGGAAGTAGATAGGGATAGAAAGCAATATTTGCAAAGGAAGTAGGGCTGCAAAACAGCAGAACATAAGGAAGGAGCAAGAAGAGTGAGTGAGACAATAAGCAATTTCCAAACTTGATAACAACATCTGATATAGGTGAGGTCATACAGAAAGGAAGCTAAGATAGTGGGTCAATTGGATAAGGTTTTAAAAGAGGGGAACAACTTGAGACAAGTAAGTAAGTATGATTGATGCACCTAGAATAGACATGGAGGTTGCAAAAAGGCAAAATCAACATCTTACCAACTATTAGAGGCCAACAGAGCCTCTATTAAAGAGTTTGACAGCCTGATGGAGAAAATATGATGGGGACCGCTGATGGTTGGAAATGAGAAGCAACAGAAAGGAAGAAAGGCCTCTGGAAACATTGCTCCTGGCTAGTGAGCTGTGGGTTCCTGCATTGAACTCTATAATGAAGTTTGACCTTCCATTCCAGAGTGCTGCCACCTTGATATCACTTCACTAGACTTCTGTGCAGTCTGCGCCCATTGCTGAGTCCACAGCTAATTTAGGATGCACAATCAGTTCCTCAAGGGATTCTGAAGTTTCCCCAAACATGCACCTTTTGATGGATGTGACTGAGTCACAGAGAAAGGTAAACAAGTTTGAATTAACATGAAAATGACATCATCGTTACAGCCATCAGAACCTGGAGAAGATCATAAATTGATAAGATTTGAGTAGCCCTCTAATGCAAATAGAGAGGAACCCATAAGGGTGAATGGACTATGAACATTTGCAAACAAGGGAGGAAGAGTCCTTAAATTATTGCCCTAACATTAGTAGTACCAGCCATGAAAATGTATTTTATGTACCTTTCCTAAAAATAAAGATGTTATTTCACACCTTTTTCCCAAGTCCCTTTTTTAAACAAGAGAGTATTGGTAAAAAAGGATGATGATCTTTCCAGAACTAAGAAATTATTAGAAATCTTAATGTTTGGTTGTGCAAATGGCTGCGTAGTGCAAAACATTTATGAATGTCCAAGCAAGAACTTAGGATAACGATGATCCTGAGAAAAGTCTTGAAGGGAGAAGGGCCAGGGTCACAAAACAGTAATTACACAAAATAAATAATAGTTGCAATCTCCAATGTTCACTGCTCCAGTAAATAACTAAAGCAAACCTTTCACAAACCAAACTTAAAATAACCACATTTAATCTATAAAATGACACCAACTCAAGGAGAATTTACAAAAGTGTGATGCATAGAAATGGGATCATGAGACTAGAACACATGCACAGAAATCTCATACATGATAGATAGTGAAACCTAATGGCAAATCAAGACAGACAGATTGACATTCTGTCAGAGACCGAAAGTTGAAATGGCAAGGTCAGTAGGGCTATCAAAGTGCAGAATCCGTGAAGAAAAGTGCAGGCAAAAGTACTCCTACAGCTTCCTTTGTAATGAAAAATAACTGAACAAATTCTGTCATTGGTGTTATAGGAAATGTAAAAAATAAGCGCACTACAGTGAACAGGAAATGTGAAAACACTGCACAACATCCAGCACTAACAGAGGCACACTGCAGTTCACAATCAAAAAACTGTCTAGGCCAAACCTCCACACTGGCACGAGTAAGGTGAAATGTTAATGCACTTATGTAGCGGAATAAGGAATATGAAAGGGTAATCTGTTAAAAGCTAACTCATGTCTGACCAAGCTGCAGGTGTTTTATAACATTGGCACACGAGTCCCCGGCACATTCTCTGTGCCTATAAACAAGGTCGGGGTCAGATTAGACACTCAGAATTTAATTGAATTAGCCCAAAGCACACAGGTGGGTGATTTACAATGGGTAAAGGGAAGAAACAAAACTTTGAGCCCAGAGGAGTCACGGACTTCAAACAAATTGTTGAATAATAAAGAGTGAGTAATGTCAACCTAAGGATTCGGGGTTCTTAGATCACATGTTTTTGATTGTTTTCCATTTTAATCTGTAATTTGCAAGTTATCTGTTGTTAATCATGTGTATTAAAGTATTGTACAGATTTGTATAAAAGGGGCTGTCTGTGAACAGGCGAACAAGAAAAACTGTAGAGGCAGGTCGTGCAGAGCTGAGGTGCAGTCCACAGTGTTTTTCTCCCTGTTGCAACAGTTAGTAAATACTGTCTTTGGAACTGCCAAGAGGAGTCTGCGTGGTAATTTCTGAGTTGTGAGGGCAGATTCATTCACCCCGTAACACTGTCATGGGAAAAAGTTGTTATATTCAGTACAGGAAATTATGCATGTTAATGGCAACTAATCACAGAGGTGCTGACCATGCAGTATAACATAGATAACAGCACTAAGGGTCTGATTTAGACCTTGGCAGAGGGGAATACCCCATCACAAACATGACAGAAATTTTATGGAGACTGTAATACGGCTGACAGGATGTAAGTCATTTTTGTGATGGAGTATTCTCCTCCTCCAAGATCTAAATCAGGCCCTTTGTTGCAACCAAAGATTCCATCAGCCAGGGGTTAACAAGCAATGATCAAGGCAAGATTGTAGCATAAAGTTCATGTCAACCACCAGCGAAGCAGTAAATTCCTGACTACGGCCTATCACAAATGATAATGCAAAGAATTTATGATAATCTCATGGAATGTGGCAATGAAAGCCTCTTGTCCTAATCTTATGGAGTTTCCCTGAAAACATTATCGTATCCTCCTGCAAGAGATGTGGTGAGATATACCCTGAGATCAAAATGATACTAGAGACAGACCACACGCACGAGATGGCTAACATGAAAGAACAACTTGGTGATTAGTCACAATACAATGTTGTTAAAATAGATTGGAGAGTTCAAGGTAATTACAGCAATTTCCTCCTGTGGCTAAATACAAAAAAGACCATTGATGGAAGAAGCACATGGTAAAGATGAGGATCATTTTGAAGTAGTAAACCTCATGAGGTCATGATACTGAGACCTCAACCTTGTGGACTGAAGTGCTAACTTCGCTCACTGAAATCCATCTCAAAGACAAATGCAGTTAGACATACCATAAGTATAGAGCCTAGGTTTGTTCCCACAGCTGCTCCTGATGAGATTCTGGATCTTCACAAGTCCTTTGGAACAACAAAACCTATGGACCTCAAGGGTTGTACAGCAATGGAGGAACTCAAATACAAAACAATGTAGGCAAGGAGAACAGCGAGAAGAAGAAGGAACTTAGCATAAAATGCAATCAAGAATACATTACTTTCTAGAACAGGAGTTTACCAAATAATGTTAAATATGGCACATTCCTGCCCTCTCCCTTTCATGCAGCACAGCACAGTGGTTTGCTGTACTACATGAAATAATGATAAATATTGCCCTAGGTTGGCAAGGATTCTTTTTTTAAGACACATTCTATTTGTTTTAAAGCAACCACAATACAACCAAAGAAGAAAATACAAAATAAAAGGGGCATCCCTCCACCCCACTCCTCCACCCTCCAATATGTTGTATTGAATGCCATATGCTACATTTCCTTTATGAGGTCCCCAGATCCAAGAAACAAAGATCTCCTCTCTTATGCCCACCCATTTCTTCATCTTACATCACATTATGTGAGTCAATAGGATCCATATGAATCCTATGATAATGTCCCCAAGCCTCCCATATTTTTGTGTATTTCTGAAGGTGACCTCTGTCCACATATAATGTTTTTCTATCTATGTAGTAATCTAGCCCTTGCCCCCATTCATCCATAGAGGGGTGATTTTCAGATTTCCAGCAATGGGCTATATCTCGTTTTGCGTCTGTGAGCCCCAATCAAAACAACACCATTTTATATCTAGGGAACTCTAAATCTGTATTAATATGCAGAATGATCACTGTTGGGACAAGCTGAATGGCCCATCCCAATACAATTCCTATACAGGAGATAAGAGTTGCCCAAAAGGGCCATAACACACTACACCTCATATTGTGTGCAGGAAATCTCCCTCCAGTAAGGAGCACCGGAAGCATGTGGGGGGACGCACCACACCTATCCTACACAGTTTACTCCTTATGAGATAAACTCTGTGCAGATATCTCAGTTGACTATAGCATAGCCTGGTTGTGATAGATGCTTTCTTAGGGGCGACCTAGCCATATCCCACTACTTATCTGTGAGAGTACCCAGATTCAGTTCCCAAGCCATGCACAGTGCTGCAAATGAGTCTGGTTAATTATTTACCAAGGGACAGTATATTTGCATTATCTTCTGTTACCCCAGTTCCTCTCATAAGTAACTTAGGCTCCAGGGTATTGAAACCTATAAGGTCATCTATTTTGGATATATATGGGAATATCTTGTGTTGCAGTTGTAAGTAGCAATATAACTGACTGTGGTGTCATTTGTATTCACTCCTGAGATCATGGTAAGATGTGAGGACTATCCTTTTTCCGAACCCCTCAAAGGCTGTTACCTGCTGTAGAGCCATTCCCACTCATAAGAGTGTTTGTTCAGCTAACCACTTTTCCCAGCGCAGTTCTCTCAGGGTCTCTCTTCGTAGCTTGCTGAGAAGCTTAGTCTACCTCCATATAGCATGTGTTGCAGAGGCATGGCACCTACTGCTCATTTCTCCGAGGAATACCCAGGGTCTTCCCTGGGTGTCATACCACCACTCATTTATAACCCACAGATAGGAGGCTACATGTTAGGACTTTGCATCCGCTGCTGCAATCACTCCCTCATAAGTGGATTTAAAGCATTTGCATAAGGCTATTCATGGAAATCCCAGATCACAGAAGAAGCTTTGCGGAAAATAATTAATGTTGGTAAAAAATTAATGAGGCATGTCATATGGGGAGCTTTGCAGTTGATACAGAAATTGTGGCAATGGCACCATTTTAAAGGTGGCAGATCTATCCAATATGGACAGGACAATCAAATTTTGATGTCAGCTACCAATTTATCACAGTTCGATGTTCTATTTTTAGGTCGCAATCATATCAATTGTAACGTATACCCCAGATGCTGAAATGCCTTCTGAGCCACCTTTAGGCCACAAGCTAAAATCATGACGGCACACATTGGTCTGAAAGACATTTCTCTATATTCACATCCAAACCAGTAACCTCACCAAAGATCTGGAGAATCTTAAGACTTTGAGGGACCGACCACTCGGGCCTGACAGGAAGAGCAGAACATCATCTGCATAAAGGCCCACTTTATCCGAGACATCGTCATCTCAGTCGAAATCCCTTCACCTGAGCATCAATCCAAAGCCACTCTGACAATGGCTTGGTAGCAATGGAAAACAGGAAGGGTGACAGAGGGCAGCCCTTTCTTGTTCAGCTGTGTATCGGGAATGGATATGACATTTTACAGCCCACTCGTGCTCTGGCTGACAAGCCTGTTTAAAGCACTTTTACACATGCAATAAATTTGGGCTCAAAATTCTGCCTCTGCATAAGGACAAAGCAGCTAGTTCTACCCTACCAAATTGAATGCCTTCTTGATGTCTGTTAACAGGCCCACTGCTGGGCTCTCTAATCTTTCTGCCAGGGCCATGCATTATACAGCTGTCGTATAGTATGTCTGGTAGCGCATTGGGGTATAAATCCTGACTTATCACAATATATCAGAAAGGGAATACCCCTGAGTCTATAAGACAACTTTCATAACAATTCTGTTCTATATCCGAATGCAAATGGGTGGTATGAAGTGCAAAGCTCTGATGGACTCCCAGACTCCAGAATCACCACTATTTCAGCTGTTGGCAGGACCAGGGGAAGCAGCTTTTTATCTCTTGCCTCGTGAAAAACCTGCTCAATATGTTCTTTGAGCTTTTCAGCATAGGTTTGAAAGAACTCTACTGTAAAACCATTAGGGCCTGGCGTCTTGCATGACTGTAACCGGCCCAAGGCTGCCAACAGCTCGTCAGCTGTGATGTCCTCTTTCAAAGACTTCCTCTTAGCTTTCAACAGTCCCCTGAGGGGGAGATCCAACACAAATTTCCTCTTTGTTCTGTCAGAGAGCTCTACTCTTCTGGAGTATAGGCAGATTGTTGAGCGATGCCCCTCTCCTCCATAATCAGCGAGCCATCCTGCGCTGAGATGTGTGTAATGGGGGAGTAACGCTGAATATTTTTACATAATCTGTGAAGTGTCACACTTGCTTTGTCCCCTCACTGCTTAATGTGGCTCTGCAAGGCCATCCACACTTTTCTGCCTATGTAAATCTCTAATTCCTTCAACAGTGTGAAGAATGTCTCTGCACATTTCCGACATGAGAGTAGATAGGTATTGCCCCTCCAGGGCCAGAAAACAAGTCTCCAAGTTTATCACAGCTTGCTGTTGCTTGCTCTTAATACTCGTTTGGTAGCTCCTATATCACCCCTCAAGGTTTCCTTAAAGGTTTCCAAGAGGACTCTGGGAGAATCAACTGAATCCTCGTTAAGGGCAAACAAGGTATCAATTACCTTTCTGTGCTCAGCTCTTCATGTCTCTCAGATGCCATGCATTTAGCCTCCATTGCAGCCCCAGCTGTAGAGCCCCAAAAACAGTCAAAGCTTTAGTAGAGAGTGGTCAGAAACCCCCCAGGCTAGGATGCGCATATCTGTAAACTTGTTCAAGTCTGCCTATCTAGTAAGAAATAGTCGAGATCAGAGAGTGTACCATGTGCCCTGGAATAGAAGGTGAATCTCTGTTCCTGTAAGTGTAGCATACGCCACATGCCAGACAGCCCTAAAGCTTCCATTAACCATGCCATTACTGAATGACAATTTGTGAAACGAGAAGAACCCGGTAGACTGTCTCTTCTTTTTTCGACCACTCCATTCCATTCTTCCACCCAAGGTTTAAAGCACCTGCAGGCAGGCCGCCAATCAGGTGCAGTATTACGTCTAAGAATGAAGCAGGTCCTGGACCGAGTGGCATAGAAGCTGACCAGTGTCATCTACATCCCATGTAGAAGACCTGCTATCACTACGTATTTACCACATTTATTTACCCACTTTTGCGACACATGGAAGGGGGCCTGTCTTTTTACAAGTGAATAACTTGGGAAAAACCCTGTCTGGCAAGGAATAGAACTCTATTGCCCACAAGATGGGTTTCTTGGAAGAAGAGTCTGTCTGTGTGAAGTCTCTTATCTGACCTAAGTACAGCGCCCATCTTGACCTTATTCAGTAAACCATTTACAATCCTAGTTGTCACACGCACTTGTTCATGGTCAGATCGAAATGAGGCATCTCCATATGGAGTGGAAAAGGAAGACCGGGCGAATAGGCCCTAACAAAACTAAAGAACCCACTTACCCACCTTCCTAGAATTCTGAAACTTGAAGCATTTGTATCTAGATAGAACATAAGGTAGGGAAAACGAGGCACCCTGTGTCTCATATCTCAAGTATATCCAAACACCAGAAATATCATAACCGTTGTCTAACATGGGCTGTGTCAATGTCAAACAAGAGTCCCTGTAGAATGGGAAAGAGAAAAAAGAAAAGAGAATTGAGTGGTATGAAGACAAGTGTCCAGGCAGGACCTGCTTGTTCAACCAATATATAAACCTTGTTCTTAGTACCACCTACACTCCTGAATCTCCGATCAGAAGCAAATTACTGTAGGAAGGAGGAGAGAGGGCAGGACAAGAGGTGACCACAGCCAGCAGCACAACAAGGTAGTACCAATCACCCTGAGGAAGAGGCTATAGGGTCACTTCCTGCCCCCAGCTCTGTCCTCTTGCTCCCTCCCCAAGAATTCCCCCGCAGACATGGTGTTCTTACATTGCTCATAACGTGAAAAGAGTCTATTGGGAAGGTGGTTACCGGGCAGTCCAGACGGCCTCAAGGCATCCTCTGACAGGTAAGGATCAGTGTTAAGTGTGGTCAGACATTGATCCTCTCCTCCGTTAGTGATGTGAAAACTTTGCTTTCAGCTGATTGTAGCTTCTAGGTTAGCCCTTGGGGTGCAGCCTGCAGGTGCTCCACACCTCCTCAGGAGTCTCATAGAGCCTCATAAAGACTCCTCCATTCCTCCTCAGGAGTCTCATACAGGAAAGTGCAGGACTGAAAAATGACTTTGCTCTTGTGCAAGTAGGAAAGCCTGTAGCGAATGTTAAAGCTTCATAATTTTCTCTTGGCTTTCGCAAAGGATTTCCATTTCTGCTGTCTCATTTGGTCTGGAAAGATCATAATTTTGTGTGATTCAAAGAGCAATGTATTTTGGCGAGCAAACTGCAGAATCTCACCTCTGTCATGATAGCTGAGTAAGCATGCAATCATACGATGGGCAGAGGTTCCAGCAGGCTGTCCCTGTGTAAATGCCTTGTCTGGTAGTTCAGTGGCAAAGCATGAAGAAAGCAGGTCTAGTTGCAGAATTTATCTCCAACCAGCGATCTTGGAACGTTTTAGGCAAGGACTATTCATAACCCTCAGGAAAACTCATGAAGCAGATGTTGTTCCTTCAAGCCTTCCCTTCTCTGTCCATCATTCTGTCTGTCACCCCCTTGGAAGGTTGATGACAGTTTGGCCACTGCCTGCTGAACATTTGTCACCCGATCTTCAAGGCCGGATATGTGAACCTTAGATTCTGTGATTCTGTCTACAGCCTGTGTGAGAATTTGCAGCAGCAACATTACCTCTTCCCAAACTGCTCCAACTTAGGCTTCTAGCATGTCATGTGACTGGGTCATGCAACTAGGATTCAGAGGAAATTACTCCAGATACTCCACCACCTGCGAGGTGATTGTCCTCCATCTTTAGGCCTTGTTGATGAGAAGTGCTCCTATGTGTGCAAACTTGTCAAGCATACCTTGGTTACTAGACAGTTCCTGCTTATTTTTGCCCATTTTGTGGGCTGGATTGGGTGAGGTCAAGGACAAAGGAATCTCAGCTCCAGAGGTGTGCGCGCTGACCTATCAGCGCCCAAAGGCAGATGATCAGGCAAGGCACTACAAGTAGTTCCTGCCTGTCATGGGGGTGCAGGAGACAAGTATGACACCCCACAGGACAGTTTTAGGTGTTAAGCAGCACAGTCCTTGGGCAGGGTGGTGACGGCTGTCGTGGGGTAATTTAAAAACTTAGGAAAAACAAATGACAGACGTCTCTTTAGCAATGTAAAGACAGCTCTTTGCTGTCTACACAGGGAGATCCACCCCCCTCACATAGGCAGGCAGGGGGGACTCAGTCTGCTGTTTCACAGGCAGCTTCTTTTATACAAAACCACGCAATGCTTTATTGCAAAACAGTAAATAATAATTTACTGCCAGTTACAGATTAAAAACAGAAAAACACCAGACTAGAACACCTGTGACCCTGCCACACTAAACTCTAACCTAATCTCCTACACATTCTTCTTTTGTGGCTTTAACAATGCTTGGCAAACTAATTATTATCCATTCTTGAATACATACATATTTGTGGTAAATACAACTTTAATAATATGTGTACTTTATCATTGTAAACATAAGACCTCTGTAAAGTATCATCTGATTAGATTTCCTGCACCCATTGTCTAATCAGGTTACAATCTATTTGAAAACACAAAGTATGTCCCAGTGAGCCTGCGTGTTAAGATTGTAAATTACTTCATTTAACTGCAACCCTTTCAAGTCACATATTCCATGTTGTTCCCAAGAGAACTCTTCACCTTATTCTGGTCAGTATTAGATTTGGGCTTGCAATGTTCTTTTACTACATGCAACTGTGTAGCACTTTCTGATGGTGTCTGTTGCTGCATTATGTTTTCACAATCATTTTCCATATTTTCTGTAACATTCAGGGGTGGTCCCTTGTCTATGGCATTAGGGAATTGACCCACCAAGTGTGAGGCTCCAGTGCATAGTTTTATAAATTAAATACTGCTCGTTCCAACACTGTGGGAGCAGCGTAACAAGGCCAGGAGGGAGGGCCAAACTGGGTCATTGAAGTGGCATGTACCATCAGCTGAAGTGAACTCCAGTGTGCGTGTCAGGCTAGACAGGACTCTGATTGCAGCCAACTTGATATGCACACTTCAGGACTTTTACCAGTGCTCTATTACGGAATCAGGGGGAACTCAGCACATCTCCCCTGATTCACCTGACTCACCCAATCCTTGCTTTGCTCTCATGCAGTTTTAAGAATGAAAAAACATGAGAGCAAAGCCTGGAATGGTTTGGACACCTGTGCTTTCAAGAGAGTGCAGGGGAGGGATGATAAAAGACATAACCAATGGCTTTGTGGTGATGAAGCAGAAAATGAAGGTTTTGATTTATTAACGCTTAAACGTAGTGCTGAAATAATCATGTGTGACATTAACCGAACTAATAAAGATTGTACGGGGACAAAATGTGCCCTCAGAGTAGTTTGCCATCATTTATACGCGTGCTTTATATAACGTGGTGAATTAGAATTGCACTAATCCAACATAATCATAAACGTGTGCTACGATTTGCTTGTTTGAAATGTTTTAGCTTAGCATTACTTTAGCGGAGGCTTTGGCCTAGTTGCCTGGTCTCACGGTTTAGATGCTCGTATTTTTCCACTGCGCTATTAAACGTGTATTTTAGCTTGAAGCTGTACTTTTCCACAGAAACTGTTCACATGCTTATCTTAAAGTTAGTGCCAGCCTGGCATATTTTCTCTTTAATTCAAGGTCGACTTGCAGGTGCGGACAATGGAGGCTCTGAGAGTAAGCTAATTGGGAAACAATGTTGCGATTTGCGTACCCATCTCCAAGGATAATGTATGCTTAAGTAAAAGCTTGAGAACTGTCGTTTTTGATTGGTCAATTTGAAGCTAACCTATGAACCCTCCAATGGAGACCCTAGTGGACTTGAACTGTTGTCTATAAAACCCAGGTGCACGAAGAGAAAGTAGCCATTACCAGCTCGATACCCGCCATTTTGCAGACTTCGTAGCTATTATGGCCCACTTTGCTGCAACGCCATTTTGAGAGACTTTGATTCTTTCTCTAATCGAGAGAAAGAGACTTTAGATGATTCTTGCCCTAGAGATTGTAACTTTGATTTGATCCCTTTGCATGAAGTAATAGTTTTACCTTGCCGCCGTGAGGCAATTGCCCCGTTCACCCCTGCCCCTTTGTCCCGTCCCATGCCAATCGAGAAACGGTACCCGTGATGACTGAAGAACGGTACCTGTGAGACGAAGACTTCCTTGTATGCTGATCGTAATTGGTAAATATGAAAGGAAATTGTAAAATTGCATTGTGTTTCTTTTAGGTAACCAACTGCTGATTTTTGTAAGAGCCCTAGTTAGGAGTTTTCTAAATTAATGCTGCTAAATTGTTTTTGCATGAAGTCCCACATGCTGATGCTAATTTGAGGTTAGATGAGGATTCCATATGTCGCACGATGCAAATTTGAGATCTTGTTATGCTGACTAAATGTACGCAATTAGTCCATTACAGATTATCGTATTAGTGATTTGCATTGCTATTATCGAATGCCTTGTGATTCAAATGCTTCATAGATTACATTTGTTTCGACGTTATGGACAGCTATTAATGTTCATATATGTTTATCATTTGGTGTTGAGACACATCTATATTGTGCTAGCTTTGTTAATATAGGGAAATAAATTCACTAACTTTGCAATAAACTGGTGTGGTTATTCCTGACTGAAAGGTCAGGGATCGCCGAAATGTATTCTGGATTAATTGTTAAGTGTTATGTTGTTCAAGGTGTTGCTTATGTTCGTTATTGATTATTGATTTTGATGAGATTGATCGATTAGGAGTACGGAGAGTTCCCACTAAGTCAAAAGATTCATCGGCCTAAAGAGCGTCCGAACACAGGTAAATTATTACTACGGACCGCTCTATCAGTAGATGGTAGCAGAGGATGGTTACGTCTTTTGGGACCCTGTACTATTAAAGTACATGGTGTCGAATTAACGGTTACGCATTTTGAGACCCCACTCTGGAAGTTGAATTAGATTTTATTGGATAAAACGGATTGACAAGATGATGATGGGCTAGGTCCACCGCGACTTTCCCGGGATCTCGGAGCTTGCGAATGGAGAGAACGGAGGTGTGGAATCAGCGCTGGCGGTACTAGTGATAGTATGAGTGAAGTTAGGGTTTTGCGCTTGCACAGCTTATTGCCGCAGGGTGTGTGAAAAGGTTGTGAGGATTTTCTTTTTAAGGATAGCGGAGGTGCGACTCCGAGTGTAGAAGTAGAGAAGTCGTCGAACTTCATAGAGTAAGCGGAGGTGCGGCTCCGAGTGTGAGAGTAGGGAAGTCGTCGAACTTCATGTGCGTGTGGCGCTTTGTGCATAAAAAGGTCCACGTGGTTGTTGTTGTTGAGACGGGCCCTGCGAGGTCAAGAGACTCCGGAGTATGTTGATCCGTGTTGTGGTCTGGGTGGTTTAGTAGGTTGATCGGGCGTGGTCAACAAGTCGGGTACGTGTGTTAGGGAGTGAAAGAAACTTCGACTTTGGGCTTTGACGAAGATTCTAAAGTGCACTAGAACAGATCATTGACAAGTTGAGAGTAGGTCTGCGGGTCAGATTTGCTTGCGAACGTGGGGACTGAGAAAGACGGAATAGCGGCCAGAGGCTAGTGAAAAGTCCCGAGGTTAGTGAAAGGTCCCTAAGGTCCTGAAGGGACTGTGTTACCCTTCCTGTAGTAAACCGACAGATCTGTTTTATTTTTTGGTAGCTCGCAATATATGCAGAAGTTGTTACGAAAAGAGGTGAGTGAAGGAGGACTAGCTGCGAGGCTTTGTCAGCCGCAGTGTGTATGAGTGTGACGTCACTAAGAGCCGCGCTGGGATAGGTTGGTTGAAGAGAAGGGTCGCGCACGGATTGGACGCAGTCCGTGGGACTCGATTGGAAGGGGAAAGGCAGGTGAAGAGTATTCCGGGAATTAAAGTCACCTATTGATTACAAATTTTGTGGAATTAAAGTTACCTATTGATTAAAGTTTTGTGGAATTGAAGTCAAATATTGGTTATAAACTTGGTTAAATAAAAGACGAGAAAATGAAATTCCTTAAAGCATTTAGGAGCGCAATGAAGGGGGAGTCTTACATTAAAGCGAGCGTAGGAGAGGAGACGCCGCCTGAGGGTACACCAGCTTACATTGTAATGGAGGAGAAGGGGGTAGCTCCGTGCCTTTGGCTAAAGCAATGGCACAAGTTGACAGAGAAACATGGGAGCGTAGCGTTCCCGATATACGGGACATTCAATATAAAGATTTTAGAGAATTTGAGATTCACGATGTATGACATGAAGGTGCCTCCAAGGCCAGCACAGTTTGAGGCTCTAGCAATTTGGGAACTAATGGCCAGACAGCAACAGCAGAAGAAGTTTGAGACCAGAATGAGGAAGGTAGAAAAGACACTAGCGGATGCTAGGTGGGATAATGCACAGAAGGTGTGGAGGTCAGATGTATTGCAGGGGATAAAATTGTTCCCCGCAATTACTAAGGAAGGAGAAGAGACAGGGAAGAAAGCTACCTGTAAGACAGACAGGAAGTGTTCCAAGGATAGAGAGGACGAGGAAAAGTTGAGAAGGGAAGAGGAGTTAGAGGATGAGGAGTTGGTAATGCAATTGCTGAACGACCGTCCACCGCCTTATGCAGAGAATGGACAAGGCCCAAGTACCAGTTCTGCCCCTCCAGCACCGGTACAGAGCAACGAAACACAGAGTCCAGGAGCGTCATCGGGATCTAAGGACCCGAGTTTATTGTTCACCCCGCAGATACCGCAGGTTAGGAGAATATATCCAGATGTGCCCGTGTTAAAACCAGCAGAAAATTATCAGCCGCAGATGCCAGGGTACTACAGTAGTGATAACAGTGCAGGAATGATCCTAGATCCAAACGTAAGGGGCGTACAGAATGGCTACAACCCAACAATAGCACAAGCTGAATCAACTCAGTTTATGATGCCTCAAAAGCAGATGCAGGGAGGAAACGCACATGCTCAAATGATGGGGAGCCAGATGGGCATGCCGGCAATGATGACCCATGGTGTGGGAATGAACATGCCACAGAACATGGGGAATGGACAGAACCCAGACGCGATATCCTTACCCATTACTGTAGGTCCAGCGGTACCTCTGTATAGTCAGCCTAATTCGGGTCTGAACAGTCAGGGATCAATGCTGCAGAATGGGACAGAAAGAAGGTGCCTAGAAAACACTCCAGGGATAACTCCGATAGCGGCTCAGCCAACTGGGTCTGGGTCCTTGATGGAGTTTAGTCCCATATGTGCTCAGTCAACACTGGTGAGGTCGAGTCCCCCACTGATAATACCTCTCACATCGAACACTGAAAAGCTGCCGCAGCCATCGATGGCAGTCGATGTGAACGCTACCCTGATGGGAGTGAATGAGCAACAGCTGACACAGTGGTTCAACAGTCTGAATTTCACACAAAATTCAGCTAGTGGGAAAGGAGAAGACTATATGAATAGGGTCAGGTTGGACATGGAAGCACAAGAATTGGTGGAAGGGACTATTGGTGTGAACAGGTTAGAGTCCTACACAGAAGAAGAGCTGAGGTATCTATGTCCCAGGATTACGAAGGAAGTGAACAAGATACATAAGAGCTTGCAGGAAGCAGCTGACAGAAACGGGGTTGACATAGACAAGACGAAACACTTGAGCAGGAGCTACAGATTAGATTTTGGGACCACAGATTTTGAACACATGAGGTCAGCAGGCATGAAGACACACCTTAGAGAATTGCTGCAGAGTGCACAAGTGTGGAGGTGCTTAGACAAATGGGAAAGCAGGTGGGTGAAGAGGAAGGACAAGAGGAGGGACAGTGCTACAGAGCACAATGAGAAAAGACCGCAGAGTAGTGATACAGTAACAATGTTACCAATGAGGGAGACAGCAGGGGGAAAATTAGTACATGTACCATGGCACAGAAGCGACATTCAGTCCTTTACGGATGATTTTCCCAAACTAAGAGAGAAACCGATTGAATGGTATCAGCAGACTGACAGGTTTGTGAAGCTTGCAAAATGTCTCTGGGAAGACCTGAATACTCTCTTTGAGATTGTGGTTCCGGCAGATTTGTGGGAGGATTGCAAAAGAGCTGTAGGTTGGCCGACGAGTGAACCAGAGAGGAACAGGGAGACAGGTGCACCATCACCTATGGTGATGAGCTTGTACTATAAGGTGATTGAGCATTTGAAAACGAAGGTACCCGCGAAAAACGTGGATTGGCAGAAGATTGATCGAACTGCCCAAGAGACTAAAGAATCGATTCATAGTTACTATGAGAGATTGTTAAAGGCGTTCAAGAACTACAGTGGCACGGAAACAATAGAGGCGAAGGACATGCTCCATTTTGTTTTCAGATTTGTGGAAGGGCTGAGGCCAGAAATAAGTCAGATGATAAAGTCGCATTTGATTTGTTGGCAGTCGAAACCGATCGATGAGGTCTTGACTTATGCGAAATACTGTAGCGACGAAATTGAAGTGAAACAGAAAAAGCTGAAAGAGAAGGTGATGATGATGCAGCTTAAGGCAGCTCAAACAGGTTTGCAAGGTTTGCAAGGTCTGCAAGGTTTGCAAGGGATGCAAGGGTTCCAACAGCCGGTACCGCCACCACAGTTGCAGTTGCAGGGAAACATGGCGTTTCAGCCACAGGCCAGAGGCAGAGGAGGTTTTGTGAATAATGGTCCGGATTTGAACACTGTCGTGACGGGTGTGCAGGCAATGAAGAAGGTGATGCCGTGTCACGTGTGCGGAATAGTCGGTCATTGGAAACGCGAGTGCCCGATGGTGGTGCAGGAAGGTGCAGGTGTAGGTGCAGGTGTAGGTACAGGTGCAGGTGTAGGTGTTGGTCAGCAAAACAATGATGTCAATGCATATCAGACAATGAGAGGACCGAAAATGAGAGGTCCAAACTCAAATTTTCAGACTGTAAATCAATTGCAGGGATTACAACCTATGCAGCCGCAGCAGATGCAGATGCCTCGTATGCAGATGACGCAAATGCAGCCGATGCAACAGCAGTTACCTATGGTACCTAATCAGCAAATGCAAATACCCTTGGCACCAATGAGTCAGCAACAAGCGATGGTTCCTCCACAGGTAACGGGTCAGGTAATGAGTACAAATGGTACCGTGCAACAGTTCCCCTTACACAGTGAGAGTGGAATAAACAACGTATGGGAGAGCGAAAGTTCAGGAGAAGAAGGAGATTGTGTGCTTGCGGCATCCTTGGAAGTTGATCAAAGGGGTCCGTACGTAGAGGGAAGAGTAATGGGTCATCGTGTCTCATTCTTGGTTGACACGGGAGCCACACGTTCAACAGTTAAGAGTAGTGAAGTTCCAAGTTTGCCACTCTCAGGGAGGACAGTTCAAGTGGTGGGAGTAGCAAACAGACATCTGACGAACCCTATTACAGATCCGGTACCAGTCAGCATCGGTAACTATCAAGGGGTACATCAGTTTGTGGTGTGTGACTCAAGCCCGATAGCACTGTTAGGAAGAGACCTATTGTGTAAATTGGGTTGTTCGATAATGTGTTCAAACGAAGGAATAACAATAGAAACGAGCAATGATGGGGAGGAAGAGGACAGTGTAGAGGGGGATGAGATGGAAACAGTCGACGAAGAGTATCCTCTGATTTGTCTCTTCCCGATGATAACTGAAGAAGATATCCCAGCAGAATTACGGGAAACAGTCGGAAAGGAAGTGTGGGACATGACAGGGAAAGAGGTGGGATTGATGAAAGGAGTGGAACCAGTAAAAGTGATGGTAAAGCCCAATGCGATCTTTCCCCAGACCCCACAATACCACATGCCACAAGATACTCTCATGAAAGTTGCCCAACTCATTGATGAATTTGTAAAACAGGGGGTACTGAAAGAAGTGCTAAGCAGTCCATGTAACTCACCGATAATGGGACTAATAAAACCAAGTGGGAAAGTCCGACTCGTGCAGGATTTGAGGAAAATAAATGACATCATAATAAAGTGCTGCCCTGTCGTGCCGAATCCAGCTGTGATAATGTTTCAAGTTCCTTGCGATGCTGAATGGTTCTCAGTCATCGATTTGTCACAGGCATTCTTTTCTGTGCCTCTTCATGAGGACAGCCAATTCCTCTTTTGCTTCAAATTCCTAGACAGAGTGTACAGTTGGTGTCGAATTCCTCAAGGGTTTTCTGAGTCACCGTCAATATTCAATCAAGTTCTAAAGAAAGATCTGGAAGAGTTAGAATTGCCATTCGAGTCAACCCTAGTACAGTACATTGATGACCTACTGGTTGCATCAAAGACAGAAAGTGGCTGCACAGCCGATACCATTGCTCTGTTGAATCATTTGGGAAGGAATGGACATAAAGTGTCCCCCTCCAAATTGCAGTTCTGTCAAAAGAAAGTGAAATACTTGGGTCACCAGATAGAGAAAGGGTCACGGAGAATAATGAAGGAAAGAATTACAAGTATACTCCAAATGAGTCCACCAAAGACAAGGAAGGAGGTGAGGATGTTTTTGGGAATGGTGGGATATTGTCGCCAGTGGATTCCCAACTTCTCGTCTCTAGCAAAGCCCCTACTGAAATTGACCCAAAAGGATGCCTTGGATCAAATTGAACTGAAAGGAGATGAGATGGATGCTTTTGTTGAATTAAAAGAATGCATGTGCAGGGCTCCAGCTTTAGGTATGCCTGATTACACGAAGCCTTTCACATTGTTTTGTCATGAACGTGATGCATGTTCTTTGTCTGTCTTAACTCAAGCCCATGGTGGCGTGAACAGACCAGTAGCGTATTTTTCAGCTACTTTGGATCCGGTTGCAGCAGCACTCCCAGGGTGTTTTCGCGCCGTAGCAGCAGTTGGTATCAGCCTCACTCAGAGTGAAGGAATAGTGATGGGACACCCAGTAACAGTCATGGTCCCTCACTCAGTTGAAATACTTTTGACCCGCTCCTGAACGCAGCACATGACAGGAGCAAGACTTACAAGGTATGAAACGATAATTTTGGGCTCACCGAATGTGCAGCTGAAAAGGTGCACTACGTTGAATCCAGCAACCTTGCTTCCTGGAGAAAATGCCGAAATTGAGAACGCTGAAGACGTCGAGCATGACTGCCTTCAGGTGACTGAATTTTGCACAAAACCCCGACCGGACATCAAGGATACTAAGCTTGATGTAAATGACCAAATTCTTTTTGTTGATGGTTCATGTCTAAGAGATGGGATGGGGATTTTGAAAGCAGGATATGCTGTATGTACTGTAACGGGTGTCTTGGAAGCGGGATGGCTTCAAGGAGTCTATTCTGCACAAGTAGCAGAACTTGTTGCCCTTACCAGAGCATGTCAACTGTCTGCATTGATGAAAGTCACCATTTACACTGATAGTCAATACGGGTTTGGGATTGTGCATGACTTTGGACAACTATGGTCACAGAGAGGTTTCCTGACTTCTTCAGGATCCCCAGTAAAGAACGGGGAGAGAATAAGGGAATTGTTACATGCCATTCAAGTGCCAGCTGAAATTGCAGTGGTAAAGTGTAGTGCTCATACGAAAGGACAAGACTATGTGTCTCTGGGAAATGCATATGCAGATCAAGTCGCAAGATTTTGTGCCTTGAACTGTATATTACTGAGAGATGAATGGAACTCCATAAGTGAGCCAGAACTCGAACCGGCTGAAGCATTTGCCTTGAAGGTCGTAGATACAATAGAGGAACTAAAAGCACTACAGAATAATGTCAGGGAGGATGAAAGAGATTCCTGGATTAAATCACAATGTATAAAGAGACAAGACGAGTTATGGGTTTCACATGAGGGAAAATTTGTTTTGCCAAATAGTCTCTTATCACAGCTTGCGCGGTTCTATCATGGGCAAGCTCACCTAGGGAGAGATGCCATGATAAGATTGTTCAAAACTGATTGGTTTAACCCCAGATTTCGCCAAGCTGCAGAAGCAGTTTGCCATCGATGTGTCACTTGCCAGCAGATGAACCCAGGAAAGGGAACAGTTGTGAGCGCGAGTCACATTGGCAGGGCAAGCGGTCCTTTTAGCCGCATGCAGATGGACTTCATTGAGATGCCTGTGCATGGGGGTCTGAAATATGTGTTGGTGATTGTGTGCATTTTTAGTCACTGGATTGAGGCATACCCCACACGTAGAAACGACAGCCTTACAGTTGCCAAGCTATTGTTGAGGGAGTTGATACCACGTTTCGGATTCCCGATCTCTTTAGAATCAGATAGGGGAAGTCACTTCAATAACGAGGTGATGAAGTTACTTTGCGAAGCACTGAACATTGAGCAAAAGCTGCACTGTAGCTATCGCCCTGAAGCATCAGGACTGGTGGAGCAGATGAATGGTACGCTGAAATCGAGAATGGCAAAAATATGTGCATCGACAAATTTGAAATGGCCTGACGCATTGCCCTTAGTGCTAATGTCAATGAGAAACACTCCTGATAGAAAGACTGGATTGTCTCCGCATGAAATACTCATGGGCAGGGCTATGAGACTTCCTGCAGTTCCCGCAAACATGCTTTTGAATATTACAGATGATATGGTGTTAGACTACTGCAAAGGACTGGCTGACGTGGTTCGCTCTTTCTCTCACCAGGTGGAAGCGACCACCTTGCCACCGATCCAAGGTCCAGGACACGCACTGAAAGCAGGTGACTGGGTCGTGGTAAAGAAGCACGTGAGAAAGTCGTGTCTGGAACCCCGTTGGAAAGGCCCTTTCCAAGTGATCCTGACGACAACTACCGCTGTGAAGTGTGCGGGGGTTCCCAACTGGATTCACGCCAGTCACACAAAGAAGGTGTTGTGTCCCACAGATGAGGAAGTTGAAGCGCTGAAACTACCAGTGCCTGATAAAGCAGTGCTGAGTGCTGAGACAGAACAAAACCGAACTGAAGGCGAGCAGGCAGAAACGGGAGAGAAAGAGATATTCTCTCACGACGAAGACGCCAACTCACTTGGGGGAGACCAAGGAGAAAGTTCAGACAGCGACGAAGAAGCTGCAGGCGACAAAGAGCCTGAAGTAGCTGAGGGTAGCAAAAAGCCTGAAGCAGCTGAAGGTGACAAAGAACCTGAAGCAGCTGAAAGTGATACAGAGCCTGAAGAAAGTAACGGTGACGAAGGGCTCGAAAAAGGTGAAAAAGCAGGAGAGCCTGATCAGAGGAGGGCTTTCCCAGAAGCAGACGATACAGAAAAAGAAAAAGAGAACGTGATCGATTCCCCGGAAGAAGGGGACAAGGCAGAACAGAACGAAAAGGTTCAAGCTTCCACAGAAAAGATCGCAGGTCCATCAAATGGACATGGTGCAAAGAGAAGACTAAGTATCTCACCAATAAAAGAGAAGGGTAAAGAAAGTTTGAACGAAGGAGGAAGGCCGAAAGTGAAAGAGAAAAGAAAAGAAGTGACTGTCGTGGAACAATCGTCAAGTGAGGAAAAAGACTTGACAAAAGAGGAAAGTACCAGCGAAGCAGAGTCGAAAAGAGAAGCAAAATTGAAAAGGAAAAGGATACCAAACAGGAGATATTCCGGTCCTGAATGGGCATATGCAGTCAATGATGATTGGACTGACGAGTTTGTATCTCTAAGCATCGAGAACGAAGAAGAAGGAGAGATACCAATAGAAAAGAAAAGTTTCATAGACTCTGTCGATTGAAAGAGTAAATGATATTGCTTGCTACAATATAACGTGAAAGAAACAACCAACTGAGACATTGTTAAACCGGATGAGACATTTGCTAAACTGATAAAGACTGAGTTATTGCCGAATTGAGACAAATGCTGCTAACCGATAAGTGACTGGCCTTTTGAAGAAGACAGTGTGAACATTGAGCTCGTTCAGCTTTGCAACTGAATTGCTAAATAGTTTCAATTATAAGTGCTTCTAGCTTTCTGATTCTATACAGATCATGACGCAAACCAATAGAAAGAAATATTGTAAATACGTGTGTATAGGCTTGGTAGTAACATGTGTAATAATAATAATGGCAATTGTGTTTGGAATGCATGGAAAGGGTGAAAGTGAGAATATCGAGGCTTCTACCATTGCTCCTGTTACTGTCACTGAACTAACCCCATTGAAAAGACTAGCAATGGACGAGAGGCTCTTGCACGATAAGAAAGAGCTTTCGTATAACGTTTTCTATCGCTTACTAACAGAGTATGTTGAGACTATGGATGCGAAGGATTGTTATGTGTGTACACAGATACCGACATCAGTGAAGGAGGGGGTGACTTATCACCACATGCCTCTTAAATATGGGATTACATGTAGTATAGTAATGTCTAGGTTTTATGGTCAAACTAACATACAGTATTTTTACTCGAATTATGATGTTACCTTTGCTTATGTGCCTATAATAGCGCAGCTAAGCCAGACTGCAAAATATTGGGATTATAAAATTATGGGGGAATTTTTCGAGCCAATGCAACCTTTTGAAACGGCTCATGCTCATAGGGAAAACCTTACTTGCTCAGTCTCTGCTGTAGAAATAAGCTTTTTAGATCGCACAGATGATAGAAGGGCTCAAATGAAAGCGAAATTAGAAAAAGAGCTGCATAAGAGGACGTCAGTAGATAATTATGATTTTGCTGCTATAAAAACACAAGGGAAAATAGCTTTAGATGCTTGGCATGTAGGGAAGTTTTGTATATATCGAGGTGAATCTTATTATGACAATATTTTTGTAGGAGCGAGTGAGTGCAAACATACGTTTATTTTTAAGGCCAAATGGACATTCATGATGGACGGACTTGACCCTGTCATCCCAGGGGTATATTACATTTGTGGGCATAATGCTTATTATCGTCTTCCAAAGGGATGGTGGGGGAGATGTTATTTGGGTATAGTGTTCCCAAAGGTTTATCAGCTGGATGACGTATCGATGATTCAAAAGACATCTGGAACTCATAGTGTCCAGAAAAGAGAGACCGCAGCTGCTGTGGTAGGTGATATATTTGGAGCCATGATTCCTTCATTGGGAGTTGTGCTGAATTCCATCAAGATACGAAAGTTGTCTACTATAGTGGATAACATGCTGACAAAGTTTTCAGGTGCTATAATCCTGATAGATGCTGAGCTTGCAGCGGAAAGAGCTATGACTCTTCAAAATAGGCTTGCTTTAGACATTCTATTAGCAAAGGATGGAGGCGTTTGCAAAATGATTGGTGCACGTCACTGTTGCACCTATATACCGGATAATAGTGTGAAGATTAAAACTATGCTTGCTAATCTAACAAAAGAAAGTGCAGATTTGAAGGAATTGAAAGAACCAGGAGTGTGGGAGAAGGTTGGAAAGGGAATAGCTTCGGTGGGACATTGGCTTGGGGGAATTTGGAATGGAATATTATTGAAAATAATAGAAGGAATATTAATAGTAATAATTTGTGTATTTGGAATTTGGGGAATAAAAAGGGGAATAATAATGATTATGGAAAGAATTAAAAGAAGAGAAGAAGAGAAAATTATGAAAAGAATGGCAGAAGAATACAAAGCGCAAACTAGGGGTACTAAAAGGAAAAGGGAACTGACAGAATTTTAATGGAATAAAATTTGTGGGCGGTTTGGTGTGATGACAAATAGTCATCAGAGGAGGGATTGATGAAGCAGAAAATGAAGGTTTTGATTTATTAACGCTTAAACGTAGTGCTGAAATAATCATGTGTGACATTAACCGAACTAATAAAGATTGTACGGGGACAAAATGTGCCCTCAGAGTAGTTTGCCATCATTTATACGCGTGCTTTATATAACGTGGTGAATTAGAATTGCACTAATCCGACATAATCATAAACGTGTGCTACGATTTGCTTGTTTGAAATGTTTTAGCTTAGCATTACTTTAGCGGAGGCTTTGGCCTAGTTGCCTGGTCTCACGGTTTAGATGCTCGTATTTTTCCACTGCGCTATTAAACGTGTATTTTAGCTTGAAGCTGTACTTTTCCACAGAAACTGTTCACATGCTTATCTTAAAGTTAGTGCCAGCCTGGCATATTTTCTCTTTAATTCAAGGTCGACTTGCAGGTGCGGACAATGGAGGCTCTGAGAGTAAGCTAATTGGGAAACAATGTTGCGATTTGCGTACCCATCTCCAAGGATAATGTATGCTTAAGTAAAAGCTTGAGAACTGTCGTTTTTGATTGGTCAATTTGAAGCTAACCTATGAACCCTCCAATGGAGACCCTACTGGACTTGAACTGTTGTCTATAAAACCCAGGTGCACGAAGAGAAAGTAGCCATTACCAGCTCGATACCCGCCATTTTGCAGACTTCGTAGCTATTATGGCCCACTTTGCTGCGACGCCATTTTGAGAGACTTTGATTCTTTCTCTAATCGAGAGAAAGAGACTTTAGATGATTCTTGCCCTAGAGATTGTAACTTTGATTTGATCCCTTTGCATGAAGTAATAGTTTTACCTTGCCGCCGTGAGGCAATTGCCCCGTTCACCCCTGCCCCTTTGTCCCGTCCCATGCCAATCGAGAAACGGTACCCGTGATGAATGAAGAACGGTACCTGTGAGACGAAGACTTCCTTGTATGCTGATCGTAATTGGTAAATATGAAAGGAAATTGTAAAATTGCATTGTGTTTCTTTTAGGTAACCAACTGCTGATTTTGGTAAGAGCCCTAGTTAGGAGTTTTCTAAATTAATGCTGCTAAATTGTTTTTGCATGAAGTCCCACATGCTGATGCTAATTTGAGGTTAGATGAGGATTCCATATGTCGCACGATGCAAATTTGAGATCTTGTTATGCTGACTAAATGTACGCAATTAGTCCATTACAGATTATCGTATTAGTGATTTGCATTGCTATTATCGAATGCCTTGTGATTCAAATGCTTCATAGATTACATTTGTTTCGACGTTATGGACAGCTATTAATGTTCATATATGTTTATCATTTGGTGTTGAGACACATCTATATTGTGCTAGCTTTGTTAATATAGGGAAATAAATTCACTAACTTTGCAATAAACTGGTGTGGTTATTCCTGACTGAAAGGTCAGGGTTCGCCGAAATGTATTCTGGATTAATTGTTAAGTGTTATGTTGTTCAAGGTGTTGCTTATGTTCGTTATTGATTATTGATTTTGATGAGATTGATCGATTAGGAGTACGGAGAGTTCCCACTAAGTCAAAAGATTCATCGGCCTAAAGAGCGTCCGAACACAGGTAAATTATTACTACGGACCGCTCTATCAGTGGCATGGTCATTGGTTATGTTTCTGAAATGATGACGCAATGGTACTGCTTTTTCCCCTCATGCACAGCACCAGTGACTGCATTGTGCATTAGAGATGGGGGGATTAGCAGTCGCCACATCTTGTGGTTGCAGGCCCACACTCAGAGCATGAGTGAGTATGCTCCAGGCCTGGGTGACATTAGAACTCGGTTGTGGTAATTAATGTTATTTGATGTTACTCTGGCCGTGGTTCATTGCCCCTTGCTTCTCTGTGTAGTGTATGCACAATTACGCTCTTACGGTGCTCTTAAAGGTAGTGAGTTGACATTGTCAATGCAGAATTTTCTTAGATGAAACGTGCTTTGCATTAATCTGTACATATTTTACACTACTGCCTCTGAGAGATTCATGTCTGCACTCAGCCGATGTTAAAATCTTCCGCAAGAGACGCCATTTCCTCCCCTGTAATCATGTCAGTGTTGTGAGAAAAATGTGATGTTGTGTGGACAGCAAAGAGCTCTGGCACAGAGAGGAGCAGGACTACTACATGACAGGACATGACACAGATTGGAGGGTGGGCTGGCGCGCACACTAGTGATGTGAAAACTTAGCTTTCAGCTGACTGTAGCGTGTAGGTTAACCCTTAACGTGCAGCCTGCAGGTGCTCTCAATTTGGATCAGTGAGCATGATGGTATCCTTGAATCCAGGGCTCTGGTTCTGGACCTCCTCTGCCCCACCGGGAGGATGTACTCTGCCTCCCAGGTGGGTGTATTAAGCCAAGTTAGCTAGGATGTCCGTGCTTAAACCTTTTGTGCTGCTGACAAACTTGTCCTCGAGCCAGAAATACAGCACCTCAAGTCAGAAAGTTAGCTACTGTAATCACAACAGATCTGGTCATGTCCTGAGCTTGGGATCTCTTGCGTTATCACAATAGAAAGATAACTGATCCTGCCCAGTGTGTGGCACAGCAAACGCTGAGGAGGACTACACATAAAACAAGATGACCATGAGTGTCTCTTTTCATCTGTCTAAAAATAAAAGATTTCAGAAACTCGATCCTTCAGAGTCCATAGACGTGACATATGAGGGGTTTGAGGAAAAAAAATAGTGTTTTGACCCTAAAAATGTTCTTATCTGTGATACTTTTTAAAAAATCATGCTACTTTTTATAAGTAAATTAGTACTTGAACAGACCAATGTTGTGGTGCAGTGCATATTAGTGGGATACACTGATAGTCTCAAAATGTGAGGCTTGCATCTGCACAGTCAGTGTAGCATTGTATGAGACTCACAGTCAACAAACAATTCGACTGTCTCCATTGTCTGAGGCTCAGTGACTGCTGTGAGCCACTGGTCCATGTTGTGAGTTTGAGTTCCATGGGAGACCCACACGGAGGTCCAGTATGTGGGAATAGCATCCAGTTGGTGATGCTGTGCCCCGAGGTGTGAGATGCAACTCGCTACATAATCCTGTACTGGTGAGTTTGAACGTGCTTCAAGGTGAAACTCCGACCGTATCCAGTTGGTGAGACTTTTTCCCAAGGTAAGAGAAATACAAGAGTGAGGCTGTATTCTTAGGCTTGAGGCTCTACGCGCTGCAACATGTGGCATTTGAGGCGCACTAAAAGGTAGTGACTGTATTGGTTTTCTGAGAGCTACATGATATTTTGCGGACAATCGACTATTTCTAATGCACTTTATTTGGCACTGCACACTGACATTTCTTTGCACGCTTAAATAATAGATTAAGGTAAACCCATCCATTCAAGGTTCTTAATATGTTTGCATGGAGCCTTCCTGTAGCAGCCGACTAAAACCAAACTCCTTTCTAAGCCCTGGACGCAATGAACCAGCAAGCAAATAAAACAACTGAAGGGAGAGAACAAACGTATTCTCAACACAAAACAAGCACGAGCTGTCTTCATTCCCTCAGAGACAGCCTGGTTGAGAAAATAAGTATATCATGCTGTAAAGCAAAAAAACAAATTCTTTCTCTCTCTCTCTCCTGTTTTTTCCAATTTTGTTAATTAAATTAGCTGCCAATGGAAAGAGTCAGAGGGCAGTGGAGACGAAAGGCTTAAAGTTGACAAAGGTGCAACTGGGCCCAAGAAAAAAGGAATTGCACTAGAGAGGAAGATTGAAATGCCTCCCCCCTTATTAGTGACAATAGTTATTTTGCAAAATCAAAGCAATTCCTATTCTGATTGGTTTCTACTGACACAGAGCTGTGTTCATAGTAAACTAGACAATATGCCACGAAGAAAACACACTTCACAGCTCAATTATTATGAAGAACCTATTGAATAACGACTACATTTCACAGCTCAATAATGAGGAAAAACCTATTAAATAACAAGATACACATTCAGATATGTTTTTACCTTCTTGCTTGCTCACTAAATCCTTTAGCGAATTTTACTTTAAAATGCAGCCTTTGCCACTTTTTTCCCAACATTTTCTCAGGGGAAGAATCACCCAGAATCTCCTTCATCAGTAGGGCTCACTCGCTTGCTTGCTACTCATCCCCAACTTTTATGCCCCTCCCCTTTGAAATGTCACCAGCCTTACCTGGCAACATTCACCCCTCTACTTGATATTTCAAATATTTAATCTAAAATATGGTCTACATTTTGCACTTAATGATATACATTATCCTGAGAATTTACAACCTGTGTTAGTGTTCTACCTGTAAACATCCCTCCCACCTTAGCACTTATTCTTCTACAACATGCTAGAATCAACTGTACAACACAATATATTAATGATAAGCTACAATAGCTGGCAACAAGGCTACCAATAGACCTGACATCCATGATGGCAGTAATGTCAACCAACCACTAACCCAATTATACAATGGACGCATGGTCCTGCTTCAATCCATCGGGAAAAAGGGCAAACCACAACTATGAGATACCTATAGTTAATGCACCTATCAATCATATCCACAAAACCAATAAGAAGAGTTTAAAGGACCTTGTGGTTGTGGAATGGTGGAATTTATCACTTTTAGTGCTGGGATTAGGAGAAAATTGCTGACAGACCAGGCAGTATGAAGATACATGGTATGTTTTGCAAATTAGGAACAAACAAGACTTAAAAAAAAAGAAGATATTTTTATTTGATTTTGCAAGACACAGCACAAAAGGCACCAACTAGTGCCTAATACAAACAAATACATAGAGCGGAAGGACATCAGTACATCAGATATTGCCATATAAATGAATAAAAACAATATAGGAGAAAACATAAGTATGTTAAAAGGAATACTGGCGTGATCATTCCAAATCACCTAATTCAGGGGTTGTGGGAGGGAGATACATTCCATAGCGTCATCTTGCACATCAGGTCCATAGTAGTTGAACCAGCTATCTCACACTTTATATAATTTGTATGGGCATCCCTGGCTCCTTGGAACAAAGCAGTCTTGTTGTCGTAGACTCCCATTATGGTAACAAGACTGATGGATTTTGGGCGGCAGTACCACTGAGCGTGGGGGACTGAGTCTGATCCCACACCATGTGAGAGCTTCCAGTCTAACCCATTCCGGCTAGGCTAGAAGCCCCTCACATGTACCAGAGATAGAAGTGATTTGTGGTAGCCTATTGCATGACACTCGGACTCCGCAGGGGAGTAGTGGTGGAACAGACTTGCCCCTTTCTCTCAGTTATACGAGTCTCATACATGCAAAGATAAAACAGAAGCAGGATCTTTGTTCAATAGGTATTATTAAAAATTCTATGTAAAAAGGCATGAATTGTGATTATGAGGATAATGAAACACTGCATTATTACAGCAGTGATCAGTAAAGTGAAACACAAGAAGAGTCCCACCATATTGTCATAATGACATGGCTAACATCCCTACCTACACTACTAAGTTTTTACATGAGATCAAGTAGCAGTGGTAGCCCTAATCTGCCCTTCTGGTCCCGGGAAGTAAGCCCAACCCCCCATGCCTGTGATCAGGGGTAAAGAAGAGGTCTGTTAGTCTGCCAGGACTCCTTCAAAGTAGACGAAGAGGAACCAAAAGGCTTCAGCAGAAACTGCTCTGCAGCATAAAATGGCTCGAATGTCATCTCTAAGATGATTTGGCAATGTGATATTTTATAATAACTTTACTGTTGTTCTGGGAATTGCCTTGACAACACATATTTTTCTGTGTAGGGTAAACAATGTTCCCTTTGGACCGGCAGTACCCAGTAAATTACATGTAGAGCCGTGGGTTGAGCACAGGATGAAAATGTTGTGCAAATAAATGATTAACAGATTTTGCATGGAAGAACAACTGATAAAAGAATAAAACAAATTCCACTAGATTAAAGTGTTGCTACAATAATAAAAGAAATAAAAGTGAAATTTAACCAGGTAAGAGGGCACAGGCCTCATGCCCAGAGCTAAATAATGTGCCAATGTAAATGCTAACTTAACTTCACGATTTGTTGTATTTGCATAGATAAGTGATCTCTAGAAGTATGAGGTGGTAAATTCAACTGATCAAGAGCTATCATAATTAAGGCCTGTGGCATCACTGGTTTACCTGAAGATAGTTGTCTATATATTAGCTCATCCCCTGACTGAGTGCATCCTCTATCCTTCCATAACTGTTTTTCATGTTGAGGAGCAGCTTCCTGCGATTCTCGCACATGTAAATGCACTGCCTCAGAAAAATGAGGCATGTCATTGTTTGTAGTGGGATTGGATTCAGAGTCAGGCGGTGAGGCAGTCTGAGGCACCAGAACAGGGACATGTGGTCGCGCTGGCACAAGTGTGGGTGTGTGTCTGGCTGCATCTCTAGCTACCCAATCTGCTAGTGCATTACCTTGAGACACAAAGGCCCTCATTACAACCCTGGTGGTAATTGCCGCTTACCGCCATGCAGAAGACCGCCAGCATACCGCAGCCGCGGAATTCTGCTACAGCTATTACGACCCACAGCTCGGAATGCGCCATAATCCAGACACCCACACAAGTCTGCCACACCAAAGGTCAGTGATAAACTGGCGATAACAAAACCTACACCGTCACGCCAACCCGAATACGTCCACACTATCACGACCCACGAATCCACGCGGCGGTTTATCAACCGCGGTATTCCATTGGCGGTACACACTGCCGCGCTCAAAATATACACACATTTACAAAACACAACCACATTGGACAATTCAAAAGACACACACCTGACACACATACACACACCACACCTACACACCCAATCCAATATAAAGCACATACCCACATCACCCACAAACCCTTACTACCAGATTTCTGAAACCACGTCAGAGAGAGACACCACCATAAACAACACCAGCATCTACAGACACACATCACCATCACTTACACATCATCCACGCACCTCAAACAACACACACCAACACATCCCCTCACACATCACAACACACACCACCTCACACATCACCCACACCACATCATGGCAACTCAACGACACCCCAAGTGCTCTGAGGAGGAGCTCAGGGTCCGGGTAGAGCCACAGCTATGCAGATCACAGGTGCAGCACACCTCCATTGCAAGGAAGATGGAGTAATGGCGCAGAATTGTCGACAGGGTCAACACAGTGGGACAGCATCGAAGAACTAGGGATGACATCAGGAAGAGTTGGAATGACATACGGGGGAAGTTTCGTTCCGTGGTCTCCAGACACCAGATTGCTGTACAGAGGACTGGCAGTGGACCCCCGCCTCCTCCCCCACAACTAACAACATGGGAGGAGCAGGTCTTGGCAATACTGCACCCTGAGGGCCTCGCAGGAGTAGCAGGAGGACTGGACTCTGGTAAGTCAAATCTTTACTACCTCATCCCCCCCTACCTGCATGCCATCACATGCTCCCACCCTCACCCTCACCCCATCACTCTAACACCTCACATATGCCCCACTATCACAACCAACCCATCCCAATAACAAGCCCTGCATGCAACACCAAAGCATGGACACCCATCACCAAAGCATGTCCACTACAGATACCCACACAGACCCCAAACCAAATATCACACAAGGACCAAGCCAAGAATGCAAGCACTGGAGTACAGGGTCACTCACCCATTGCACACGATGGCACACACAGATGGAATAATCATGCCTTTACAACCCTGCAGGACCGCAACCCAACGTCACCGGACAGGAGGTACCAGACATATCCAGTCCCCCCACGGAAGAGACCCACAGTGATGACAGCAGCTCTGCACAACTGGATCAAGATGACCAGCCCGGCCCATCAGGGACCTCGTGACAGTCGGTTCCCTTGACACTGTCACAAGCCACCACAGAGCCTTCCCCCTCAGGAAACACCAGCACAGCACCCACCCAGCGGGCCCATCCCTCTGTCCCCAGGACACGTCAATCAGCAGTGTGCCCACCACTACAGGGAACCCAGGCAAACCCACCAACCCAAGAAAATCAGGGACCTGGGGGTAGTGGCAGTGGGCACACGGTTCAGGGGACAGAGGCTCAGGAAAACAGGGAAGCTGGGAGGACTGCTGTGCGACAGGGGGAGGACAGGCCAAGGGAACCCACTCTCCATGAGGCCCTCTCCAGCATCATGGGAGCTTACCATCATTCCCAGTAGACTCCTGAGGAGACTCCTGGGTCTCCTGAGACTTGGTACTGGCCAAGTTTCAGGAGACCCAGTGGCTGCAGGAGGAACACTATCTGGGGATCAGGGAGGACCTGAAGTCCATAAACAACACCCTGGTCACCCTTGCAGGGGTGCTGAAAGACCTTTTCAACACCAGGAGGAACACTGTGGCACAACAAGGGGCCCCTGACACTAGCCTGGACGATGAACAGCCCTCCACCTCTGCCAGCACTAGTGGACAGGAGGCACTGCCACAGGAACACGACACGAGCACCCTACCCCCTCCAGATGGAGAACCACCCGCAAGTGGTCCCTGATATGCAGGAACAAGACAGAGAACATTGCCAAGACCCCCGCCAGGAAATGAGACCCCCCTGAATGTCACCCTTCTATCCCACTTTGTCACCCTGTTCATCATTCAACTGCCATTGCTCCACTTCCTATGCCCCTTTGGACAATGCACCTGTGAAACAAATAGACTGGACTCTGCCATGGACATTCCTCCACCATCCCCCTGCCCATTTTACAACCCCCTCCACTTATTTGCACAGAAATTAACACACTTCAATTACAAAACAATCTGGAGTCAGTCTGTGCTTTTACAAACGTGTAATTGCAATAACCATGGAATATAGCAATGTCAATTTACTTGTGCACATACCGATGTAACACAGCTGTAGGCCAGGAGGAAATATAGCAGAGGGCACAAAGTGGGACCCATATCTGTGAAATGGAAAGGCAAAGTACAAGTCAGGGTCCATACACTGATTGAAAATGACAGACTTATGCTAGCTCCAATAATAGTATGAGATATGGGAGGCAGTGACATCTTCTTACCTGTCTCTCACTGGAAGCATTGCATGATTATGTTGTTCCTGTTGTCGATATCCTCTTCTTCTGCCTCCTATTCTTCACTGTCCACAGGCTCCACAGCTGGCAAAAGACCACCAGCTGGCCCATCCTCCTGCAGAAAAGGCACCAGACGTCGCAAAGCCAGGTTGTGAAGCATACAGCAGGCCACGGTGATCTGGCACACCTTCTTTGGTGAGTAGTAGAGAGAACTACCTGTCATATGGAGGCACCGGAATCTGGCCTTCAGGAGATCGAATGTGCGTTCATTCACCCTACTAGTTCGCCCATGTGCCTCATTGTAGCATTCCTCTGCCCTTGTCCTGGGATTTCTCACTGGGGTCAGTAGTCATAACAGGTTGGGGGAACCAGAGTCACCTGCAAATATGGAGGGACAACTGTTAGACACACACTAACCCGGAGGGACAACCCCATACCCAGACACCTATTAACACTGTATAGCGTCCTTGTCCTCACCTATTAGCCACACACGGTGCCTCTGGAGTTGCCCTATCACATAAGGGATGCTGCTGTTCCTCAAAATGCAAGCGTCATGCACTGAGCCAGGAAATGTGGCATTCACATGGGAGATGTACTGGTCTGCCAACACACCATCTGCACATTCGTAGAATGGTAGCTCTTCCGGTTTCTGTACACCTGTTCACTCCTGTGGGGGGGGGGGTACCAAGGCCACATGTGTCCCATCAATGGCACCAATGATGTTGGGGATATGTCCCAGGGCATAGAAGTCACCTTTCACTGTGGGCAAATACTCCACCTGAGGGAACTCGATGTAGCTGCGCATGTGTTTCAGCAGGGCAGACAACACTGTGGACAACACGTTAGAGAACATAGGCTGGGACATCCCTGATGCAATGGCGACTGTTGTTTAAAAAGAACCATTTGCCAAGAAATGGAGTACTGACAGGACCTGCACTAGAGGGGGGATTCCTGTGGGATGGCAGATTGTTGCACGATCAAGTCTGTAGGTGACTATTATGTGTCTCTCTTCGATTGTCGACAGGTCCACCAGCAGTCTGTACACCGGAGGATGCCGCCATCTCATCACCTGCCCCAGCAGACGTGTCCTATGGAGGAGAACAGCGAGCAGAGAGTCAGCCAACACTGATGTATCACAAAATGTCATTTGCACACATTTATTAATCTGCAATCTGCCTGTAACTGTGTGTATTCAAGGCCTACATTGGTGTGACGCAGTTAATATTAATGCCATGTGGCCCCCTGAAATGGCGGCTGCCTGACCTGTAAGGTGGGACAAGAGGATATGAGGTAACTGCGCTGGCGTTGTACACCGTCGCGGTGGGCGGTCGAAGACCGCGGCGCAATCCAGCATTGGTTAACATGAGACCCTATGGGTCCAAGGAGCCAATGATGATGTACGCCGGCGGTGACGGTACGCACCGCCGCGGACGTGACCACCATTTTCTGTCTGTTCACTCACTTGATACCTGACCTTCAACAGGAGAGGACCTACACTGCAAGTGCTGCTGTGACCTGAGTCTGGAATCGACGATGGCTCATGTGTCTGGGGAAAGGGTCCCTGCCTTCACTTCAGAGGAGTTGGAGAAACTAGTGGAGGGGAACCTCCCCCAGTACACACAACTGTACGGTCCTCCAGACAAACAGGTGAGTACACGGTGAGCATGCAGCATGGGCAATGCCTGTTTAAAGTGTTGTGGATGGCAGATAAATGGGGGGGGCTGAGGCCTGCATGTGCGGATGGTGAGTGTATGTGCGTCAGGGCAAGGGTGGGAACGTGGGTCAATGAGTATGATGTTCCGGACGGGTAATGATTTTCCTTTCCCCCTGTACTATTCCTCTAGGTCAGCGCCCACCAGAAGAAGGCTATTTGGCGTGCCATCGCCAAAGACATCCGGGCCCTGGGGGTCCACCACAGACGGAGCACCCACTGCCATAAAAGATGGGAGGACCTGCGCCGCTGGAGCAAGAAGATGGCGGAGGCCCCGCTGGGGATGGCCTCCCAACTTGGGAGGGGTGCCCCTCGCACCATGACCCCCCTGATGTCCTAGATCATGGCGGTGGCGTATCCGGAGTTGGATGGGCGCTTGAGGGCATCACAGCAGCCACAAGGGGGTGAGTGCACTGTCATTCAGCTGACTCTGCAGGGATTACAAGGTGTCTGGGTGGGGGAGGTGGGCAGTGGGTTCCCCTAGGCCAGGGCGATCTTGGTAGCTAAGGTCCCTTGCGAGGCAGGCTCTGTGGCACCCCAATCCCACTAGTGGTTAGTGCCATCTACACCTAGTCAGGCTCCTGTGACTTCCAGGTGTACAGCAATCAGGCTTAGGCCTTGTACCCCATGGGCATGTGATTAATCTAGGAACTATAAGTGCATGGCGTAGTGCAGAGGGCTGCTGTGTCTGTTGTGTCCGCCAATGGTAGTGGTGTTGCATGCACTGAACATGTCTTTCTCCTGTCTCCCCCCCTTTTTGTGGTCTCCCTGTTCTTGTGTGAAATAGCATCACCAGGCGGAGGAGCATTGGCACCGGAGCAGGAGGGAGCTGCATCCCACTTCGCCCTGGAGGGCGAAACAACAGAGTCTGAAGCCACCAGTGGGATGGAGGGCGAGGGGAGCTCCAAGGCGGGGACAGGAGCAGAGACCAGCAACAGCGACTCCTTCTCTGATGGGAGCTCCCTTGCGGTGGCAGGCACCTCTGTGCCCACTGCATCAACAGGTACAACCGCCACCCCTCACAAGCACTGCCCTCCCAGTAGCCCCTCAGCGTGTGTCCCGTGCCCGCTCACCCAGGAGGGTGGGCATCCCCTTCGCCCCAGGCACCTCAGGCCTTGCCCCAGTCAGCCCTGCTTCCCTCAGTGAGCAGGCTATTGACCTCCTGAGATCCTTCACTGTTGGGAAGTCTACCATTCTGAATGCCATCCAGGGTGTTGAGAGGCATTTGCAACCAACAAATGCATACCCGGAGGGCATTCATTCTGGCCAGGCAGCCCAACAGAGAGCATTTCAGGCTCTGGCCTCAGCACTGATGGCAGCCATTGTCCCTGTGTCCAGCCTCCCCCCTCCAACTTCCTCTACCCGAATCCAATCCCCTGTACCTCAGCCTATCCCAAGCACACCATCAGACCAGCATGCACACACATCAACATACAAGAGTGACTCAGGCAAACATGAGCACAACACATCTCACAGGCACTCACACAAGCATCATACCCATGCACACATACCAACATCCACTGCCTCCACTGTGTCCCCCTCCTCCACGTCTCTCTCCTCCATCCCAGTCTCGTCTCCACTCACACCTGCATGCACTACATCCTCAGCCAATTATTCCATCACCAGCATGCCCTTCACCACACACTGCTCACGTGCACTCACCACCCCCACTACCATTCACACATCCCCAGTGTCCTCTCCCAGTGTGTCTGTGAGCCCTCCTCCCAAAGTACACAAACGCAGGCACACACCCACCCAACAGCCATCCACCTCACAACAGCCTCCAGCCCATGCACCTTCACCCAAATTCAGCAGACGTACACCTCCTACAACCACTACCTCTACCTCCACTCCCAAAACCCCTCCATCTACCCGTCCCAGTGTGTCTAAAAAACTTTTCCGGGCTAACATTGACCTCTTCCCTACACCTCCCCCCGTCCTTCCGCTAGGGCCAGGCTTTCCAGGTCCCAGCCCAGCACCTCAGCCACCACATCCCCAGGCACAGTGGTGCCAGCAACTGCGGGGTCATGGAGTGCGCCAACCATCAGGGCTGCCAGTGTGCCACAGAGCGAGGGCAAGGACATTCCGCCACCTGCCAAGGTGAAAAAGGTGCCCACATCCCGGAGGGAGAAGCCGGAAACACCTGCCACTAAGGGGTCATGGAAAACGAAAGGGGATAGTGGCAAGACAGCTGCGCCACCATCAAAGGTGGTGAAGGGCCAAAAACTGAAGGGCAGGTCAGGAGAGGGCATGGTGGCATCGACTGAGAGACCAGTGTCACACCTTCTGTCCATGTCAACGCCAATCTGTACAGCGGAGAACACCCCACCTGCACTGCCACAGACCCCGCCACCAGCACCTCTGCCACAGACCCCGCAGCCAGCACCGCCGCCAGCACCGCCGCCACAGACCCCGCAGCCAGCACCGCCGCCACAGACCCCACACCAGCACTGCCGCCACAGACCCCACAGCCAGCACCGCCGCCCCAAACCCCGCTGCCAGCACCACTGCCACAGACCCCGCAGCCAGCTCTGCCGCCACAGACCCCGCCGCAAGCACCGGCGCGACTGACACCACCGCAAGCACCGCCAGCGGCCCCGCGAGGTCCTCAGACAGTGGCATCACCGCTGACATGGCTACCATCCCCAGTGGTCAGTCGTCCGAGGCTGGTGGTGAGTTCCAGGACCCTGGGCAGCTTCCATGAAGCATCACTGTCATCACAGTTGTCACCTGCATATGGAATGCGAAGCCGCAGCAGTGTGGGGTATGTCTCTGCCTCCATGGCGTATCATGCTACCTGTACCTCGGCAATCTTGTGACACACACACCCAGGCGAGTGTATTGTTCCGGCCACACTGCACGTGGAGCACGCTGGGCACCAATCCCTCTCCAGAACCAGTGGAGAGATACATCCACTACCTCAGTCCTTGGCAGGGTGAAGCACTCTGGGCACCATGCCCCCTCCAGAACCAGTGGAGTATCACATCCACTACCTCAGTCCTTGGCAGGATGAAGCACTCTGTGCACCATGCCCCCTCCAGAACCAGTGGAGAGATACATCCACTACCTCAGTCCTTGGCAGGATGAAGCACTCTGGGCACCATGACCCTTTCAGAACCAGTGGAGTATCACATCCACTACCTCAGTCCTTGCCAGGATGAAGCACTCTGGGTACAATGCCCCCTCCAGAACCAGTGCAGAGATACATCCACTACCTCAGTCCTCGGCAGGATGAAGCACTCTGGGCACCATGCCCCCTCCAGAACCAGTGCAGTATCACATCCACTACCTCAGTCCTTGGCAGGATGAAGCACTCTGGGCACCATGCCCCCTCCAGAACCAGTTGAGACTGTTATCCACTAGAGAGACTGTGGCTTTGCACTCCCCAGGATGCAGCAATGGGCAACCCACCCACTGGAAAGACTTGAGAGACTGTGGCTTTGCACTCCCCAGGATAAAGCAGTGGGCAAGCCACCCGCTGGAAAGACTTGAGAGACTGTAGCTTTGCACTCCCCAGGATAAAGCAGTGGGCAAACCACACACTGGAAAGACTTGAGAGACTGTGGTTTTGCACTCCCCAGGATAAAGCAGTGGGCAGCCCACCCACTGGAAAGACTGAGAGACTGTGGCTTTGCACTCCCCAGGATAAAGCAGTGGGCAAACCACCCACTGGAAAGACTTGAGAGACCGTGGCTTTGCACTCCCCAAACTGTGGACATTGAGCCCCCTCATGGAGCAGTGGCGTTGTGCGTTCATCAGGCTGAGGTGCCCCTCTCCCCCTCCCCCTGAGGTGCCTGTATATTTTCTATGTGATGCCCCTCCAGTGTTTTCTCTCCGTTTGGAGTCAGGTATCTAGTGTGGGCCTCGCCCATGCATTTTGGGCCCAGTGGTCCACGGACAATGATTGGTGCACTATCCGGACTTGTGTATTTGGTGTACATATTTGTATATACTGGATTTTGCATTTTGATAATGATATTTTACATGATTACATTCGTTCAAATAATTTCCTTTTGCCCTTGCATTCTTCCAAGGGGTTGGAGGGTGTATATGTACTGTTGCAGCATGTGTTTGTGTGTATGGTGTTGTGGGTGGGGGTGGGGGTGTTGAGTGTGTGTGTCACTCTCTTTTCCCTCCCCCCTCCCCTGTGTTGTAGGTGCAGTACTCACCGTGGTTATCACCGCCATTGTTGGAGCTCCTGATAGAGGAGCAGGAAGACCATCGCTGGCAGTATCTGCAATTCGGGCTCCATGGCGTCGTGGTTTCTCGTGGGGTGTGGAGAGGTGAGTGTTTTCCCTTCTGTGTACTGTTTCCGCCTTGATTATTCACGTAGGTTCCGCCCCGGAAAAGGTGGCGGATAGGCGTGTTGAGATAGGGTGGGCGGTACATTGTCTCCCGCCTGTCTGTTGGCGGTGTCCACCGTGCTGCTTGTTTGTACCGCCGTGGCAGTCGGAGTGTTAAAGTGGTTGTCTATGTTGGCAGTTTCCTCCACGGTCGTAATCTCATTTTTGTTTCCGCCGGCCTGTTGGCGGTATTACTGCCGCTTTAACACTGACCGCCAGGGTTGTAATGAGGGCCAAAATGCGGTCCACTAGTATCTGTTGCACACTTCACAAGTGCCAATGCCTGTGGTAGTGCAAGTGCCTCTATTAGAGCCTCTACAAGGTCTCTAAGCATAACAGGACATCCATATGACTTAAGAAAACCTCTCCTGCTCCATTTCATTATGCTGGAATGTCCAGTAGTTGTCACATGAGCTGAATTTAAATACATTGTAATATCTTCTCCTGTTCCTTGCTTATGAGCTGCTATTAATTTGATTAATTCATTTGCTTGCACAGAATAATGTGCTGGTAATGTTAACTGCTCCACTGTATGGAGTGTATCAGAAGAGTCATGCTGTTGTGCTCTGACTTCTGCTACACCCATGTGTCTAATTCCTGTATCTAGGTAAATAGTAGAAGAACCATCAACAAAATAGACACTGTTACCTTGTATAGGAACCTCTGGTGCTTGACCAGATTAATTAGGAATGTAAGTTGCACAGTCATGTACATCATCCTCAGAGTCTAATACTGGATGGGCAAAGAATGGTGCATGAGTCAGTGTATGACATTTTACAACCTTTAAAGATGGGTTGACATTATCACCTCATATCCTGATAGTCTCTGTGTAGTTAGAGTTGTCTTAGCCTTCTGAGTAATAGCAAATATTGCATGCTCTGCACAGAGCATCAAGGGTGCCCCCATTACAATGGGAATGCTCTTCTGCACTGCAAAGGCTGCAGTGGCCACAGTCTGTTCACAGGGATAATGTCTTCTCATCACTTGATCCAGCATCCCACTGAAAAATGCAATGGGTTTGTGTCCTAGAGGATATTTCTGCGAATGAACAGCTGTCATCACCTGACCGTTGCAATGGCAAAATAAATTAAATTCCTTGGTATAATCAGGAGTCGCAAAGACTGGAGCATTTGTTATTTCCGTCTTCAATTTCTGTAAAGTCTCCCTCATCTCTGGTGTCTAAGTTATTCTGTCATTCTTGTCTTTGGCTTGTTTGAAAGAAGCTAACAAAGGCGCTGTTAAAGTACTGCAATCAAAAACTAATTTTCTCACATAGTTACAAAGACCAAGAAACTTCTGCATTTCTCTAACAGCGTCTGGCTCGGTCTTCTGTCAGATGGATGCTGCATTTTCAAGGGTTACATTGCGACCGGAAGCTGTCAATAACTGTCCTGAATAATGGACTTCCCCCTGACAATACTGTACTTTGTATTTCTCTACTTTGTATCCTCTTTGTGCAAGTGTGACTAAGAGCGATAGAATGTCTTTTCCTCACTGCTGCTGATAGGGCTACAAATCAGTATGTTGTCGACATATTGCATCAATGTGCAACAATGTGCTGTCACACTGTACATTTGACATATTGGGGGTGATTCTAACCCTGGCGGTCGGTGTTAAAGCGGCGGCCAACCCGCCAACAGGCTGGCGGTAAAAAATATGGAATTCTGACCCTGGCGGGAACCGCCAACACAGACAGCCACTTTAACACTCCGCCCGCCACGGCGGTACAAACAAACAGCGCGGCGGTCACCGCCAACAGACAGGCGGCAGACAATGTACCGCCCACACTATCACAACTCACCAATCCGCCACCTTTTCCGGTGCGGGAGCACCGCCGATAAAAACACGGCGGAAACAGACTACGGATGGGAACACGCACACCACTACGCACTCCAGGAGGAAGGAGGACAGCATGGAACCGCAATTAAACATCCTACCTGCTCTCGTCTACCTTCTCATCTACCACGAGTACGAAGTCCGGCGCAGACGACAACGGTGAGTACTGCACCTACGACACACGGGAGGGGGGAGGACGAAAGGTTACGGGCACACACATATGCGACCCCCCCCCCCCCAAACTATGTACACACCAATGCAGAGCAACAAGTCACAGTGACACCACCCAAACACCCCTGAAAAATGCTAGGACATAATCAAATTTGGAATAAATATTTATGTACCAAAAAGCCCCTGAAAATTATCGTACAACCATGAAAGATATTCACAAGAAAACAAATGACATACACATCAGTGTATAACTGAAGTAACAAGTCCTGCACATCCTACGAATTCATCATGTCCGTGGGCCAAAGTTTTGAGAAACAAGGGCAAAGCCCACACAGGAGACCTGAGTCCTTTGGAGAGAACACTGCAGGGGCATCAGATGTAAAAACTACAGGCACCTCAGGGGGAAGGGAAGGGGGGGCACCACAGCCACATGAGTCCACGACGCCAGATCCACGAGGAGCCACCATGCCCACTGTACCATCCTGGGGAGTGCAAAGCCACAGTCTCTCAATGTCTCTACAGTGGGTGGGCTGCCCACTGTACCATCCTGGGGAGTGCAAAGCCACAGTCTCTCAATGTCTCTACAGTGGGTGGGCTGCCCACTGTACCATCCTGGGGAGTGCAAAGCCACAGTCCATCAGGTGGATGACAGTCTCCACTGGTCAAGGAGGAGGCATGGTGGGCACAGTGAACCATAAACAGTGATTGAGACGGCGGTGCCCAGTGGAGCGGTGCTTGAGAAGAAGGGCCCAGCGGAGCGGTGCTTGAGATGAAGGGCCCAGCGGAGCGGTGCTTGACAGGAAGGGCCCAGCGGAGCGGTGCTTGAGACAGCGGGGCCCAGCAGAGCGGTGCTTGAGACGGCGGGGCCCAGCGGAGCGGTGCTTGAGATGAAGGGCCCAGCGGAGCGGTGCTTGAGACGGCGGGGCCCAGCGGAGCGGTGCTTGAGAAGAAGGGCCCAGCGGAGCGGTGCTTGAGATGAAGGGCCCAGCGGAGCGGTGCTTGACAGGAAGGGCCCAGCGGAGCGGTGCTTGAGACGGCAGGGCCCAGCGGAGCGGTGCTTGAGATGAAGGGCCCAGCGGAGCGGTGCTTGAGACGGCGGGCCCAGCGGAGCGGTGCTTGAGATGAAGGGCCCAGCGGAGCGGTGCTTGACAGGAAGGGCCCAGCGGAGCGGTGCTTGAGACGGCGGGCCCAGCGGAGCGGTGCTTGAGAAGAAGGGCCCAGCGGAGCGGTGCTTGAGATGAAGGGCCCAGCGGAGCGGTGCTTGAGATGAAGGGCCCAGCGGAGCGGGGCTTGAGATGAAGGGCCCAGCGAAGCGGTGCTTGAGACGGCGGGGCCCAGCGGAGCGGTGCTTGAGAAGAAGGGCCCAGCGGAGCGGTGCTTGAGATGAAGGGCCCAGCGGAGCGGTGCTTGAGATGAAGGGCCCAGCGGAGCGGTGCTTGAGATGAAGGGCCCAGCGGAGCGGTGCTTGAGACGGCGGGGCCCAGCGGAGCGGTGCTTGAGACGGCGGGGCCCTCTTCAGCGGTGCCTATCCTCACGGCGGGGCCCTCTTCAGCGGTGCTCTTCTCCACGGCGGGCCCTGTTCAGCGGTGCTCTTCTCCACGGCGGGCCCTGTTCAGCGGTGCTCTTCTGCACCGCGGGCCCTGTTCAGCGGTGCTCTTCTCCACGGCGGGCCCTGTTCAGCGGTGCTCTTCTCCACGGCGGGCCCTGTTCAGCGGTGCTCTTCTCCACGGAGGGCCCTGTTCAGCGGTGCTCTTCTCCACGGCGGGCCCTGTTCAGCGGTGCTCATCCAGCAGGTCAAGGGAGCCAGACCTGGCCTGGACTCCCTGCTCAGTCGCCCTCGGACCGTGACGTTTCTGGACCCTTCGGGGACGGACTCCTGGCCTCCTTAGTGTCCTCCTTCCCAGCTGGGATGTGACATGTGGGGTCCACCTTCTCCGCGCTCCTGCTGCCCTTCCGCTCCTTTGATGGGGCTCTCGGGCCCTTGCCTCCCCTAGATGGTGTGGCTGGTGAAGTGGCCGCACATTGCTCCTTGGGGGCAGCCCTGTCGGTCCTCGCACGGCGGCCCTTGTTTTTGCGGGTCCTCTTGCCGGGGGGGGGGCTGGACGTGTCCTTGCTGCTGATCGATGTGTCACTGCTGGCAAAGGGTGGACTCCAGATCCCATGCACAACAGTGACACGCGAAGCTGGGCTGGTGGTGGCTGCGGTGCTCTTGGGACTCTTTGCAGATGGAGGGGGGAGCTCATCGGAGGGAAAGAGGTCAAGATTAGCCATGAAAAGTTTTTTAGGGCCAAGGTAAAGGGTAGGAGAAGTGGAGATGGAAGTGGAGGAAGAGGAGGTGGTTGTAGGAGAGTCAGGTGTGCTGTCATTGGGTGAAGGTGCTGGTGCTGTAGGCTGTCGTGAGGTGGATGTCTGTTGGGTGGGTGGCTGCCTGCGTTTGTGTGTCTTGGAAGAGGGGGTGACAGACACAGTGGGAGAGGACACAGGGGACGTGTAAATGGCAGTGGGGGTGGTGACTGCACGAGTGTGGACTGTACTGGAGGGTGAGGTGGTGATGGAAGCACTGGCTGATGTTGGGGTGCATGCAGGTGTGAGTGTAGACGTCACAGGGAGGGAGGAGGGAGACGAGGAGGAGGGGGACACAGAGGTGGTTGTGACTGTTGGAATGTCTGCATCTGGGTGTTGCTTGGGTGAGTGTTTGTGGGATCTGTGGTGCTTGTGTTTGGATGAGCTGCTCTTGGGTGTTGAGGTGTGTGCAGGCTGGTCTGATGGTGTGGATGGGATAGGCTGAGGAACAGGAGACAGAGAAAGGCTGGAGGCAGTAAGAAGAGGGAGGCTGGAAACAGGGACAATGGCTGCCGTCAGTGCTGAGGCCAGAGCAGTGAACGCTCGTTGATGGGCAGCCTGACCCGAATGAATGCCCTCCAGGTACGCATTGCTCTGTTGCACCTCCCTTTGCACACCCTGAATGGCATTCAAAAGGGTCATCTGCCCAACAATGAGCGTCCTTACCAGGTCAATGAGCTCCGCACTGAGGGCAGCAGGGGCAACAGGGGCAGGGGCTGAGGTGCCTGGGGCGAAGGAGACGCGCGCCTTCCTGGGCGAACGGGCACGGAGCGAAGACTGAGGGGCTGCTGGGAGGGCGGGGCTGGTGCGCTGGGTGGCGGCTGTACCTGTAGAGGCGGGGGGCACGGATGTTGCCGCCACCGCTAGGGAGCTCCCATCCGAGGACGTGTCACTGTCGCTGCTCTCACCAGCGGTCCCCGTCGTGGTGCTCCCCTCGCCCTCCGGATCACTGGTGCCCTCGGTGTCTGTTCCTGGGCCCACCGGGGCCTTGTGTCCTGCAGCTCCCTCGTGCTCCGATGCCAAATCTCCTCCGCCTGATGATGCTAATGCACACATGCACAAGAAGATGAAGAGAAAGGGTGGGGGGAGAAAAAAGAAGACCAGGTTGAGTGCATGCAATGTCAACACCGTTGGCGGAGAGGACAGACACAGGAGCCTAATGCACTAAGCCGCGCATTCGGGGTACACTACTCAGTCCTACTGACTAGGACAACAGGCCAAGAGACGTCAAACGCGCACATGGGAGATGCTGGACCTTCAATGGCTGTACTTGTCACCCTACAGAGGTGGGGGCCGGGGGCACAGGGCCATGCCTAAGGGAGAGGACTACACTACAGAAAGCGCCCTGGCCTAATGTCACCCACAGCCCTCCTCCCCCACCCAGACGCCTCCACTGCGCAGAAAGATAGGAGAATGTGCTGATACTCACCCCCTTGTGTCTGCTGTGATGTCTTAAAGCGCCCATCCAATTCAGGGTAGGCCACCGCCAGGATCCGGGACATCAGGGGGATCATGGTGCGACTGGCACCCCTCCTAGGTTGGGAGGCCATCCCCAGCAGTGTTTCTGCGGTCTTCCTTGTTCCGCGGCGGATGTCCTCCCACCTCTTGCGGCAGTGGGTGCCCCGTCTGTTGTGGACCCCCAAGTTCCGGACTTCCTTGGCGATGGCACGCCAAATCTCGATCTTCTGATGGGCGCTGACCTATTTGACATGTACAGGGTGGAAAGGAGGAAATCATCAATGACCTGCATGTCAGATGTGATTGGCCCCCCCCACCAACTTTGCCATATGGCACATGCTCTCATCTGTCGGGCGTTGCACTCCTCATTCGCCCCCCACCCCACCAACTTACATCCACCCCAATCCACACAGGCATAGCCCATTCCATGTGCACCCGGTGTACTCACTTGTTGGTCTGGAGGACCGTAGAGTAGCGCATACTGGGGGAGGACCCCATCCACGAGCTTCTCCAACTCTTCAGACGTGAAGGCAGTGGCCCTTTCCCCAGTCGCAGCAGCCATTGTATCTTCCAGACCGAGGTCACAGCAGCACTTGCAGTATAGGTCCTCTCCTGTGGATGATCAGGTCTCGAGTGATTAATCAGATAGAAAATGGCGGTCACGTCCGCGGCGGTGCGTACTGCGGCGGTGCGTACCGCGACCGCTGGCGCACATCGTCATTAGCTCCTGAAACCCATAGGGTTCAATGTTAACCAATGCGGCTTTGCGCCGCGGTCTTCGACCGCCTACCGCCACGGTGTGCCCCGCCAGCGCATTGACCTCACATCCCATTGTCCCACTTCACAGGTCAGGCAGCCGCCATTTCAAGGGCCTACATGGCTTAATTTTGACTGCGACACACAGGCCTAGGCCTTGCATTGCCACACATACACGCCTTTCAACCCATTGCCATTCTTTAACTGTGCAAGCTGTCTGTACGTACCTGTGGTTTGCCTGACTCTGTGCTCCATGTTGTCCTTCCTAGGCACCGTCCGCTGGGACTTGCGAGGAGAAGGACGAATCCTCGCGTGTACCGACCGCTGGTGGACCTGTCGACAATGGAAGAACGCCATATAATACTTCGATACAGACTTGACCGTGCCACTATCCATGAACTGTGTGCCCAGCTGGAGCCAGCCCTGATGTCCCCCATCCGCCAACCCACAGGGATTCCCCCTCTGGTGCAGGTTTTGTCAGTCCTCCATTTTTTGGCAACTGGGTCATTCCAGACCACAGTGGCCATGTCATCTGGAATGTCTCAGCCTATGTTTTCAAAGATTTTGAGCAGAGTGTTGTCTGCCCTGATGAAACTCATGCGGAGCTACATCATTTTCCCAGAGGAGGGTGACTTGCCTACAGTGAAGGGTGATTTCTATGCCCTTGGACATATCCCCAACATCATTGGTGCCATTGATGGGACCCATGTGGCTTTGGTACCCCCAAAAGACGATGAGCAGGTGTACAGAAACAGAAAAAGTTATCATTCGATGAATGTCCAGGTGGTCTGTTTGGCTGACCAGTACATCTCCCATGTAAATGCCAAGTTCCCAGGGTCAGTGCATGACGCGTATGTGATGCGAAATAGCAGCATCCCCTATGTGATGGAGCAGCTACAGAGACAACGTGTGTGGCTAATAGGTGACTCTGGTTACCCCAACCTGCCTTGGCTACTGACCCCAGTGAGGAATCCCCGGACCAGGTCAGAGGAACGGTACAATGAGGCCCATGGGCGAACTAGGAGGATCATCGAAAGGACCTTTGGCCTCCTGAAGGCCAGGTTTAGGTGCCTGCATATGACTGGGGGATCCCTGATGTACTCACCAAAGAAGGTGTGCCACATCATCGTGGCCTGCTGTATGCTTCACAATCTGGCATTGCGACGTCAGGTTCCTTTCCTGCAGGAGGATGGTGCAGTGTGTGGTGTTGAAGCAGCTGTGGAGCCTGCGGAGAGTGAAGAGGAGGAAGACTCAGAGGACGACACAGACAACAGGGACAGAGTAATAGAACAGTATTTCCAGTAGCACACAGGTAATAATCACCCATGCCATTTTACATTTCCTGAAAGCCTCCTGCATCTCAACTTTGTCGATTTCCCCCCAGACCTATAAACATGATGTTTGATTTGCCCTTCCCTTTTCTGTGCTGTATGAGCCACTGCGTGACCTCGGCTTGGTTGGCCCATGGACTAATGCTAAGTTACATCGGTATGTGTAATTCACAATGTTAATAATACGTAATTGATATGTAATGTGTCATACATTTGTAAATAAGACAGGCTGAGTCCTGATTGATTTCAGTGCAATGTGTGATTTATTATTAGTGCATAGATATTGGTACATGATAGTGAAACAGTGATGGGTGGGGGTGGAGTAATGTCCATGGCGGAGTCCAGTTCTCAGTCTCACAGGTGCATTGTCCATATGCCTGTGGCAGGATGGAGCAGGGGCAGTTCAAGGTTTGACAGGGTGGCAATGTGGAACAGTGGGAGGACTTCAGGGGGTATGTGATGCTGGCGGGGGACTTGACATCCTACTCTGTCGTTTTTTTTGATCTCAGGCTCCTTTTGCGGGGCGGTTGTTGTTCAGCAGGAGGTGGGGTTCTGGTGGGGCCTCCTGTCCACTAGCGCCGGCGGAGGTGGTAGGCTGTTCCTGTTCCTGGCTAGTGACAGGGGCCCTGTGTGATGCCACATGGTCCCGAAACGTGTCCTCTATACGGTTCAGGGCCTGGACTATGCTCCCCATAGCGGTTGAGATGTTGCTGAGTTGGTCGCTGAACCCCATGTAGCGTTGCTCCTGCTGTGCCTGGATCTCCTGGAACCTGGCCAGTACCGTCGCCATCGTCTCTTGTGAGTGGTGGTAGGCTGCCATGATGGTGGTGAGGGCCTCTTGGAGAGTGGGTTCCCTGGGCCTCTCCTCCCCCCCCTGTCGCACAGCAGCCCTCCGAGTTGCCCTGTTTCCCTGGGCCTCTGTCCCCTGGACGGTGTGCCCACTCCCACTGCCCCCAGGTCCCTGTTGTTGTTGGGTTGGTGGGTTACCCTGGGGGCCCTGTAGTGGTAGACACACCGCTGCTTGACCTGTCCTAGAGACAGAGGCATGGGCCCGCTGGGTGGGAGCTGTGCTGTTGTTCCCAGAGGGGGTTGGGTCTGCAGTGGCCTGTGTCTGGGTGAGGGGAACCGACTGCCCAGAGGTCCCCGATGGTCCGGGCTGGTCGTCAGGTTCCAGGTCGACAGAGCTGCTGTCATCACTAGGGGCCTGTTCCGGGGGTGGGATGGACATTTCTGGTCCCTCCTGACCGGTGTGTTGTCGTTCGGGTCCTGCATGGGGTAAGAGGGTATGGTTATTGTTTCTGTGTGTGCATTAGCTTGCGTTTTATGGGTGCCCTTGTCCCCCAGTGCTGGCATTCCCTTGGGGGAGGTGTTGTGAGGGTGTTTTGTGGGGGGGGGATGGGTATGTGCAGTGGTCATGCTTAGGTGATGGGTGTCCATAGTTTGGGGGTGGCATGCAGGGGTTGGTGTTGGGTGGGTTGTGCTGGGGAGACATTCTCAGGGAGGATGTGTGCTGGGGGGTTGGGGGTGAGGGTGGGGGTTAGCATGCTGGGGGGGGTGAAGTGGTTGGCCTTGTACTTACCAGAGTCCATTCCTCCATGTACTCCAGCGAGGCCATCAGGATGCAGGATGTTTAGTACCTCTTGCTCCCATGTTGTGAATTCGGGTGGAGTGGGTGGGGGTCCCCCGCCAGTCTTCTGCACTGTGATGTTGTGTCACGAGACCATCGAGCGCACCTTCCCCCGTAGGTCGTTCCATCGTTTGCGGATGTCCTCTCGATTTCTGGGATGCTGTCCCACCGCGTTGACCCTGTCCACGATCCGCTGCCAGAGCTCTGCCTTCCTTGCTATGGTGGTGTGCTGGACCTGTGAGCCGAAGAGCTGGGGTTCCACTCTTATGATCTCCTCCACCATGACCCGGAGTTCTTGGTCCGAAAAGCGTGGGTGCCTTTGTGGTGCCATGGGGTGGTGTGTATGAGGTGTGGGGTGGTGTATGTGATGATGTGTGTGTTGGTGTGTGGTGCTTTGTGCTTCTATGTGGTGTGTGTGATGTTGTGGTGTGCCTCTGTGTGTCTGGCTCTCTATTCTCTGATGTGTCTCTCTCTCCTTCGTCTCTGGTTTTTGTTGGTAGGGGTTTGTGGGTGATGTGGGTGTGTGTTTTATATGGTATTGGATGTGTGGGAGTGGTGTGTGTATGTGTTTCAGGTGTGTGCCTTTCAAATTGTCCAATGTGGTAGGGGTTTGTAAAGGTGTGTGTATTTTGACCGCGGCGGTGTGTACCGCCAATGGAATACCGCGGTTGAATGACCGCCGCGTCGATTTGCGGGTCATAATGGGATGGGCGTATTTCTGTTGGCGTGGCGGTGGAGGTTTGGTCTTCTCCAGTTTACCGCTGGCCGCTGATGTGGCGGACTGCAGTGGAGGGCGGATTTTCGGAGGTTTTGCAGTTGTGGGTCAGAATGTCCGTGGCGGCTGACCGCGGCCGCGGCGGTATTGTGGCGGCCTTCTGACCGGCGGTAAGCGGCTTTTACCGCCGAGGTCAGAATGACCCCCATTGTTTCTTACCACTCTATTAAAAATACTAGGAGACTCACAATATCCTTTGGGCAAACAAGAGTGATATAGATAGATACTTTACGGTCTCATATCTTACCTGGAATTGTGTTCCCTCAGAGATTTGAGACTTATCATGGTCTCACATAACTGCCACTTTTTTTCCTAGTGACTACCATAAAATTACCATATTTGTGAAGCATATTCTAGCTTCTTTCTACATACATTTGGTACTTTCTGGACCGCGCCTTTGCTTTGAGGTATGCTTTTCTTCATTTTTCAGCTGTGATACACTATCACCATTTCTAGGTAACTCCCTGATGTTGGTGATGGGGTTTTAATACAATATTTTATTTGTAACACTTTTCTTACGCCATCACTACTATGTTATGTCCCTCAGGGTATGTTGACACTGGGTTCTTTGATTTTCTTACTTATATAATAGGTGTGTTTTTACGATCATCTCTCTCTCTACTTCCCTTTCTTATTGGCATACAGGCAACATACCACCTTTTCTCTTCAGTTGACATATGATTCACCATTTGTACTCTCACACTCCATTTTAACATGCTATCATCCTTGAACGTTCTTTGATAGGGTATTTATTACCATAACTGTTTGTATATACCTTACAGCCTTTAAAAAGTCACTTGTTGTGACGAAACACGTTGGCTTGCTTATGCAAAGATGTTCATCCAACTGAGAAGGATGACTGTGGTTAAGGGACGTTGATCACTCGATGGACCTATGATGATGCCTTCAAATAAAGGATCATTTCGCAACTGTTTTCAACTGAAAGATTGATTTATATATGGACTCTCTGAATGCGGCTGTGTCTGTTATTAACATTATTGAAGTGTTTGTTCTGAACACCAAAATACGCTCTAGGGTAGTGGACCGCATTGCACCTACAGTTTTCTATCTAAAATGCCACATTCATACTGTCACCACATTTGGGAAGTGCATCTTACTTGCCACCACTACCCGGCTTGCTTTGTATATAATTTGCCAGAATGATAGACGGATCAGGAACAATTGGAAATCCTGGTACCACTACATCGTTCAGGGGTGTAGGTCTTGAACCATGCACCAAGTGTTATCCTTATACTTCTTAGCCAGATAAATTGGGGTGTTACAAGGAGACATTCCTTGCTCTAACAACACCTGTAAAGTAGGGGGGGGGATGCTCTCATCTGCTTCCTTAGAAAGATGATATTGTCTCGTTCTAGCTAAGATTGCACCTTCCTTTAATGTAATTCGGAATGCTGTAGCGGCACAACTAAGGCCTACATCATGAGGACCTTAGTCCATAAAATGTCTGGTACCTGGGACATATCTGCTTTCCTAACAGAATCAAAAGTTCTACCTGGTGTGGGTGTCCTTACTTCCAACAGTGTCCTCAATGGTATGTCATTCTGAAAAACTACAACAGTTTTCTTAGAAATGTCATCACAAAACAGTTGGTCATCCAATATTTCTCTAATCATTTTTCCTGGTTCAATGAAGATAATACATGCTAACAAGACATGACTATGGTCACTGGCTATCAGAGCTTCATCAGATGGTGTCACCTCTAAAGCCTCTAATTTCCAATATTAGTTCAGTGTTAGGCATCCAAGAGTTATGCCCTTGTCGCCAAAAAAGGGATTCTTTAGGTGACTGCACCTCCATTCCCAACAACTCTGGTGTCTCTGCTATAAGTGTATACACCGCTGTTGTAAATGCCCACATATTAGCAGGTCCAGGTCTGATTTAATCACCAGCAGAGGAATCTCCTATTACTGCAATCTCCCCGGAAGGTGAAACTCAAGGGGTAGAATAAATCATGGTACCATCAGATTCAAAATGGATAGTCATATTTAATTTGGCCATAAGAGCCCTTCCTAATAGGTTACCTGGGGCAGCTGGAGAAAACAATGAACAGCCATCAATGTACTTCCCTCCTACTTCTACCTCCACTGGTTTAGTGAAGTGAACCCTCATTACTTCCTCAGAGAACCCCTGCGTGTCCATAAATCTATTAGCAATCGGAAGGTCCCCATTTCTAATATAAGATCTAGTTACTCCTGTATCTATGAGGACTACATATCTTTTATCATCGATAGCTACCGCAACAGTGGGCTCCTCATCGGGCCTGTGCATAACTAACAATACTTGACACATAGAAATACTCTGTGGGCATCTTCCTTGTGTATTTCTTCCTGCGGAATTCATCTGAAAAGGATTGCCTCCTCTCACAACTACACCTTCCTGTTCACTTTGAGGAGGAGTCACTGTTGGGAGTATTTGATAATGTTGCTGAAGCTGATGGTGTCTGAGGGACATATCTGATTGGCGGAATTGGGTGTGAATGTACAGCTGAATTCCCTGGCTGATTATAAACTCATACCCTTCCATTTTGCTCATCCCATCGCTTAGTTCTGCAATCTCTAACACAATGTCCATAACTCTGACAATAATGACATACCTGATCCAATCTTTGAGGACCTATCCTACTTCTTCCTATTCCTCCTCGTCCTCCTCTAATACTTCCCTGTGCCCTTGCTATGTCCTATTGTTGTGAGTATTGCTGATGAGTGGTCCCTCGTACCAATCCCACAGATATTGTAGTCATCTGAGTGGCCGCTGCCACTACAGTTCCTTATATTGTTCCTTTCTTTGCCAACTGCTGCTGTACTAACTTAGCTGCTGCCTTTTCTATCACCTTGTGTGTGTTCCTTTATTTCTCCTACTTTTTCTTGCAAAAATGGATTATGTCCACTTGTATCTCTGTGTAGGGCATAGCTTCTAATGACACTATATTATCTAGGCTATCCTGTACATCAGAGGGTAACCTTTTTTTTCATCATGTCATAAAATAATGCAGCATTTCCTCCGGTTACCTCCCAACCCTGACCTACTTCTTGGGTCCATTTCTCATTCATCCTTTTAAGGAACTGAGCGGGATGCTCATTTGGCTGCATTGCCTGAGTCATGAGAGATCCAATATCTTATTCAAAACCACTGTTCTTACTAAATTAAATGGAAACCTATCCTATCTAGTTTCAGTGAGGGTAACATTATTGACTCCAGGCTTTTTGTTAGAACTGCCATCTCTTGGCCTGGTTTCCCTGTACTTTTTGCTTCTGACGTCCTGTTTTTGGACCCTGTGCTGTCATTCGTTTTTTCTGGTTTTGATACTCTGGGCACTTTACCATGGCTAACCTGTGTTAAATGGAAGCGCTCTCTTTCTAAAGTTCCATGGGCAGGATGCAGTGTATTTAAAAGGTAGGACATGTACTGGTGTGTTTTACATGTCCTGATAGCAAAATACTGCCAAATTCAGTTTTCACTATTGCAAGGCCTATCTCTCCCATAGGGTAACACGGGGACTGCCTTTAAATAGCTTTTAAGTGCAGTTTCCCATTGAGAGCAGTTAGAGATTTGGAGTTTGGGGTCTCTAAACTAACAATTTAAAAATACGTCTTTTGGTAGAGTTGGTTTTTAGATTGTCTTTTTGAAAATGTCGCTTTTAGAAAGTGGGCATTTTCTTGCTTAGTTATTGTGTGCCTCTGCCTGCCGATGGAATCCACATCTGGGTCACACTGAAAGTTGGGCTGTTTGTGAATTCCCTCTAGACAGTGACATAAAGGGAGGTGAGGAGTGTCAGCATATCTGGATGAGTCTCCTGGACTAGAGTGGGGAGGGAGGAGCTGACACACTTGAAAGGGCTGTGCCAGTCCTCACACAATGCAGACCAATCCCCTGGAGTGCGTCTCTGGACAGAGGCTTGTGCAAGGCAGGATCTTGTGAACAAGAGAGATTTTCCTTTGAAGTTTGCCTACTTCAAAGATAGAAAGGAGAGGAGTATAGGTAGTGGACCCAAAACCGCAGACTTTAGATTACTTCTGGATCAAGAGGAATCTCTGCCAAGGAGAAGAGCTTGATGCAGGAGGAGGACCTGCCACTCTGCCGGTTGCTTTGTTGTGCTGGCCTGATGCTGCCGCTTCTGCTTGAAGAGGAAAAGAACTGGACTTTGCTTTCCGAAATCCTGCATGCGAAGTTTCTCCAAGGGCTTGGGCTGAGCTTGCCCCCTGTTCTGAAGTCTCAGGGACATCAAAAAACGAATCTGCCAGTGCCTGGGCTCTTCTGCTGAGAGAAGTGGTGCCAAATCCAGTCCCTGGGCCCTTAAAAGTGGAAGCCGGTAACCTGAGGTTGAAAATCCAGGCATCGCTGTGTGTGCGTCAGAAAAATTGATGCACTGTCCATATTGGAAACTTTGACGCAGCACCTTCCTCGCGGCTGGAGAACCGACGCACCGCCTGTTTTCAACGTGGACTCTTCACACAGCACGTCGGAAATTTCCAAGCACATATCCTGAGCATCAAAATCTGCAAACATCACTGCACAGACCTGAGGCTGCGCACCCGGAATCGGCACACGGCCTCTTTTGCAAGTAAAGGATCGACGCATGGCCTAGAGTGCAAGTAAAGACTCGACACACAGCCTCACTTGTGAGTAAAGAATCATCACATTGCTTGCTATTCTGATGCACAGTCTCCCTTGTGGCTCTATTTTTGATGCATTCCAGGTACTTTGTGCTTAAACAACACCTCCATTGATTTCTATGGAGTAAGACTCTTTTTACTTTACAAATTCATATCTTTGCCTATGAATGTTGGATTTTTTTCATTTTGGTCTTGTTTGATTCAGATCAATATTGGCTGTGTTTCTAAACTGGTGTGGAGTCCTTTTGTGGTGTATTCACTGTGTTACTGTGTGCGTCTGTACAAATACTTTATACATTGCCTCTGAGAGAAGCCTGACCGCTTGTGTTAAGCTACCATGGGGGTGAGCAGGGGTCATCTGAGCTGTGCATCTCCCTTACCTTGACTAGAGTGATGGTCCCTACTTGGACAGGGTGTAAACTGACTGCCAACTACACACCCCTTTTTTAACACTTTTGAAAAACAAAGTCTGTTTTATGTCCCTATAAAAGAACTAAGCAGACTCTTTAGGTCTCCTACTACTAAGGTAATACCTGCAGATTGGTTTTTAAAAGCTATAACCCATTTCCCTGCTCTCTCAGTAAGCATCTGCAACAATTTACTAAAGGTTTCCTTGTCCATTTGTAGCTATGGAGTATAATGAGTGTGCCCCTGGTCCCTTGTGTATAAGGGGCATCTGATGTACAGGAGTGGTAGAACACTGGGGATTATGCTGTCTCGCATAGTTCTTCCATACACACAAACACTACCGCTTGTAGGGATAATAGGTCTGGATCTCTCTCACCAAAATAATGCAATCCTCTGCTTTTGCCATATCGCATGGATCAAAGGACCCTTCTTGTGGTCATGGACGCATCTATGAAGCTAATCATTCAGACCAATCTACTAAATGTTCTACAAATGGCACAACACTGAACCAGCTATTCTCTCTTTTAGCAACAATTTCACTAGGGGTGAGATCTATGCTGCGCCAATCTGAATGATCACTCATTTGCTGCACTGGTCTGTCATATAGTCTCAATCCTTCCATAGCCTCACAGGATCCCATCCCTGGGTCTGGTCAGCCATGTGTTCCCTGAAACCACCATCACTAAAGCTCTGCCGCTCGAGTTTTCCTAACTGTGGAAAACATCTCCTATTCTCTCTCACTAATTTCAATATGATCAGATAATCACCTTGCACTTTTTGTGTGATCTAAATCAATAAGGGGTATTTCTTGAATACCAACATCAAAGGTAGAGTGCCTAGCTTTTGGGGGTTGAAGCAGTTCACCCATACTGTCTACACACTTATGTATAGACTCTAGCCTACTTGTTATTCTCCCAAAATGTTCCGGAATCTGTCCTGAAAGGTTATTGTGATATTTCTCTCTCCTCACTTCCCTTCCATCTCCCCTACTCTCACTTCATAATAACCACTTAAACACTTTCTGGTGAAACTATTACGTTCCCCTTCTCCTTCTGCCAAGGTGGTAGACTACCTTCAGGCCTATCTTTTTCTCAGGATGCTGGCCATCATGCCATACTAGCAGTCCTGTCCACATAGTCACTCCATCTAACATTGTTCGCATCTCTTCGCTGTAAGGTAGGCATTTGTTCCCTAACTACCATTGCTCTTGTGTCTCATCTCTGCAATAAATGCAATGTTGCTCATGAAACATATGACTGGTCGTCACTATCTCCTGGACTTTGTTCTTTGCTTCTGTTCCCCTGGGGAGAGGCTGGGTCTAAACGGAGAGTGAACTGTGCTTCTAGTTGACCTAATAACTGATATATTAATAGCTGCCTAGGTGTGCTCACTTCTTTTGGCTTTGGCATTTGTGGATCAACATTAGGGGTAACTTTTGGAGATCGTGAGGGGGTCTCAATTTCAGGTTTCTCAAATCCCACTGCTGCTTCATGTAGCCCCAACAGTCGATAGGTAGTAGGGGGTAGATTTAATAGCCCCTAGCACCTAAGTTTGCCACATTAGCATCATTTTTTTTATGCTGTGGCGCAATGAGGCCAAAATCCCTGTGCCAAATTTACAAGGTGACACAATGCATGCATTGCACCACTTTGTAACCCTTTGCGCTACATTATGCCTGTCCCACGCATAATGTATGCAAAGGGGGTGTTCCTCCGTTAGGGAGGGTGAAAAAATGCTGCAAAGAAATCTAAGAAAAACTCTGAAATAGCATCAACATTTTTTATGCTTGTTCCCTAACTACCAACGTATGACGCACACATGGTGGCATTAAGGGGGCGCTAAGGGGTGCAAAAAAGTGGCACTGCACTGGGTGCAGCACCACTTTTCTTAAATCAGGCTCTGGGTACCTTGGGAGAGGTATTCATAGAATCATAAGAAGGTTGGGAAACAGATGAGGCACTAGGAGTATCAATTTTTGAGGAGTCCTCAGATTTTTCACAAAACACTTGCCATAAAGCTAAAATAGTTTCTCCCTTCTGTAATCTGGCTTCTACATATTTACTTCTAAGGTATGTAACAATTTGCTCAAGTATTCTACCATGGAACGTCCCTTCTTTTGGCCAGGGATACATTTGTTTTTGGGTGGCTTTAAACCATTCTGAACAATATTGTTGTAATTGTTTCTGAATATTTGGAAAAACCTTCTGCATATGTGCTAAGGAAGTATCCATGATTACTCATTTTTCCAATACTTCTAAATTTTAACTGTTTGTATCTATGTGGTCAAATACCACTCTTCTTTTAAAATGTACACAAATATTTTATAAAGCAGGGAAATTTAGCAATTTATGTCCTTGTCAATTATGCAATACACATTAAAAGAACATTATGCAACAATACACAACAACATCGTACAGTGCCCACTTCTCATTCATATACACACACACACCATCAGTTTAAAAAATATGAACAGGTCAAGTGTTTTTAAAATATTATTTAATGGTATTCTAATCTAAAACGGTAAATACAACTGTTCACCCTTGGTCACTTTCCTCCGCGCTCAGAGAAGATAACCTTTTCAATCCACGCATCTGCACGCACCCATTTTCACTACAGGTCACTGCACCAGGTAACTATAAGTCACCCCTATGGTAGGCCCTCTCAGCCCAGAGGGCAGGGTGCAGGTACCTGTGTGTGTGGGCACCCCCTGTACTAGCAGTGGTAACCCCACAACCTCTAGGCCAATTTCCCTCAACTTTATGAGTGTGGGGGTGTCATTTAATGCGTGTACTGGACATAGGTCATTACCTATGTCCAGCTCCAAACCTGGGCATGTTTGCTTTCAAACATGTCGGAATCATACCCCAATACTGTAACAAGTATTGGAATTAAGATTCCATGCACTCTGGGGGCTCATTAAAAGACAGCCAGCATTGCTACCACCAGTCTTACAGGGTTTTCTGGGCAGCCCAAGCTGCTGCCACCCCTCAGACAGGTTTCTGCCCTACTGATGCTTGATCTGATCAAGCCCAGGAAGGCAGAACAAAGGATTTCCTTTGCGAGAGGGAGGTAACACCCTTTCCTTTGGAAATAGGTGTGATTGGCTTGGGAGGGGTAGCCTCCCCAAGCCACTGGTGTGCTTTGAAGGGCACATTTGGTGCCCTCCATGCATAAACCAGTCCACACCAGTTCAGGGACCCCCAGTCCCTGCTCTGGCACAAAACTGGACTATGAAAAGGGAATCGAACCCTCCCCTGTCCATCACCACCCCAGGAGTGGTACTCAAAGCTTCTCCAGAGGGTCCCTGGGTTCTGCCATCTTGTTTCCAAGGTTGGCAGGGAACTCTGAGAGTATCTGAGTGGCCAGGCCAAGCAGGTGATGTCAGAGCCCCCTCCTGATAAGTGATTACTTGGCTAGGTGACCAATCCCCCTTTCAGGGCTATTTAGGGTCTCTCTCTGGTGTGAGTCCTCAGATTCGGCTTGCAAGATTCCAGCAGGATTCCTCTGCAACCTTCACTTTGACTTCTGGCCTTCAGAACTGTATCTGGACCCTCCAGGACCCGACAATCTGCCTCCAAGTAGAAGAACTCTTCTGCAACATTGTTTCCAGGGCTCCTGCCAGCAACGGCAACATTTCCACTGGTTGTGCAGCCACTGAGGTTGGCATGTCTTCAGTCTGAACTAGAAGAAAGAAGGAATCTCCCTAGAAGTGAGGTAGTCATTCCCCTGCATCTGCAGGCACCTGCTGCAACGACGACTGGCAGCATGGGTCTCCCCGTGTCTTTAGCTGTGTGGACCCTGCATCACGGGTGGTGGTGAGGAGTAGATCTCTTGGTACTCTCTGCCATCTGTCCAACTTTGGTGGAGGTAAGCCTTTGCCTTCCTACCCCCGGGCACCGCGTCTCTTGCAGCTGCCAAGGCTTGTTTGCATCTCCTCCAAGAGGATCTTCAGGTGACGTGTAGCTCCAGTACCCAGCACTCCTTCCTGTGACACACAGCCCTCTGGTGGTTCTCCTGCAGTGTCGGATCCCTCTCTGTACTGCTGCATGGGCTCCTTTTGCAACCCCTGTGTCCCCGTCCTGTGGGTCCTGCCTCTGCTCCTGTGGGATCTCGGTGTCGCTGAGGGTCCCCTCTGACTCCCCCTCCTGGGTGGAGTTCTCCTGGGTCTTGTTGGTCCCTGGCAGCACCACTTTTCCTCTAACCGCAAATTTGCCTTTGCCAAGGTTTGTTGGTGAAATTCCTGCACTGAAACCCGCCTGCAATCTTCACTCCAGTGTGGGACATCTTCTGCATCAATCAGGAACTCTTCTCCGGCTTTGGGCTGCAGTGCTGACCTGTTCTTCCTCACTGTCGACCAACTCCTCCAAGTACAGCTGGGTGGGTAGTAGCTCCTACTCCTCCTGGACTCCACTGTGACTCTTGGATTTGGTCTCCTCTCTCCACAGGTCTTCCTCTCCAGAAATCCACTGCTAGTTTCTTGCAGTCTTGTCTGGATGTCTTCTTTTCTTCTTTTTCCTCCTTTTGGGCGGTTTGGGGAAACTCCAGCGATTTACTCCTGCTTTCCTGGTCACTGGGGGGGCACTGTGTTACCTCTGTGGTTTTCTGGTACTCCCTGCTCCCTTCTACACATTCCACTTACGGCGATCCTGTGTCCGCATTCCATTTTTTAGTATATGTTTTGGGCTCCTCCTAGGGTCACTGTTGGTTATTGCTATTTGCACTGTTTTCAAACCTTTTTTTCTGCCTATTCCTGTATATATTTATGTGTATTACTTTCCTCCTATTGGAGGGTTGCCCTTCTATTATTGTGTGGTATTGTGTTCCAAAAACAAAGTCCCTTTATTTTTGTACAACTGAGTGTTTTCTTTCATGTGTGTAAGTGCTGTGTGACTACAATGGTTTGGCATGAGCTTTGCATGTCTCCTAGATAATCCTTGGCTGCTCATGCACAGCTACATCTAGAGAGCCTGGCTTCTAGACACTGCCTACACTTCACTGATAGGGGATACATGGATCTGGTATAAGTTGTAAGTACCTTAGGTATCCACCACACACCAGACCAGCTTCCAACAGGCACCCTGTCACGGGACCTGTTAGCTTGGTTAAGAAGGGTTGGTAGCAAGCTCCCAAGAAATTCCCCCAGGATGTAGTGAACTACATGCAGGTACTCCATAGCCAAATGGCTAAGTTGTGGAAGCAAGCTTCAGACAACCTAGAAGCCAGCCAGGTTCCTGGACCAAAGTGGTAGAGAGAGGGCTGTCCAGATGCCTTGTGTGCGCTCTCACCATTGCTCCTAGTTCAACCCGCTATCAAGCCGCACCTCTCGGAAGAGTGGGGTGGAGCAAAAAAAGAAGCCACATCCAGAGGCTCTTCCTTGCGCCCCATCCTGCAGCTGTGTCATCAGAGGGACGAATCAGCAATGCGAAGCATCCCAGCATCAGCTAAACCATATGTCAACCTCTCATCTGCTGCTGGGCCACAGCATCCCCAGGTGCAGCTGAGAGCCAATGCCTCACCTCCACCTCCCTATGGTAGGATTCATCAGCTGGCAGGTCCCACTCAAGGCTGCATCCGCTATGGGCCATAAGATAAGGGCTGTTCAGCCCCTAGGCAGAGTGCTTGGTCCAGTGACAGAGCTGGTATTAATCCAGTTGCCACCGTCAGTGTTGCTGCCTCCACGAAGTCCACAGCCAGCCACAAGCCTAGATGCCACACTTTGCTTTCGTCTCACTCTTCCTCTGGCTTGTTGTGGCAATGGGTGCAATTTGGAACTGGCATTACGCTGCATCTGTAATCCAATAGGTAACTGTGCTGTCTGAGTAACTTAAGGATAATAAACTACCTTCAATGATCCTAGCATCTACGTAACCACCCTGATGTGCTGTGCAGCCCTCTGCCACATTGAAGAGCTGCCAGGCACTTGAGCCTGGTCGCATCTGATAGGTCCACACTACAGAGACTAAGCAGAATATGTGGGAACAGTGTTAGTGTACCAGAGGTATCGTGTAGTTGCAGACACATATACATGTAAACTGTTTCTTGGTCTGCCTCTTGTAGGGTCATCTCTAAGAGAGGTACATTTTTCTCATGTGAAACAAGGGGCAGTGGAACCATAAGTATTTGTGCTTGCTTTAGGCAAGGTGTGTGGTAATATTAGAAAAAAGAGGCATTACATTTCATGTGGTCCTTGAAGGCAGCTTACGCTGTCTGTACGATTCAGGAAGTTGTAGAAATGTCATGCTTTTGAGCTGTTACCTCGGCACAAGTTGCAGAACTGATTGCCCTTACCAGAACTTGTAGTCTAATAGCTCAAATGGAGTGACTATAAATACAGATAGTATTTTTTTAGTATGGTTTTAGTGTGGTCCACTGTTCGGGCAATTATGGTCATAAGGAGGTTGCATGACTTCATCTGGCTCGCCTATATGAAATGGCAAACATGTAAAGAGATTGCTAGAAGAATTGCTGATTCCAGACGAAGCTGCAGTTATTAAATGTGCCACTCACAGAAAGGGCAATGGAGATATCACAGTTGTAAATGGACACGTTGATGAAGTTGCACATTATTGTGCACCTGCGGCCTGCACATTTAATGGGACATACATGGAGGAATCTGAAGAGGATACTGACTTTTCAATGTTGATGTCTATAGCTGATGAATGGGAAGAGTTCAAGAGATTGCAGGAAAATGTTTCAGAAGCAGAACAGCAGGGTTTGATCAGAGCTTTATGTGGATGAAAATTATATTTAGATTTCAGCAGACTGGAGACCAGTGTTTCCAGATAGTTTATTGTCCCCCATGACACAACATTTCCACGGCCACACACATAGAGAGTGAAACTCAAAGGTGAGATTGTTTAGACAACATTGGTTTAGCCCCAGATTCAGGGTGCTTGCAAAATTGTGCCATCGTTGTGTAACATGCCAACAGATGAATGTAGGGAAAAAAAAAACAATTACACTGAGTCATGTAGGGAGATCAGGTCGTCCTTTCAACAGGAAGCTTTCGGATTTTATTGATGTGCCAGTTTGAAAAAGGGCTGAGGAATGTCCTAGTTATTGTGTGCTTTTTCTTTCGATGGATGAAAACCTACACAACAAAAATAAATGATAGTCTGACTGTAGCTAAATTGCTGTTTAGAGAGTTCATACCCAGTTACCGAATGCTGTTTTCTCTGAAGTCAGATCGTGGAACTAATTTCAACAATAAGGTCCTTGGGATGGTGTATGCTGCATTACAAGTGGAGCAGAAATTACATTGTAGCTACTGTCCGCAGGCATGTTCAGCAGTTCAATCGAACCATAAATTCCTGGTTGGCAAAAGTCTGTGCATCCACTACACTGAAATGGCCTGATGCTTTGCCCTTGATGCTGATGAGCCTTCAAAGTACACCTGACAGGAAGACAGGATTATCACCACATGAAATCTTGATGGGGGTGCAATGAGATTGCAAAAGTTACAGATGACATATTACTCAATTATTGCACAGGATTAGCTGATGTGGTACTTTCTGTTTCTCAACAGGTTGTAGCTGTCACTGCAAATCTGCATAAAGAGCAGTGCCACAAACTCAGCCCCATTGACTGGGTGCTGATAAATAGACATATAAGGAACTCCTGTCTCTGGAGATGAGGAGGAAAGGCCCCTACCATGTGATTTTAATGACAAATACTGCTGTTAAATGTCCCAGAGTACCAGACTGGGTCCATGGATCTCATACCCCAAGAACCAGAGATCCCTATGAACAAATAGTGTTCTTTGAGCCAGAACAAAGAACACTGGTGACAGCGCCACCAACAATTGTACAAGAACAAGAAGAAATACGGCAAGAGACACAACAGCTAGGAGGAGAAAGGAGTGAAGAATTAAAGACAGTTGCACAAATTCAGATTTCTGAGATCTCACAAAGTGGCATTGAAGTTTCTGAAGAAGAAATAGAAACAAGAGCTCAATCTGAAGTGACAGTTGAGTCATCACCGGAACAACTGGAAGATCCAGGTGAAGGGACAAGGACTGGATCAAGAAGATTCACTTATAAAGCTGAATGGACAAGAACCTATGGTTGAACAAAATTGAGATCAAGAGCCAGATCTTCAAGAAAGTGGTTTATCAGGTGCGATGTACCACTTTTCTTGCACCCCCCCTACCGGCACCATGGTAGCACAGTATTTCCAATACAGCGGATTATGTCGCATGTCAGGACAGTAGCATCATAATTTATGATGCTATTGTGGTACTTTGCAGGATTAGTGCCATACATAATGGCACTAATCCTGCAAAGTAAAGGGAGGCCCTTTGAAAGTAATGGGCACCTCATTTTACTCTGAGTAGGTGTTAAAAGTGACGCTGAAAATGGCACAGTGAAAGGTTGTACATTTCACTGCACCAATTTTATGAGCCTCCTACTGCCAGAACACTGCCCTTGCATACATTATGCAGTGCAAGGGAGCGCAAAGTGGTTCAAAGCAAGCATTGCGCCACTTTGCAAATATGGCAAAGCATAATGGCCTCCATAACGCCACATTAGCTTAAAACATTATGCTAGTGTGGCACTAAGAGGCACTGGGGCCTTGTAAATCTACCCCAAGTATGTGAGTTGAACACATACCCCAACAATTACTGAGGAGACACAGTCTAGCAGTATTAGTGACACAGAAGGAGATCAACAGACACCCAGGAGATCAGGAAAAGAGAAAGTAATTTGTTGGAGGTATTTTACACCGGAATGGACTCATGACGTGAATCAAGTGTTAAATGTCCCAATATCATATTTGCTTGATTTGAGTAAAGAGCTGCCTGAACAGTGGCGGCTCCTCCGTTTGGGCAGAAGAGCTTCACCCCACTTGCCAGCAGCGGCAGCTGCAAAACCTTTGCCAGAAAATGATCATAAACTATGTTTATGATTGTTTTCTGGTAAAGGGGGGGCAGGGCCATGGGGGTGAAGAGCAGCGAGGGGGGATGCTAATCACTTCCCCTCACTGCACATGTATGTTTGGCCGGCCGTCTTGGGCCGGCCAAACACACATGCGCAGTAGGCTCTCTCAAGCCCAGCAAAACAGAGTTGCCGGGCTTGAGAGAGCCTGCACAGGCTCCCAGTCTGCCTGGGAGCACCCTGGCTGGGCGCTCCCACCCTATCCTGATGCTGCTATCAGCAGCATCAGGATTGGCACAGGGCAGGCTGGGAGCCTGTGCCTGCAGCATCCAGAGATGGAAAGGAGCGGTGCAGCGGCAACAAAAGGTAAGTGTTTAATTTTTTTAATTAAATAAAATAAATGTTTATTCTCTACCCCTAATCTCTCCCGCGCGCGCCACCCCGCCCCTTCTGCGCCCTGCAAGCCGATACTGTGCCTAAACCACCTTGGTGTCATATTAAGTTTGTAATTGGTGAAAGCTGCTGAAAAAGATTTCTGAAGTTGTATGAAAAACTTTATTTATTGCGAAATACAATAGACTAAAATAAAAATGTATAGGTTGTTGAACAAAAATAATTAAGAAGGTTTCCTTAGGGCCAAAATGTAGTAGAAGAGTAGGGATAACATTTTACAAGAAAACAGACTATAGTTAAGGCTGACTATACAAAGATTATTATAAATAAAGTTAAAAGAACTAACTGAACTAAAAGAAAAGAAGAAAAAGTGAAAAGCTATTTGTGTAATAATTAACTTTGAAAACAAATTAACATTACCGAGCAGTACCATGGAATGCTAGAGTACCACTGCAGCATACTCAGCTGCAATATTCAAAATTTGAATATCAATCATATATATTTTGTCATTTGTCATACAGGATGGCAGCACCAAGTTAAGTCTCATTGTCTATTAACATACACAGGTAGAATGGTGCAACCTTGTCGCAATGGTGTCATTTCACCAAACACGCAAAAGTTGATGGGAGATTGCTTGAAAGAAGTCTTACAAAAGACAATTGCTCTGAAAAGAATTGCAACCCATCATTTCTTTCCCCATCAAGTCACTTCAGATAAGACCCCCAGCTATGTACAAATCAGTCTTGACCCTGCTCCAGTAGAAACAGTCCAGCCCGATTTGGCAAGCCAGGTCCTCTCTGAACCAGAACGCAAGCAAAACAAGACTGGTTTTACCCTGATTTGGCTCTTTATGCGGTGTAGCTTGGTACCAGTGGTATAGTGAGCAAGGGACCCACATCTGGGCATAACCTTGGCCACTCAGGACGTTACATCAAACACACAAAGTTCATGGGAGGATGCTTGCAAACAGTCTAACCACTGGCAATCTTAATTTGCCCTCCATACTACCTCAGATTAGACCCACTGAGAAGGAAATCAATATTGACCATGCTCCACTACTTACAGTCCAGCTCAAACTGCCATGTAAGGCCCCCTCTGAACCAGAACACAAATAGTCCAAGACTAGTTGTACCCTGATTGGGGCTCTTCAGTCAGGTGTAGCTTGGTTCCAGCGGCACAGTGTGCACGGGGCTCAGGTCTGGCCAATTAGGGAATTACATCAAACACATATAAGTTGATGGTAGGATGCCTGCAATGTCTATCCCCTGGAAATCACTCTGGGTAACTTTCCAACCCATTGTTCTTTTGCCCACCATGCCACCTCAGATTAAACACAGATATATGCAAATCAGTCTTGACCCTTCTCCAATAGGAACAATCCAGCACAAACTGCCAATTCCTCTCTGAATCAGCACACAAGCAACCCAAGACCGAATTTGCCCTGATTTGGACTCTTCAGTTGGGTGTAGCTTGGTTCCAGTGCCATAGTGCCACAGTGAGCAAGGGACCCACTTCTGAGCATACCAAGCTATACCTGGCTGATGAGCCCAAAACTAGGGTGAACTGGTCTGGGGTTTCTTTTGTTCCAGTTGAGGGAGGACTTCATCTGGCAGTTCGGGCTGGACTGCTCCCTTGAGAAGCAGAATCAAGTCTGATTTGCATATTGCTGGATCCAAACTGGGGTGGCATGGTGAGCAAAAAGAATGATAGATTGGGATGTTACTCAGAGTGATTGTGTTCTGTGTGAGACACTCACTTGAATTCCAAGCGTTATGACTGGGCGATGACAATGCCCTAATCCCAGTGAGGACTAAGATGACTGCGATGAAGAGTACATTGCCCTCTCACAAGTCCTCAAGGGGAAGGAGGTTTTGTGAAGACAACAAGATAAAATACCAGCTTCTGCTTTGTGGACTGCAGAATCGGACTGCTGGACCTTGGATGCATGTCATGTTGGGTGTCAGGATTTCTGATTTCTCAAAATTATTGAGTTCTTGTTTTTTTAGGATTCTGAGCTGCAAAAAAATTACTAAATTAATACATCCGATTTGCATAAACTATTGCACCTTGCATAAAGTCAGTTATTGTTCACACGTGCATACGTTTCTATAAGGCTGAACAAGTCTCTTCCTCTTTTTACAATACTTTCAGTCTCTGAAGCAATGTCCAAACTCGAAAAACAATCACTTGACTAAAGGGATTCTTGTATTCTACAGTAATCTCTTGCCAAAATAGGTTCTGATGAACTTGCTCTATTTCAAATCTCCTAATTCTCAGGGGAGCATTTGTTACAGGAAATACGTATTTCCTTAATGTCTGTTCAGCAGTATATAACAGTTAAAACAATAAATCATTCTAGGTCTTATCGTCATAAACTATTTAAAAGACAGAGCTCTGTTGTGTTTCGTTTAAAGGATTAATTTTTCTTTACCTTGAAATGAAGTTACTTGCTGAAAAATTCCAGAAGAACCCAAACTGTTTTTTTTCACCTTTCTTATTTTCACTCTTTTACAGGAAATACTGGATCGTCAACAGAAGATGGAAGAGGAGAGCCAGGATTCTGCAGGAACCCAACCGGAGGGTGAGGATGGCCAGAGCTTGACTGGAGGCTGTCCGGAAGACAAGAAAAGCTGGAACTCGACTGGAAGCTGATCAGAGAACTTGGAACACTGGAACTCATCTGGAGGCAGGCTGGAGAACAAGGAACTTGACTTGAACTGGAACTCAACTAGAAGTAGGCTGGAGGACAAAGAACTCGACTTAACTGGAAACAGGTGAGCAGAGCAATAGGTGCGAAGCCAAGCAAGGCTTCAGACTCACAAGCATCCTTTAATAATAAAATGTGCACATGTGCCTTTTGGCAGTTGATTGCTTGTTAAGGAAATGAGCAATTATCCTCGTGACTGTGGCACATGTTCAATACAGATCACATTGTGAAGAGCACATGTTTTGGCGGTTACAGTTGGAGCAGGTGGAATACAATGTGCATAATCAGCAAGCATTGTTTTTAATAAATGTGACATTTAACAAGCATTAGTGATTGCAAACATGATATTCAAGGATGTAATGAATATACCCAGATAAGTCTGGATGTTGCAAGCAACAACATCTTACTGTAATAAAGCTATTGGATGTGCATGTATACTCACCATAGATTACCAGTGGGTAAACAATTTGCAAGCATTCTTCCCACCAACTTTTGTGTGTTTCATGTATCACTATAAGTTGCATGGGTATGCCAAGACATGGGTTCTGTCTCCCTGGAACTAAGCTGTACCAGACTGATGAGCCCTAATCAGGTATTTATTGTAAAACCAAGGCCAGAAGCAGATTCTTCTCTTTGACCCCAATCAAGCATAAAATGCTGTCTTGAAACCAACTGAATGTATAGTCCTGTCATGTGACCACCTTTCTCATTGGCCTATTTTCCCACTGGATTTTGATGTCTTTCATGTCAATTTGATGGTTCATCATGTACTGCTGAAGGAGCCATCTTAAGTGTATTTTTAGATGTTGAAAAACAGGCAGGACAGGGATGACCCCTTGGGAATCGGTGGGGCACCGTGTGCAGTTACAGTTCTGTTGAAACAATGGATCCATACGAGTTCCGAGGTGAATACTCCAGACCATTCTTCAAGTCTTCTCAACGGAATATGGTGATGCATGGCAGTATAAGCTACTAATAGATCCTGAAGGATGGAGACTGTTTTAATGATCCAAGCTAATGAGTAGGAGTTAATATGGAACATGGACATGAGGTCAGCTTCGAGTAATGACACGAAAAGCTTAAATCATGAAGATGAGCCGAATTTAACATCTCCTCTTTTATCATGGAAGGAACTCAGAACTTGCGGACTGAAGCAGTTATGAGGTAAGTGGTTGGTAAGGAGAAGGTTCAGTGTTGCCAGGATGGTAGTAATTCATTTTGGTGCTTTTATACTTAATGAATGTCATAAGGCCACTAAAATGTTGTTGGCTTGTGGATGGGCTGTTTTCAGGGCCTCAGGATTGTCAACTCTTGGTAGAGGTTGAAGATCTCCCTCAATTCATTATTGGCTTTTTGAAAAAGTGTTGCAACATAAACTGTCTGCTTTTTTTTATAGCTTTGTCATAGTTTCTCCTCTGTATCTTACAGCCACTCTTGTTCTCATTGGTCATAGGTTTGCAAACAATTTGTTTGGTCTTAGCCAGCACTTCATAATACCATGTATTGATAGTTTTGATGCCTGTTTTTGGTTTACCATTTTTTTGGAGAGGCAGGCTTTTCTAGAACCATCAAATTGTTGCTGTAGAGGTTATCCAACAAAAAACTGGTGTCAGAAAGTTTAATAAAGTTATGTTGATTACACACTAGGTTACTTAGTATTGCTTTGTGTTTACATTTTTTTAATTCGTTGTTGAGATTAGTTGTGTTGTCTGACTTTAGCAATATATAATTTTTTGTGATTAGGGTATATTAGTAATATGTTTATGTGCACTGCAATATTATATTTGCAGCCCACATCCTATTACTTATTGGAACATTTTCTCTGTAGTGATTCCTCTGCACTTAAATAGCTTCTGTGCTTTGAAATTGTTGTACTTTTGTGACCATAGTGATAATGTTGTTCAATCATTCATTCTTTTTGATGTCAGTATGTGTACAGTTCACAGTTCTGGAAATCCAGGCGGCGCTTGGATGAGTTGTTTCTGGTCATGGCCCTTACATACTTCATTCTTGATAGGGCAGACTCAACTATTCATCTTTCTGAGATCGGCCAATTGAGCATGAGATTTAAAACACCTGTTATAGTGCTACAAACCGGCAGGGGGGAAATGGAGTTTCAGTCCTGCTGTATGTTACTGACTCTAGAAGCTATAAAAGGCATTTATAGTAACATTCTACCAAAATTAACTGATACTAACGGCGCAATGCTTCACGAAAGGTCGCGATCCACAAATGTAGGCCACTTTATTTTTGGGGTCCTTGGGCCTAATTTTGGTCCCAGTCCGCCTCTGTCTATCCTCATTATAAATGCAGGGCCACAACTAGTGATTGAAATGTAAAATGGCCCGGATAGGCCTACTAAACTTTGGGAACATTAAGACTGCAGAGCGTTCAGTTTTACCTGATCAGTGACGAGTAGTTTTACCTGTCCAGATAATTTCTTTGCATTCTGCGAGTTGTAGTTCCGATGTAACAATAGTATAAACAGGACTACAAATCCCAGAATGAAAAGAAAGAAAAACTGGACTGTTAGAGCGTCTCAGGCATGGACCTGGGTAATGTGAGCGCTCTGGTCAGACATTACATGATACCTCTTGGCAGCTATGCATGATGACTGAAATTTGAACGTTCTTAAAATCTAAAATAAGTGTTTCCGATTACTGATTTGTAAATAATTCAAAAATGTCACCTGAGGAGCGATTACATGGTGGGGGGCAATTCAGGTAGTTACTGTATATATGCTCCCCCTCCAGCACGTGTCTTTGAAAGAACTAGTATTCTAGCTGCCAGCTTCGCCCAGCACATCTTGGCTTAAGTGAAATCCTGCTTTGAGTCAGTAATCTAAAGCTTATATGTATCCCTACCCCTGTAGTCTCTTCATTCCTTCACCAATTACAGATCCTGTCATAGATGTCAAGAGGGCTTCTTTGAGGCTTTTATGCCAGCCAGAGAGCCCCCCTCCTTCTTGCCCAAAAAAGACATGTTGTACTTTTTACCACCTGATTGCTTTTTCAGCTGTAAGGGCTCTCGCTCCATCAGCTGCGCACTGCATGTCCGACTTCCCTGAAAACAGAACACAGGTGTTATTTTTTAAACTATGTATATTCATTTAAAAATGCTGGTCATATATAGTTCCAGCGTTACACTGGGGCATCGGTAAGAGACGTGGTTGCGGTTTCCTGAGACCCCCTCTATCTTCTTCCACCTCTGTGCCCCCTCCGGCACTCCCCGGGGGACTCAAGGTGAATACAAGATTCCTTGTTTTATGCTGCAATTCCCTTCATTTTTCTCCCCTTCGGGACTTAGACAGAGCCTCTCTTTCTGCCTCCTGATGAGTGGGGCCCAGTGTGCGCGCGCGCTGGCCAACCCCGAGCCCCCAGGGTCGCCTCTTAACCTGAAGAAGCATTTCGTTATTTTTGTTATTTTTGGCAGGGTCGCCCTGGCACTTGACTAACACAGAGGTGAGTGTGCGTAGGGGTGTGCGTAGCGGGTCCCGGCACATGTTGTGTTTGTGTTGGAGCCGGTGGATTGGGAATTAGTGCAGCTGAACTGCTAATTACCTCTGAAGTGCAAGTCCATGAGAAGTAGACTCAAGTATCGGGCTGCGCTGGGGGTGGAGCGAGGAAAAGATGTAGTGGAGCGCTCGGAATCGAGAAGAGTAGTTGGGACACTTGCTGCCTCAAATCTTGTTAATGGAGGCATGCCACAATGGTTTCAATATGGACCATAAATGTATATTATGTCCGAGAAACACATCATAATGAAAAATACAGTAGTTGCAAGATTTATTACTTGACTTTGAAATAAAAAGGGCACCAATAGTGTGCTATGTATATACTTTTTAGGCTTGCTCGACAGCGTTGTCTGCATGACCTATTGTTACATATTCTTTAAAATATACAGAGTGGACTTTGATTCCACCCAGAGGATGTATTATTCACTCACCACATGCTATTAGCTGTGTCTTTCTGCCTTCCATTAAGTGCTCCCTTGGCAATGTGTAAAGCACTGTTTTACATCTGAAAAATGGGCTTGACCATCACATTCACATTCAATTATTAATCTCTTATATACATTCAATACGGAAAACAATCATTTTTGCTACTTTTTTCCTAGGGCGGGCAAAGCCATTGAGAGGATTTCATGTGATAAAAAGTATTTGTGCAACCATCACATATGAACATTTGTACATGCCTATATTTCCATGTATTGGCACAATAAAGCCAGATCTATTGGCTTTGGTGATACTTGTTATTATGTTATACTGAAAGCCTAGTACAGGTAGACAGCTGTGCATCCTGCCATTTTTAGGTCTTGCTTACTAGACACAGCATGCGCTGTCTGTTGAAAAAGTATTGTCAGCTTACAGTGGGCTTAGAGCCCTCAGATTGCTTACTATTGGTTGGCATCATTGTGACTCTTATTTTCTTACCTCTTATTCATTGGCTTGTATGAGCCTTATTTCCTCTTCCTGGGCTTGTCCCTTTCTTGGTGCATGGAAGCAATACATATGTCCTTCCACTGCGCTCTTTTCAGGCACTACTTTTTTTGGTTCATGCACAAGAATGTATATGTTTTCCAGCTATCTCTGTCATGTACTTCTCTTCCTCCGCCACACTCATGTTGCTCTCTCTCTTTCTACCTTAGTGCATCTCCCCTTCATCATGGTTAATACCATATGACCTTCCCTGTTCCCTTTACAATAATAGGAAATGTGGTACAATAGTAGGGAAAAATTATCATCATTACTACACCAGTGAAACCCAAAATCAGTCACTGGAAGAACAACCAATTTCTACAATTAATTAAAAAAATGTTTTATCAAACATTAGACATGTCAAAAGACACTAACATATTGTACAAAACATATAGGACAACAAATTATTCATAATCTTGCACAAACGATTATTCAACCATTTCAATTCATTGAGCTGTACTTCAATCATCCTTTTACATTCAAGAAAATGTGGCTCTGGTCTCTATACACTAATCAACAAAGGAGATGGTTGAATCATGGTCACATGAAACAAATGTTATTGTCCATTTTTTTTAAAGAATGTGTACAGGTTACTCCTTATAGGTGTTATTTTAGCAATTCTGGCAACCTCTCTGTTAGAAATGGGGTTTTTGGTTGGCAGTCAGGTTACCCTCTGTCCAAGCAAGAACCCTCACCCTAGTCAGGGTAAGTCACACACAATCCAAAATCAGCCTGTGCCCACCCTCTGGTATCTTGGCACGAGCAGTCAGGCTTAACTTAGAAGGCAATGTGTAAAGCATTTGTGCAATAAATCATACAATACCATAATATAACACCACAAAAATACACCACACAGTGTTTAGAAAAATATATAATATTTATCTGGGTATTTGCAGGTCAAAACGATCAAAGATGCAATATGAATTTGTAAAGATATCACTGAAAAGTGATATATAGGGGGTCATTACAACCCTGACGGACGGTGTTAAAGGTGCGGTAATACCGCAAACAGGCCGCCGAAAAAAAAACAGGGAATTATGACCGTGGCGGAAACCGCCAACAAAGACAGCCACTTTAACACACCGCCCGCCACGGGGGTACAGACAAGCAGCGTGGCGGTCACTGCCATCAGACAGGCGGGAGACAATGTACCGCCCATAGTATCACAACCCACCAATCCGCCACCTTTTCCGGGGTGGATTCACCATGGATAAAAACACGGCGGAAACAGTTTGTGCAATGGGAAAACGCTCACCTTAACACATCCCACGAGGAAGGAGGACACCATGGAGCCGGAATTACAAATCCTACCTGCCCTTGTATTCCTACTCATCTACGAAGAGCAGCGCCGGCGGCGGCGAAGACAATGGTGAGTACTGCACCTACGATATAGGGGAGGGGGGAGGCAAAAGTCAGGGGGACACACACGCAACACCCCTACCTCCACCCCCACCCTCGCACAACACACACACCAATGCATGTACAAACAGCACTGTAACAACCCACAACCCCCCCCCCCCGGAAGAATGCAAAGACAAAACTAAATCAGTGCAAACATTGTAATGTATCAAAATACATGCGTCAAATATATACAGATATATATAAACTCATACAAAGGTATATACATTACGAGAAGTAGTGCAGATATGCACATCTCAATGTCCGTGCACCACTAGGCCAAAAATGCATGGGCGAGGCCCACACAAGATACCTGTCCACAAACGGAGAGAACACTGCCGGGGCATCAGAGAGAAAAACAACAGGCACCTCAGGGGGAAGGGAAGGGAGGGCACCTCAGCCGGATTACAGCACCACCCCACATCCACGACGGGGCTCAATGCCCATTGATGTATCCTGGGGAGTGCAAAGCCACAGTCTCACATGTCTCTACAGTGGGTGGTTTGCCCACTGTTCAATCCTGGGGAGTGCAAAGCCACAGTCTCACAAGTCTCTACAGTGGGTGGTTTGCCCACTGTTCAATCCTGGGGAGTGCAAAGCCACAGTCTCACAAGTCTCTACAGTGGGTGGTTTGCCCACTGTTCAATCCTGGGGAGTGCAAAGCCACAGTCTCACAAGTAGATAACAGTCTCCACTGGTTCTGGAGGGGGACTGGTGCCCAGAGTGCTTCATCCTGTGAAGGACAGAGGTAGTGGAAGGATCTCTCCATTGGTTCTGGAGGGGGACTGGTGCCTAGACTGGATTAGTCTCCCTGTGACAGTTCCTGTCCCGTCACTGTCCCAGCTGCACATGGGATAATGATGCTTGATGTGGCGGTCTTTTCCTTCTTCAGCGGTGCATGCCCTGTTCAGCGGTGCTTTGCCATGGGGGTCTCTGGACTGTTCAGCGGTGCTTGCCCTGTTCAGCGGTGCTTCACCATGGCGGTCTCAGGACTGTTCAGCGGTGCTTGCCCTGTTCAGCGGTGCATGCCCTGTTCAGCGGTGCTTTGCCATGGCGGTCTCTGGACTGTTCAGCGGTGCTTGCCCTGTTCAGCGGTGCTTTGCCATGGCGGTCTCTGGACTGTTCAGCGGTGCTTGCCCTGTTCAGCGGTGCTTCGCCATGGCGGTCTCAGGACTGTTCAGCAGTGCTTGCCCTGTTCAGCGGTGCATGCCCTGTTCAGCGGTGCTTTGCCATGGCGGTCTCTGGACTGTTCAGCGGTGCTTGCCCTGTTCAGCGGTGCTTCGTCATGGCGGTCTCAGGACTGTTCAGCGGTGCTTTGCCATGGCGGTCTCTGACCTGTGCATTGGTGTGTGGCATGACGGTCCCTCATTGCCCAGCAGGGCTGTGGCTGCCGGGGCCCTCCTGGGCAATAACTCTGGCGGTGGTCTCCTGACCAGTGACGATAGTTGTGCCCTCCTGGGCAATGACTCTGGTGGTGGTCTCCTGACCAGTGACGATACTTGTGCCCTCCTGGGCACTGACTCCGGCGGTGGTCTCCTGACCAGTGACAATAGTTGTGCCCTCCTGGGCAATGACTCCGGCGGTGGTCTCCTGACCAGTGACGATACTTGTGCCCTCCTGGACAATGACTCCGGCGGTGGTTTCCTGACCAGTGACGACGGTGCTGGCGGTGGGGTCCCGGCCGCCGGGAAGGATGCCGCCCTTCTCCGCCGTGATGCTCACACCAGGCTGTGCAGACTTCTTCGGGCCCTTCCCCACCTTTAGAGGAGTCACAGCTGACTCTGCAATCCCCCTGGGACCCCTGTGAGTTGTTTTGCCTCCAGGAGTCTTCACCCGGTCCCGTCGGCCACTTTCCAACTTCTGAGCCTTTACAGGGGGTGGACTGGCAGTGCCTTGGCTCCGTGTCACACTGCCTGCCCTGGTGGCCGGTGTACGTCACACACCTGAAACACGCACCACTGGTACTGGAGGCTTTTTGGCTGAGGCGCTACGACAGGACTGATGAATTGGAGGGGTGGGGGCAAAATGGTCAACTTTGCAGAGGGACAGTTTCTGACGAACACTGGGATGGGTAGCTGGAGGGGATCTGGGAGTGGAGGAAGAGGAGGTGGTTGTAGGAGGTGTCACTTTAGGTGTTTTGGGTGCAGGTGCAGGTATTGGAGGCTGTCGTGAGGTGGATGGATGTTGGGTGTGTGGGTGCCCACGTTTGTGTACTTTGGGAGGGGGCGTCACAGACATACTGGGAGAGGACACAGGGGATGTGTAAATGGGAGTGGAGGTGGTGAGTGCAGGTGAGCGGGGTGTGGTGCTGGGTGTTCTGGTACGAGTCCTGGTGCCTGTAGATGTAGTGCATGCAGGTGAGAGTGTATACGAGACTGGGAGGGAGGAGGCAGACAACGACGAGGGGGACACAGTGGAGGCAGTGGATGTTGCTGTGTCTGCATGTGTGTGATGCTTGTGTGTGTGCCTGTGGGTTGTGTGGTGCCTATGTTTGCCTGAGCTACTTTTGTGTGTTGAGGTGTATGCATGCTTGTCTGGTGGTGTGCTTGGGACAGGCTGGGGTACAGGGGATTGGGTCTGGGTGGAGGGAGTTGGAAGGGGGAGGCTAGAGACAGGGACAATGGCTGCCATCAGTGCTGAGGCCAGAGATTGCAGGGTTCGATGATGGGCAGCCTGACCAGAATGAATGCCTTCCAGGAATGCATTAGTGTGTTGCAACTCCCTTTCTACACCCTGGATGGCATTCACAATGGTAGACTGCCCAACAGTGAGTGACCTGAGGAGGTCAATGGCCTCCTCACTGAGGGCAGCAGGGGTGACAGGGGCAGGGCCTGAGGTGCCTGGGGCGAAGGTGATGCCCACCCTCCTGGGTGAGTGGGCACGGGGCGAACGCTGAGGGGCTGCTGGGAGGGCGGTGCTGGTAGGTGAGGTGGCGGCTGTACCTGTAGAAGTGGGGGGCACAGATGGTGCCGCCACCACAAGGGAGCTCCCATCGGCGGACGAGTACGTGTCGCTGGTTGGTGATCCGGTGATCGACGTGTAGCTCCCCTCGCCCTCCGTCCCACTGGTTCATTCTGAGTCCGTGGTGTGGCTCTCCATGGCCATGTGGGATGCAGCTCCCTCGTGCCCCGGTGCCACTGTACCTCCGCCTGATGATGCTGATGCACAAAAGAACAGGGAGAGCAGAAAAAGGAGGAGGGGATGACAGAAGAAAGACAGGTTGAGTCCATGGCTTACCGCTACCGTTGGCGGACAATACAGACACAGCAGCCCCCTGCACTACACCGTGCTCTTGGCCTCTCCAGAAGCAAATCCTGGGATCTGGCCTACATGCCTATAGTGGACATCTGCACACATGGATGCCACAGGGGCATCTATACCTGCACTTGGCCCACTACTGAGGTGGAGTGGAGTGCCACATGCCCTGCATTACGGAGGGGCCTAGCCTACGTATTTCTGCCTGGCCTAGGTACACCCACAGCCCTCCTCCCTCAGCCAGCCCCTCAACTGCGTGCCAAGTACCCAGAATGAGGTTGTACTCACCCCCTTGTGTCTGCTGTGATGCCCTCAAGCGCCCATCCAACTCAGGGTAGGCCACCGCCAGGATCCGGAACATCAGGGGGGTCATGGTGCGACGGGCACCCCTCCCACGTTGGGAGGCCATCACCAGCTGAGCCTCCACCGTCTTCTTGCTCCAGCGGCGAATGTCCTCCCATCTTTTCTGGCAGTGGGTGCCCCGTCCCTGGTGGACCCCCAGGGACCGTACGTCCTTGGCGATGGCACGCCAAATGTCCTACTTCTGGTGGGCGCTGACCTACATGACATGCACAAGGGAAGAAGAGAAGTCATTACCAACTGCACCGTCGATGTGAGTGTCCCCCCTCCCTACCCTAGCCATGTGGCACATGCATTCACATGCATTCATGTTCCCTGAACTCTGCCCCCTTCCCTCTTACAACCAGCCCTCTCCACCCAGGCCTAGCCCATACAACGTGCTCCCTGTGTACTAATCTGTTGGTCTGGAGGACATTAGAGTAGCGTGTACTGGGGGAGGACCCCGTCTACTAGTCTCTCCAACTCCTGAGCAGTGAAGGCAGGGGCCCTTTCCCCAGACGCAGCAGCCATCGTCGCTTCCAGACCGAGGTCACAGCAGCACTTGCAGTGTAGGTCCTCTCCTGTCGAAGATCAGGTATCTAGTGATTGAACAGATAGAAAATGGCGGTGACGTCCGTGGCGGTGCGTATCATCAACGCCGGCGCACTTCTTCATTGGCTCCTGGGACCCATAGGTTCCAATGTTAACCAATGCAGCATTGCGCCGCGGTCTACGACCGCCTACCGCGACGGTGTGCAATGCCAGCACAGTTACCTCACAATCCCATTGTCCCAGTTTAGAGGTCAGGCAGCCGCCATTTCCGAGGCCCATATGGCTTCATTTACTTCTGCGTCACACATAGCTATGCCTACACTCAACAAACATACAGGAAGGGTTTTGTGTTTGGTGTCGTGTTCTGTGTATCTGTGGTTACATACCTGGAAAAAAGTTGACTCTGTGGTCGCTGTTGTCCTTCCTAGGCACCGTCAGCTGGGACAATTGAGAAGATGGCGGAATCCTCCGGTGTACCGTCCGCTGGTGGACCTGTTGACAATGGAGGAGCGACATTTAATCGTCACCTACAGGTTTGACCGTGCCACTATCCAGGAACTATGTACCCAGTTGGAGCCAGACCTGATGTCACCAATCCGCCATCCCACTGGAATCCCCCCTGACGTGCAGGTGCTGTCAGTGCTCCATTTCCTTGCAAGTGGGTCTTTTCAGACAACAGTAGCCATGGCATCAGGGATGTCCCAGCCTTTGTTTTCCAACGTGCTGTCCAGAGTGTTGGCTGCCCTGCTGAAACACATAAGGAGATACATAATTTTCCCTGAGGTGGTAGATTTGGCTACAGTTAAAGGTGACTTCTATGCCCTTGGACATATCCCCAACATCATAGATGCTATTGATGGGACCCATGTAGCTCTGGTCCCCCCCCCACAGGAGTGAACAGGTGTACAGGAACCAGAAGAGTTATCATTCGATGAATGTACAGATGGTATGTTTGGCAGACCAGTACATCTCGCAGGTAAATGCTATGTTTCCTGGCTCAGTGCATGATACCTACATCCTGCGGAATAGCAGCATCCCTGATATGATGGGTCAACTCCAGAGGCACCGTGTGTGGCTATTAGGGGAGTCTGGTTACCCCAACCTGTCCTGGCTATTGACCCCAGTGAGGAATCCCAGGACCAGGGCAGAGGAACGCTACAATGAGGCCCATGGGCGGACTAGGAGGTTGATGGAACGGACCTTCCGCCTCCTGAAGGCCAGGTTCACGTGCCTCCATATGACAGGTGGTTCCCTATTCTACTCACCGAAGAAGGTGTGCCAGATCATCATCGCCTGCTCGATGCTTCACAATCTTGCATTGCGACGCCAGGTGCCTTTTCTGCAGGAGGATGGTCCAGATGACGGTGTTGTGGCAGCTATGGAGCCTGTGGACAGGGATGAGGAGGAAGCTGAGGAAGAAGACATCGACAACAGGGAGTCAGTCATACAGCAATATTTCCAGTGACACACAGGTGAGAACATTTTCATTTTTACCATTACATTCACTGTCACACGTCTTCCTCTATCCTCTGTGTAATTTCATAGCATTATTTGGTAACTGAGTTGTACCTTTCCATTACGGTTTCACAGGTGTGGTTACCAACGTGTGTCATCTGCATGCATCCTTCAAGGACTTGTGATGTGTGACATAGGTATGTTAGCTTTACAACTAGAAACGCATTTTGACACTGTCATTGATAATACATTTTACCAAATCACAGACTGACTCCAGATTGTTTTGTGCTTCGAGGGTGTTTCTTTCAGTGCTAAAAAATGGAGGGGGGTTGTAATATGGTGATGGGGGACGGTGGAGGAATGTCCATGGCAGAGTCCAGTCTATTGGTCATACAGGTGCACTGCCCATATGGGCGAAGGAAGTGGAGCTGGGGCAGTTAAAGTATGGACAGGGTAACAAAGTGGGACAGTGGGAGGACAATCAGGGTGGTCTCATTTCCTGGCGGGGGTCTTGCCATCGTGCTCTGTCCTGTTCCTGGATCTCAGGGACCGCTTGCGTGGTGGTTGTCCGTCTGCAGGTGGTGGGGCGCTGGTGTGGTGGTCCTGTGGCGGGGCGTCCTGTCCACTAGTGCCGGCGGAGGTGGTGGGCAGTTCATCGTCCAGGCTAGTGTCAGGGGTCCCTTGGAGTGCCACGGTGTCCCTCAAGGTCTGCTGTATGTCCTTCAGCACCCTTACGATGGTGCCCAGGGCGGAGCTGATGGTCCTGAGCTTCTCCCTGAACCCCAAATACTGCTCCTCCTGCAGGCGCTGGGTCTCCTGAAACTTGGGCAGGACCGTCGCCATATTCTCCTGGGAGTGGTGGTATGCTCCCATGATGGAGGAGAGGGCCTCGTGGAGAGTGGGTTCCCTTGGCCTGTCCGCCCCCTGTCGCACAGCAGCCCTCCCAGTTCCCTTGTGTTCCTGTGCCTCCGTCCCCCGGACCGTGTGCCCACTACCACTGCCCCCAGAACCCTGTTGTTGTTGGGGTGGTGGGTTATCCTGGGTTCCCTGTAGTGGTGGACACACCGCTGATTGACCTGTCCTGGGTACGGAGGTTTGGGCCCGCTGGGTGGGTGCTGTGCTGGTGTTACCAGAGGGTGGAAGGTCAGTGTTGGGCTGTGCCTGTGCAAGGGGAACCGACTGTCCTGAGGCCCACGATGGTCTGGGCTCGTCATCAGGATCCAGTAGGGCAGAGCTGCTATCGTCACTGTGGGCCTCTTCTGTGGGTGGAGTGGAGTTGTCTGGACCCTCCGGTGTGGTGACGGTCCTTCGTGATCCTGCAGGGGCATAAGAGCATGATTATTGCATGTGTGTGTGTCATGGTGTGCAATGGGTGGCTCACCGTGTACCCCAGTGCAAGCATTCCTGTGTGGGGGTTTGTGTGATGATGGTTAGGGGGTTGTTATGGGTATGTGCAGTGAGCATGCTTTAGTGAGGGGTGACCATGCTTAGTTGTGTCATGCAGGGCTTGGTGTTGGGATGGGTGGTTTGTGTTATTAGTACATTAGTGAGGAGTTGGAGTGATAGGGGAGGGGGTGAGGATGGGGGTGTGTGATGGCATGCAGGTAGGGTGGGGCATCTGATAGTTAAGATTTGACTTACCAGTGTCCATTCCTCCACCGACTCCTCCGAGGCCCTCTGGATGCATGATGGTCAAGACTTGCTCCTCCCATGTTGTTAGTTGTGGGGGAGGAGGTGGGGGTCCGCCGCCAGTCCACTGAACCGCGATGTTGTGCCTGGAGACTGCTGAACGCACCTTCCCCTGTAGGTCGTTCCACCTCTCCCTGATGTCCTCCCGATTTCTTGGATGCTGTCCCACAGCGTTGACCCTGTCCACTATTCTGCACCATAGCTCCATCTTCCTGGCTATAGATGTGTGCTGCACCTGTGAGCCAATTAGCTGTGGCTCTACCCGTAGGATTTCCTCCACCATGACCCGGAGCTCCTCCTCGGAAAACCAGGGGTGTCTTTGGCGTGACATGGGGTGGTGTGGGTGATGTGTGGGGCGGTGTCAGTGTTGATGTGTGTGGTGATGTGTAGTGGTGTGTGGTGTTTTGTGCGTGGATGTTGTGTGGGTGATGGTGTTGTGTGCCTCTGTGTGGTGGGATTGTCTATTCTGTGCTCTCTCTCTGGCCTTTGTCAATCTGTTTTGGTCGTAGGGGTGTGTGGGTGATGTGGGTGTGTGTTTTATATTGTGTTGGGTGTGTGGGAGTGGTGTGTGTATGTGTATCAGGTGTGTGTATTTGGAATTGTCCAATGTGGCGGTGTTTTGGAGATGTGTGTGTATTTTGAGCGCGGCAGTGTGTACCGCCAATGGAATACCGCGGTTGAAAGACCTCCGCGTGGATTCGTGGGTCGTAATAACATTGGCGTGTTTCTGTTGGCGTGGAGGTGGAGGATTTGTTTTTGCCAGTTTAACACTGACCTTTGGTGTGGCGGACTTCTGTGGGTGTCTGAATTTCGGCGGATTCCGAGATGTGCGTCATAATAGCTGTGTCGGAGTTCCGCGGCAGCGGCGGTGTATTGGCGGTCTTCTGCACGGAGGTAAGCGCCTTTTACCGACAATGTTGTAATGACCACCATAGTGTCTTAAGTCTTTAAAAAGCAAACAAAGTCTCTTTCAAGCACAAAGTACCTGGTTTCTGGTGGAAAATCTCCGCAAAGGGCCGCAGAAGAAGAGATATGTGGAAAAATAGTGTGTGCGTTGATTTCTCCCCAGCACACACACGGACTTGCGTCGTTATTTTTCATGTGGGGAAGTCGTGCGTCGTTTTCCGGCACGTGGACAGTCTCTTTCTATGGGTCGCGGGGATTACCAGATGTCCCGGGTCTGTGCGCGGATTCTCCTGCTTGTTTTCCGGCTGCGCGTCGTTCTGCGGGGCTGTGCGTCGAAGTTTCGCTCTCACGGCAGGCATCGCGTCGATTTCTCCTTTGGAAGTCGGGCGGCATAGTCCTTGCGAGGCCGTGCATCGAAGTTCTGGTCGTCCCGAAGGCGTTGCATCGATGAGCGTCGGTGTGCGGCATTTTTCTCGCCGCGGAACAAGCTGTGCGGCGAAAATTTCGGCGCACGAAGTATCCAAGTGAAAAAGGAAAGTCTTTAGGGAACAGGATGCAAGCTCTATCCAAGCCCCTGGAGAGCCCTTTTAAAGCCAGACAAGAGTTCAGCAAGGCAGCAGGCCAACAGCAAGGCAGCAGTCCTTAGTAGAAAAGCAGACAGGTGAGTCCTTTGAGCAGCCAGGCAGTTCTTCTTGGCAGGATGTAGTTTCTGGTTCAGGTTTCTTCTCCAGCAAGTGTCTGATGAGGTAGGGCAGAGGCCCTGTTTTATACTAAGTTGTGCCTTTGAAGTGGGGGTGACTTCAAAGAGTGTCTAAGAAATGCACAAGGTTCCCTTTCAGTTCAATTCTGTCTGCCAGGGTCCCAGTAGGGGGTGTGGCAGTCCTTTGTATGAGGGCAGGCCCTCCACCCTCCCAGCCCAGGAAGACCCATTCAAAATGTAGATGTATGCAAGTGAGGCTGAGTACCCTGTGTTTGGGGTGTGTCTGAGTGAATGCACAAGCAGCTGTCAACTAAACCTAGCCAGACGTGGATTGAAGGGCACAAAAAGATTTAAGTGCAAAGAAATGCTCACTTTCTAAAAGTGGCATTTCTAGAATAGTAATATTAAATCCGACTTCACCAGTCAGCGGGATTTTATATTACCATTCTGGCCATACTAAATATGACCTTCCTGCTCCTTTCAGATCAGCAGCTGCCACTTCAACAGTGTATGAGGGCAGCCCCAATGTTAGCCTATGAAGGGAGCAGGCCTCACAGTAGTGTAAAAACGAATTTAGGAGTTTTACACTAGCAGGACATATAACTACACAGGTACATGTCCTGCCTTTTACCCACACAGCACCCTGCTCTAGGGGTTACCAAGTGCACACATTAGGGGTGACTTATATATAGAAAAAGGGGAGTTCTAGGCTTGGCAAGTACTTTTAAATGCCAAGTCGAAGTGACAGTGAAACTGCACACACAGGCTTTGCAATGGCAGGCCTGAGACAAGATTAAGGGACTACTGAAGTGGGTGGCACAACCAGTACTGCAGGCCCAATAGTAGCATTTAATCTACAGGCCCTAGGCACATATAGTGCACTCTACTAGGGACTTATAAGTAAATTAAATAGCCAATCATGGATAAACCAATCAATAGTACAATTTACACAGAGAGCATATGCACTTTAGTACTGGTTAGCAGTGGTAAAGTGCCCAGAGGTCAAAAGCCAACAACCGGTCAGAAAAAATAGGAGGAAGGAGGCAAAATGTTTGGGGATGACCCTGTCAAAAAGCCAGGTCCAACACTCTCAATTAAAGAAAGGGTCGACACATTTCGGCCCCTCATAATTATGGGCCTCTCGAGGACCATGGGTGAAAGAAGTACCTAATAAACAAACAAAAGATGAATTATAAAAAAAGAGCATGATTTTGAAAGGTTATAAAGCTTAAAAAACATTTTTTTTTTTTTGCAACAAGTAGACTCTTATAGTGCCCAATGTGAAATTCATGCTAGAAAACATGCTAATCGCTGAGCCTGAGATACTCCCCAAAGATCAAGAACATTTTAATTAAGACCACACCGTGAACAATTTATCCATCTCGCAGAGTGCGTCCAGAGAGTAAAAGAGACCAAAAAGCCAAAGCATGAGTCTATAGGCAAACATTACCTATTTAGGCCAGGATATCCATGCCGAAATTGGTAGTATTAAATAAGGTCCACTCTAAAGTCAACATAAAATTCCAAATATATATATATAAATATACCAATTAGATCAGACCCTTCAACAAATATCTACTCTTCGTTACAGAACTGGACACTGAACTAGACACTGAAAAAAAATCAAATCTGAGCAAAGGGAAATGGTCTATCAGTTACTTTGCTATGGCGGCTTAATTGTGACAAGGAATGAAATGTCCCTCCAAGTGCGATCCTGTCATAACTCGTGGAGTCACTCCAAACCTTTTTAAATGTTCCGCGTAGGAAGCTGTAAATTGTGTGCCCATAAGTAAGCGAGAACGGGTGTTACTCGTTTGTGTACCTGGCTGTGTTCAAACTCGAGTGTTCTTTGTCAATTACCTCAGGCAGCAACAGAACAAATCCCGGGGTTGCCGGCATCAAAGGAAGGACAAGCCTAAAGCCAGCGTCCTCCTCGTATTCAATAAAAAAATAAACATCACTCGCCTAGCTGCGGCCAAGCATAGGTGGCGACAACCTTGGAACGGAGCTGTGCTTAATGAGCTTGCCCTAAATTGACTAACAAAACATCACCCAAATAGCAGCGACCAAGTAATCAGACCAGGAAAAAGGCAGATATAATAAAAGCATTCTACTCATCTGCAAATGGTCAGCTAAATACGGGAACCGAAATGAAAAGTGAAAGAAATCCCGAAACTAGAACCATGGACTTGGCAGGCATCTTAGAATATGAAAATGAATGAATATAACAAATTCACATTTCCAGAAAATCATGTGCCTAGTTACAAGATCCAGAAACATCAATGAAAAGAAGGAAGAACCAGAATTACAAAAAAAAAAAAATTGGGAAAACAAATATTTTTGATCAGAGGGAGGGCTCTGTGTTGCATCACTCACGTTACATTTCATTATGAACCACCATTCATACTATATAACTGTATGATTAGCAAACATAGATCAAGCCATTCTTTACAAACTCTAAAAAAGAGTTAGAATTTGGTTATGACACCATCTGTACAATTAGAGACCACCCTTTATAGAATGAAATATAGGAGAGACTAAATTAAGGCCCACATTTTATCCAGATCATTAAGTCCATGCTGGGCCATTCCGTATTTCTCAATGAATCTTGCTTCCGTTTTATGCCAAATAGTTGCTGCAGGTTGTCCACTTTTTGCGCGTGATACAAAAAGTACTGTCCATCAAATATCATCTGGCTTGTGATTCAATTCACTGTAGTTTTCCACTAGAGGTGTGCCCCTTATTGCGCATCTGATCCTCAATCTGTGTTAGAGAATTCGTGATTTTACTGGCTGGGATCTTTGTCCTATATATATCAACTCACAAGGACATTTGACACAATAAATAACATTTTTAGTATTACAATTGGAAAAAGATGACTGACAATGTATTTTGCTTTAGTTTCACTTGTAAACTGACAAGCCAACCAATTCACACATTTATAATGACCATTCAAGAGAGGTAGCTGAAGCATAGTCCCAAAATTCTTCTTCATTTCTATGGGAAATACTGCTTTAACCAAATGCTCTTGTAGGTTGTGCGCCTTCTTAAATGCAAAGAGTGGTTTCTGAATACCCAATGGGGTCAGAATTCTCCAGTTTCTTTCAATGATGCATCAGACTTTCTTAGATTTCAGATTATATGTAATCATGCGAATCAGCGGGTTCTCTTTAATCTGTTTTTTTGTAACTAGTAGGGTTTCTCTAGGTGTAAACTACGTTCTCTTAGAGGCTGATTTGACCAGTTTCTTGGGTATCCTCTGTTGACCAATTTATGCACCAACTCATAGTCATCTCTCTTGGTACAGTTCCTTCTAGTGCGTAGGAATTGACCGTAAGGCAAATTTTCTTTCATGGTTTTAGAGCGGCCACTTGAAAAATGCAATGAAGTATTGTGGTCCATTGGCTTCTTATATAGGCTAACTTCTAGAGAACCCTCGTTGGACACAATCCAAAGGTCCAAAAATTTGATTTTATTAACATCATACTGCATAGTAAATCTAAAATCAGGTGTAGGTTGGTTCAACCACTCTCAGAGGCTGCTCCAGGAACTTCCCTGTTCCTGGAGCAGCCGCCGGGCTTCTGTCTTTGAGACACCACATTGATTTCACCCCTATCTGCTTTCTGGGATATAATTTACATCCTGCCCAGACATCTGACTTGTGACATTAGATGGATGACACTGGCTTGGCTGCTTGTGCAACTCAGAGGCTAGATCTGTCCAGCAACAGCTTGGTCCTGCTTGTTTTGTCTAGCCTGTGACTTCCCAGCACTTATCCTCTTCTTCAAATTGCCTGCATGTAGAAAACCTGTGAAAATACCTGTTTATTTTCAGATTCACTAGGGATATACAATGCAAAGTTAGCTTGTGTGTGATTGGTTCTTACCTTCTTACCAGTACCTGTTGTCTTAAAAAACATAGCTTATTCTCTGGAGCCTGTACATTGTAACCTATTTGGCTTCGTGAGGAGATCTGCAATATCAATTAACACTAGGCATTGTGCTACAGGTATGTGAAATCTTCGTATTTGCTTTTGTTTAGTTATGCAAAATTTCAGGAAAAGTAACACAAAATTACGCATAATTATGCAAAATGCAAAAATTACATTTACACTATATTGCAGTACAACATGCGTCCTCTCTTCAATTTTTGGTGTGAGGACGCATTTAACAAAAGCACCGAAACAAGATTCACTCGGGTTCTGTTGTTTGTGTGCATTTGTGAATCAGGCATTTTCCTGAATATTTTACAGCGAAGGGCACATAATTATGCAAAGTGGTGTAACAGCATCATTTCTGGAATTTCGTGTAACAAGTGTAATATGAAATTCCTCAAATTAGAATTACATCAGTGTAATTTAAATATCATCCAGGCTTGCATTATACCAATACTAGGTCTTCAAGCTGCTGTTTCTTTCAAGTCTGCAACTAAGCCTAGGGTAAAAAGCAAAGGCCCAGCTACTGTGTCCCATCTGGAAGGTTAGAGTATCTGCTCTTACTGTGAGGAAAAACATAAGGCCCAGCTAACAGGGACCTGCACAGAGAATCGCTCAAGGACACCCGCCACTCCGGAGCAATGAAGATTTGCATTCTTAGCTGACCTGGACCAAACCAATGGTCAAGATCCACATTTGCATTACAAGAAAGTGAAAGAAGTGCCTGTGGCCCAAAATGACTGCGTACACTAATCTTCAGTCTACCCTCCGTACAGCCGCATTAGACCCTAAAAGGAAGGACCTATGATGACAATCCAGCAGTGGATATGCCGGTGACAGAAACCTCTTTCTACTTTGTGGAGCTTGTTCTAATCCTTTTTAAGCACACGTTTAAAGTTAGGCTTTTTCCCCATAGTCCCTGGTTCTGTGTTTCTAGACTGGAGGTGCTGAACTTAGCAATTCATTAACATAATTCCACCTCTTGCAGTTGCAAACATGAGATGGTTTGTAGACCCTGTAGCTCTCTAATCCAAAAAAGGGTGTCCTTTTGTTCTTAGTGAGGGGCAAGCAGTTCTGTGGGTACTCAGCTACATGAAGGGTTTCACCATGACCAGTCACTACTGAGGTACTGGCTTATAGTTTTGACACCCTTGACTGCCTACTACGGGGTGCCATTCTCCTTTTCATGGCCGCTTTGCACTCTTGCTGTGGGTCTTGTTTTGAGCCTTTACTGTTCCCTTGAGCTGAGTCTAGTAATCCCCAGTTAAAAACTCCTGAACCTCATGGATATTAATACCTACCTGATAAGAGATCATCATCTGTTATTCCTGTCATCTGTTTTCTTTCTGTTGCTAACCAGTACCACTTCTCTGAGTGGTTTGATTTCCCCATTTAATTTGCACAGGGTTTGGATTTGGGCATCGCTTGGGTCGGAATGACTGAGCTAGCATCTTAGGACAACTAAACTTCAGAGAAACAATGAAAAGCAGAAATAGTATCAGATAACAATTTATTCATTCACCGACTGAGGTTAAGTGCTAGCCTTAGTAGGCATGACCTCAGGAGTTATTTGAGGACAAAGAAGCTGTCCTCAGAATTAACACTAATCACAGGACCCAGAGGAAATCCAGCACACACTTAAAGCCTCATTGTAAAAAAGACCTTTGCAAGTGTTTGAAAACATTATGCATGCATCTAGAAACTGCAATGGTTTATTTGTGTTCTTCTAGCACATCTAGTCTCAGTTTTAAAACAACAGCACTTTACGTGCTGGGACATAGGACAACCATTCATAAATGGGGGGAAACAAACTACATCTATCAGAATACAAGTTGAAGTTGACTTGAAAACGCTAGACTGGCTAAAGATGTCCCATGGGACCTTTAGCCTATTTTGCGTCACTAATACAGTTGTACTATGATTATTTACTGGTAATCTTCATTGCAGTCATATTCTTTCTTATCACTTTTTTTAATTTAGGAGGATGATTTAATGCAACATTACATTTAATGATTTTATTAAACCTATGCAGCCTTTTTAAATGTAACTTAGATTTGTAGCCCCTCCCAGAGCCCTGAGCACATTTATACACCTTCAATTACTGCCTAATTCCTGTGTGCTATAATTCAGTAGTGCATGATAGAATTTTTCTAATACATTAATGGCATTGAAGATAGAATATGGCAACTTATTAAATCTTCAATTTAAAAGCCTAACAGAGAAATTAACATGGAAATGAAAAACGTGCATGTTTAAATAGTGATGGATATTGTGGCTGCCACTCGTATTTGACATTACGTTTAACATGAAGGCATTGTGCACTTATAATTGAGTGAATTATTAATTAGAATTAACATGAAAGTATTATTTTAAGAAAACAACTGTACAAATAACGTATATTCTTATGTGAATTAATCAAATTTATTTTCAATAACATGGATTTATTAACGTGAGTTACATGTGTGCAAAATAATAAATGTACATTTAAATTGTTCTAACGTAAGAAATAATGTTTGCAACAAATTTTTTGTTTGATTATATGATTAATTTTAAGGTGCGCAATAGGTTTTATAAATGTGTTAATTGTGTTAATGTGTATGTAGGCTTTTTAGCTTGACTAGACCCGAAAGATTCATGGTGAAGCAGTAGAGGAAAATTACTTGTTGTTCTGTTCCCTCTGACCTGAATTCTTTTTCCTAGGCTGCTGACATTATGTTGAATGTCCTATTGTACTGTAGGCAAAGAAGATGTTTCAGAATGTAATTATTTTGAAGTATTTGTTCTAGCTATCCAACAAGACAGGAAACTTGTGGTTTTCATTGAAAAATATTGTTTTGGTTCATTGTGTGTCGTGAGAAGGCATGTGAAGTAACAAATTATTAGAAAATGTGATATTTTGGCAGAACTGTATGAAATCATTGCGATGACAACGCTGAGAAAATCCAGAATAGTTGCAAACCTGGTGGTGCCATTGACAGCCACTGAACAGTGAAATTGAATCCCGAAGTGTGCCCAGCTGAAGGATCAATCACAAGGATTGAGCATATTTTAATTAGCAAAGAACTTGGTAATCTGGGAGAGAGCTATTCTCTGCCTCGAAGCTATTCTAGATCCCTGTCATAGTCCGCCCACTTCTGTCTTAAGTCTGCTGTCACCCTCTTTTCTCCAAGTCTTCTAATGAGTTTCCTCTTAGTTTTAATTGCCCGATTTTGTTACATTGTTCAGGACTAATATGCCCAACTAATTGTGAACTGCTGAATTTTCCTATGTGCAGCCTGTGTGCTGCACTGTCCTGATACTGCCGTCATGTGATGCTGGATGAAAGTGACCACTCTTGCTGATGAACAATTATGCTGTCTGCTGCCCCATGAGAAGATGTATAATTAAATGTGGTCTCTTGTTTCCTTTTCAGCTTAGCCACATACACCAGAATATTTTTATAGTGAGTTTCCCTAGTTAGATGATTTTTCCAAATTATTTCTGTACTTCTTCTGTTTTTGCCCACATGTGTTAGCCGTTCCCACACATTCAAGTCTAAATTCGTGCTAGAGATAAGGATGGCCCAGGCCTGAAATTTGACTGTTAAAAATTGTATTTTGATGATTTGTTGATGACACCATCTGTAGCCTTGAAACCTAAAATGAATGTGCACATTGTGGGTTTGTTGATTTATGTCATTTTTTGGAGTGTTTAACAGTGTTGATGTTTAGTAGTGTAAGGGGGTCATTATGATCCCGCCGGTGAGTGGAAATGTGGCGGTAGTACCGCCAACAGGCGGGCGGTACATACCACCACATTATGAGAATGGTGGGTTGGTTGCAGCCAAGCCACCACTTCTCCACTCTTACCGCCACAGCAGTATCAGCCGCCAGCCGGAGTGTCAATCTCCAGCCCAGCGGAGGCATAGTACCGCCAGCGGCATTATGAGCCTGCCTACCACCATGGTTTTTGTTGCGTTAGCAATGCCACGAAAACCATGGCGGTAGGCCCTACCGGTGACAGGGAACTTCTTCCCTGTCACCTGCAGGCAGCTCTACCACCTGCCAACACACACCTGACACCCCCCACCCCTCCTCCATCCAAACTCCCCCACCCCCTCTGATCCTCACCAACCTCCACCCTCTCCGATCCTCATACTCACCCCCACCCCCTCTGATCTTCACACTCCTCCCCACCCCCATACACGCACACACCTGCAGTAATGCACCACGCATGCACCCAATCACTCACACTGGCATACCTGCATTCATACACACACTGGCATAGACGCATTCATACATGCATACTTCCAGACATGCTCACACACTCTTACACACAGACACACTGACATGCAGTGAAATTATTCCCAACAATTACACGGGAAGGTAATGAAGGAAATCTGAAGAAGATCCATAACAGACATTTGGTGAAAATAAAAGGGTAGCGGACACCGAAAGTGGTTCAGAGGATGAATTTATAATGCAGTTGTTGCAAAATCGTCCTCCAGTGTATAATGCATTTGTCCCAGTAAATCAGAATGTGGTCCTGAATATTGCCACATCTCTAGTTATACAAAGTCCGATGACTTCAAATGTGCCTAATGCTAATGTTGCACAGGTGTCAGCAGTTTGTCTGACAGTTCCTAATGTTAACACAGCCGAGAATGTCACAGTTCCAATTATGTCACAGCCAGTTCAGTTTGAGAGAGACCATGCCTATGTATTCCCCGGTAACGACAGCGCAGAATGTTGCCCCAAATTAGTATAATCAGGCTTTTGGTACAGTATGGATTGGCCAAGATAAACGATTAATATTCCCACCAAAACAAGTAAATTTGTTAGGATCAGATGCATTGACAGTTCCTGTAACAATAGGTCCAGGCTAATAATGAGAGTGGTTCACATATCCCAAATCAGGTATCAGCGATGAATTCACCTTTTGGACCCAATGCAGAAATAGAGAGATTGAGCACTACAGTGCCAGCTATAACCCTATGAATTCATTTGGTTTGAACCAGACACATGCTTGAGTGGGTCCACTAATTGATGTGCTCTACAGGCTCTTCTGTGATGGCTCAAGAGCAGCCTACGAGAGCTCCGTGTAACATTCTACAACTATTGCCCCAAGATAATAGTGATAACATTAGTTTACAAGACTTGACAGCCCAACAATTGACTGAATGGTTAGACAATCTGAGCAGGACATCAGCTTCAGGAAACATACCAGAGGGAGGAAAGACGTTAAACATGACTAGACTAAAATTAGAATTACATGAAGTGATTGAGAGAACTCTTGAATTAAAAAGATTAGATTCTTAAATTGTGCTTTATGTGCACGGATATCACTCTTTGAGCAGGACAGGTTTATGAGAAATTAATTAACTTAGCCAAGAAATATGAAATTGAGATGACTAAATCCAAACAGTTGAAGAGGAGTTACAGATTAGAATTTGATTCGAGAAGCATTGCAAACATGAGGTCATCTGGAATGAAAATTCACGTTCAAGAGTTAATCCAGAACATTCAAACGTGGGGAGCATTAGACGAATGGTAAGGCAGATGGGCAAAGAAAAGAGGTCAGTAGAAAAGCCGACTACATCTTTAAAGAACGTATGCTGGGTGAGGGAGCTGTAAAACTGATGCCTGTGAGAAAAGTTCTAGGAGGGAATTTTGTTCATATTCCTTGGAGCAGAACTGACATACTCTCATTTAAGAATGATTACCCAAAGTTGAGGGAGAAACCAGTGGAGTGGTACCAGCAAACAGAGGTTTGCCAAGCTTAAAAGTGCCTGTGGGAAGATTTGAAGACTTTATTTGAGATTGTGGTTCCAGCAGGTTTGTAGTTGAGTGAAAGTGGAGTGTTGATTGGCCAACATGAGAGCGCCAAGAGATGCAATCACAGATCTGCTGTTGAAGAGGTGAGGAAAAGCTACTACAAGGTGATTGAGTTTTTGAAAACCAGAGTTTTCCCTAATGATATTGATTGGCAAAGAATTGACCGGACATCTCAGGAGGCAAAGGAGTCTGTCTATGCTTATTATGAGAGATTGCCGAAAGCATACAGACAATACAGTGGCACACATTATTGAACTGAGAGATATGATTAATTTTGTGTTCAGATTTGTTCAAGGGTTGAGGCCTGAAATTACTAATATGATTCGGAATCATTTGATTTGTTTGGAAGTGAAACCAACTGATTTTGTATTGCAATGCACAAAGTACTGCAGTGACAAAATTGATGTGAAGCAGAAAAGTTTCAAGTGAAAGGCAATGGTGATGCAGATGAATTCTGCCCAAGAAGCAGGTATGCAGGGATCACAAGGTATGGTGAACACAGGAGGAATGCAAGGGACACAGCAGCAGGGCAATGTGGTGCCTCAGTTTAGAGGTAAAGGTCATGGAATTTGAGTGGATTTGAATGTTAATGTGGCTGATGTTCAAAACATAAAGAAAATGCTTCCTGTCAGACATTAGAAACTAGAGTGTCTATTTAGTAATGTAAATAATTTGTTGCAAGGTGGTGATGTTGCACAGATGGTTGACAACAGTCAATTTTGAAATCAAAGAGTACAAAGGGCCCAAAATCAAAACATGAATGTTCCTGTGGAACCAGTCTAAATGCAAGTTCCTTAGCAACAGCAGATTCAAGTCCACAGCAAATGCAGATTCCACAAGCTCCGATGGCACAGCAACAGATAATGGTTCCTCAGCAGAACGTGAACCAAAGAGTAAATGCAAATGCAAATCAAATACTCACACAATGCCCATTGATTGATTTCAGTGATGATGAAGTGAGTGAAGAATGTATGAGTGAGGGTTAGGAAGAGGAAGAATGCGTGTTGGCTGCCTCACTAGAAGTAGATCAGAGTGATCCTTGTGTGAATGGGAGTGTTATGGGTCATGATGTTTCATTCCTGGTTGATTCTGGAGCAACCCGCTCCACTGTCAGATCTGCAGAAGTCCCAAATGTGCCCCTTTTTGGAAGGACATTTCAGGTTGTAGGAGTAGCAAACCAGCATTACAGAGCCCATTTCAGTTAACATAGGAACCTTCTAGGACCTTCATTATTTCATAGTTTGTGATTCCAGTTCTGTGAGTCTGCTATTGCCTGAAGCAGTAGGAGGGTCAAGGGGGCCAACTATGTCAACCCCTACCCTTTCAAAGGGAACCCCAACCACCGGCAGTGGAATAAGGGGTGCCTTTGGGGTGCCACCTGTCTTGCCACTGGCTTGACAGGTTTCACAGGACTTACAAAATTCTTTTGTGTCCTCAGACATTCTAGGCCAATGAAACAAGGGAACAAGCCTGTCCCAAGTTTTCATTTGTCCCAGATGCCCAGCTAGGGGAATGTCGTGGGCTAGAGTTAGGAGGAACTTTCTGTACTCTTGAGGAATCACTAACCTCCTGGCAGTTCCAGGTTTAGGATCCCTTGCTTCAGTGTACAAGAGGTTGTCCTCCCAGTAAACTCTGTGAGAGTCACTGACATCCCCATTAGCCTGTTTGACAGCTTGCTGTCTTAGACCCTCTAGTGTGGGACAGGTATGCTGTGCCACACCCAGCTCCTCCCTGGCAGGCCCCCCTTCACCCAAAAGATCAGCAGTGTCTGCTTCCAGCTCCTCTGGTGTAGGTTCTGCACAGGGTGGAAATTCTTCTTCCTCAGAAGTAGAATCCACTGTAGAGGGAGGGATAGTAGGAAGTGCTTTACTTCTACTAGCCCTAGCTTTAGGGAGCACTTGGTCCATTGTTCCAGGATCCAAGTCACCCTGTCCTTTTTGCTTTTTGGCCTGAGCCTTCGTTAAAGCAAAAATATGCCCTGGGATGCCCAGCATTGCTGCATGGGCCTCCAACTCCACATCTGACCAAGCTGATGTCTCCAAATCATTCCCTAATAGACAGTCTACAGGTAAATCTGAAGCTACCACAACTTTCTTTGGACCAGTAACCCCCCCCCCCAGTTGAGATTTACAACAGCCATGGGGTGGCTAAGTGTGTTGTTGTGAGCATCGGTTACTTGGTACTGGTGACCAAGTAGGTGTTGTTCAGGGTGGACCAGTTTCTCTATGACCATAGTCACACTGGCTCCAGTGTCCCTGTAGGCCTGAACCTCAACACCATTTATTAGGGGTAGTTGCTTGTACTTATCCATGTTAAGGGGACAAGCAACCAAGGTGGCTAAATCAATAGCCCCCTCAGAGACTAACACAGCCTCTGTGGTCTCCCTAATCAGACCAACCCCAACTAAGTTACCAAAAGTGAGCCCAGCTACTCCCTTGGATTGGCTATTAGTAGGTTTGCTCCCACCACCACTGCTATTAGTAGGGACACTAGGTGTAGCAGTAGGGGTTGTAGTGGTAGGAGGCTTGGTGCTTTTCTTTGGACAACTGGGATCTGTTGTCCAATGGCCTTTTATTTTACATAAATAGCACCATGGTTTCTTTTCTTTGTTTTGATTTGAAGAGGATTTGGACCCACCACCCCCACCAGAGTGTTTTTGTGGGCCTGATGAAGACTCATTTTTCAATTTGTCCCCACCCTTGTCAGAAGACTTACCATTCTTCTTCTTCTTGCCATCTTTGTCACCCCCTGTATGAACTTTTCTGTTCACCCTTGTTCTGACCCATTTGTCTGCCTTCTTTCCCAATTCTTGGGGAGAGGTCAGATCAGAGTCCACCAAGTACTGGTGCAACAAATCAGACACACAATTATTAAGAATATGCTCTCCCAGGATCAAGTTATACAGGCTGTCATAATCAGTAACTTTACTGCCATGTAACCACCCCTCCAAGGCCTTCACTGAATGGTCAATGAAATCAACCCAGTCTTGTGAAGACTCCTTTTTGGTCTCTCTGAACTTTATCCTGTATTGTTCAGTGGTTAAGCCATAACCATCCAGGAGTGCATTCTTAAGAACTGTAAAGTTATTGGCATCACTTTCTTTCACAGTAAGGAGCCTATCCCTACCCTTTCCACTAAATGATAGCCATAGGATAGCAGCCCACTGCCTTTGAGGGACATCCTGTACAACACAGGCCCTCTCAAGTGCAGCAAACCACTTGTTAATGTCATCCCCCTCCTTATAAGGGGGAACTATCTTGTGCAGATTCCTAGAATCATGCTCTTTTGCAGGATGACTATTGGGAATACTGCTGCTGCCACCATGGGTTTCTAAACCCAGTTTCTGTCTCTCCTTCTCTACTTCTAAGGACTGTCTATCCAAATCCAGCTTTTGCTTCTTGAGCTTCAGTCTGGTTTGTTCCACTCTCAATCTATTGAGCTCCCTTTCTAACAATCTGTCATCAGGGTGGGTGGGAGGGACATTCCTTGACACAGAAGTGTGGTGAGAATGGACAGAACGAGACCTGTCCCTTACAGAAGGCATCCTAACAGCTTGGTTAACAGAAACATCAGTTCTACTGTGGTGAGAATGAATGCTCTTGCTATGATGTGAGACAACACTATCTGTATGGTGTGACTCAACCTCAGTACCAACTATGCTAGGCTGTCTAGTATTGGGCAGGCTAGGAAGTTTCTTTCCTGAATCTTTTCCTAGGGGAGTCCCTGGATCAGATTGGGAACCATTTGCTACTTTTTCAACAGATGGGGCCCTTGTGGCCTTATCTTGTTCTCTAAGCATGTTAAGCAATAATTCCAAGGAAGGATTCTTCCCTACACTCAAACCTCTTTCTACACAGAGACTCCTTGCTCCTTTCCAGCTAAGGTGGTCATATGCAAGTTTGGACAGTTCAACATTTTGGCCTGTGCCAGACATTTTTAGAAAGAGTTTAAGTGATAGAAAAAGAGAAAAAAGTTTTCAGAACTTTTAGAAAGACAGTAAAAAAACTTTTTAAACTTTTAAGAACTTTTTAGAAAGTTTAGAGGTACTTTTCAGCACTTTAGAAAAGAGGTGAGAAAAGAAATGCAAAACTTTTTGGTTAGGTGTACATACACTGAACTTGTTTTGTATATTTTTCTCTTATGAAAAGTACAATGACAAGAGTGGTAAGTAGTCTCAAAGCACTTATCCCACCGCTGCACAACCAATGTAGGAGGCTGGACTGGCTTGTAGTGAGTACCAAGGGGTACTTACACCTTGCACCAGGCCCAGTTATCCCTTATTAGTGTATAGGGTGTCTAGCAGCATAGGCTGATAGATAATGGTAGCTTAGCAGAGCAGCTTAGGCTGAACTAGGAGACGAGTGAAGCTCCTACAGTACCACTTAGTGTCATATGCACAATATCATAAGAAAACACAATACACAGATATACTAAAAATAAAGGTACTTTATTTTTATGACAATATGCCAAAAGTATCTCAGTGAGTACCCTCAGTATGAGGATAGCAAATATACACAAGATATATGTACACAATACCAAAATATGCAGTAATAGTATTAGAAAACAGTGCAAACAATGTATAGTTACAATAGGATGCAATGGAGACACATAGGGATAGGGGCAACACAAACCATATACTCCAAAAGTGGAATGCGAACCACGAATGGACCCCAAACCTATGTGACCTTGTAGAGGGTCGCTGGGACTATTAGAAAATAGTAAGGGTTAGAAAAATAGCCCACCCCAAGACCCTGAAAAGTGAGTGCAAAGTGCACTAAAGTTCCCCAAACGACATAGAAGTCGTGATAGGGGAATTCTGCAGGAAAGACACAAACCAACAATGCAACAACGATGGATTTCCAGTCGAGGGTACCTGTGGAACAAGGGGACCAAGTCCAAAAGTCACAAGAAAGTCGGAGATGGGCAGATGCCCAGGAAATGCCAGCTGTGGGTGCAAAGATGCTGCAACTGGACAGTAGAAGTGTAGGTTTCTGCAGAAACGACAAGAGCTAGAGACTTCCCCTTTGGAGGATAAATCCCCCACACCGTGGAGGGTCGTGCAGAAGTGTTTTCCCACCGAAAGACCACCAACAAGCCTTGCTAGCTGCAAATCATGCAGTTAGTGTTTTTGGATGCTGCTGTGGCCCAGGAGGGACCAGGATGTCGCCAATTACGTCAGGGGACAGAGGGGGCGTCGAGCAAGACAAGAAGCCCTCTCAGCAGCAGGCAGCACCCGCAGAAGTGCCAGAAACAGGCACTACAAGGATGCATGAAACGGTGCTCACCCAAAGTCGCACAAAGGAGTCCCACGTCACCGGAGAACAACTTAGGAGGTCGTGCAATGCAGGTTTGAGTGCCGTGGATCCAGGCTGGACTGTGCACAAAGGATTTCCGCCGGAAGTGCACGGAGGCCGGAGTAGCTGCAAAAGTCGCGGTTCCCAGCAATGCAGTGTGGTGTGGGGAGGCAAGGACTTACCTCCACCAAACTTGGACTGAAGAGTCACTGGACTGTGGGAGTCACTTGGACAGAGTTGCTGGATTCAAGGGACCTCGCTCGTTGTGCTGAGAGGAGACCCAAGGTACCGGTGATGCAGTTCTTTGGTGCCTGCGGTTGCAGGGGAACGATTCCGTCGACCCACGGGAGATTTCTTCTGAGCTTCTAGTGCAGAGAGGAGGCAGACTACCCCCACAGCATGCACCACCAGGAAAACAGTCGAGAAGGCGGCAGGATCAGCTTTACAGAGTTGCAGTAGCCATCCTCGCTACTATGTTGCAGTTTTGCAGGCTTCCAGCGCGGTCAGCAGTCGATTCCTTGGCAGAAGGTGAAGAGAGAGATGCAGAGGAACTCGGATGAGCTCTTGCATTCGTTATCTCAGGAAATCCCCAAAGCAGAGACCCTAAATAGCCAGAAAAGAGGGTTTGGCTACTTAGGAGAGAAGATAGGCTAGCAACACCTGAAGGAGCCTATCAGAAGGAGTCTCTGACGTCACCTGCTGGCCCTGGCCACTCAGAGCAGTCCAGTGTGCCAGCAGCACCTCTGTTTCCAAGATGGCAGAGGTCTGGAGCACACTGGAGGAGCTCTGGGCACCTCCCAGGGGAGGTACAGGTCAGGGGAGTGGTCACTCCCCTTTCCTTTGTCCAGTTTCGCGCCAGAGCAGGGCTAAGGGGTCCCTGAACCGGTGTAGACTGGCTTATGCAGAAATGGGCACCATGTGTGCCCATGAAAGCATTTCCAGAGGCTGGGGGAGGCTACTCCTCCCCTGCCTTCACACCATTTTCCAAAGGGAGAGGGTGTAACACCCTCTCTCAGAGGAAGTCCTTTGTTCTGCCATCCTGGGCCAATCCTGGCTGGACCCCAGGAGGGCAGAAGCCTGTCTGAGGGGTTGGCATCAGCAGCAGCTGCAGTGAAACCCCGGGAAAGGCAGTTTGGCAGTACCAGGGTCTGTGCTACAGACCACTGGGATCATGGGATTGTGCCAACTATGCCAGGATGGCATAGAGGGGGCAATTCCATGATCATAGACATATTACATGGCCATATTCGGAGTTACCATTGTGAAGCTACATATAGGTAGTGACCTATATGTAATGCACGCGTGTAATGGTGTCCCCGCACTCACAAAGTCCGGGGAATTGGCCCTGAACAATGTGGGGGCACCTTGGCTAGTGCCAGGGTGCCCTCACACTAAGTAACTTAGCACCCAACCTTTACCAGGTAAAGGTTAGACATATAGGTGACTTATAAGTTACTTAAGTGCAGTGTAAAATGGCTGTGAAATAACGTGGACGTTATTTCACTCAGGCTGCAGTGGCAGGCCTGTGTAAGAATTGTCAGAGCTCCCTATGGGTGGCAAAAGAAATGCTGCAGCCCATAGGGATCTCCTGGAACCCCAATACCCTGGGTACCTCAGTACCATATACTAGGGAATTATAAGGGTGTTCCAGTAAGCCAATGTAAATTGGTAAAATTGGTCACTAGCCTGTTAGTGACAATTTGAAAGAAATGAGAGAGCATAACCACTGAGGTTCTGATTAGCAGAGCCTCAGTGAGACAGTTAGTCATAACACAGGTAACACATTCAGGCACACTTATGAGCACTGGGGCCCTGACTAGCAGGGTCCCAGTGACACATACAACTAAAACAACATATATACAGTGAAAAATGGGGGTAAAATGCCAGGTAAGATGGTACTTTCCTACACAACCCCTCCCCCCCCCAAACGAAGGACAATAAGACTAGCCATGACCTGATGAGTCTTCATTGTCTAAGTGGAAATATCTGGAGAGTCCATCTGCATTGGAGTGGCTACTCCCAGGTCTATGTTCCACTGTATAGTCCATTCCCTGTAGGGATATGGACCACCTCAACAATTTAGGATTTTCACCTTTCATTTGTTTTAGCCAAAGTAGAGGTTTGTGGTCTGTCTGAACAATGAAGTGAGTGCCAAACAAGTATGGCCTCAACTTCTTCAGTGCCCAGACCACAGCAAAGGCCTCCCTCTCAATGGAGACCAACGCTTTTCTCTAGGGGTCAACCTCCTACTAATAAAAGCAACAGGTTGATCCTGGCCCTCAGAATTAAGTTGTGATAGGACTGCCCCTACTCCTAATTCAGATGCATCAGTTTGGACATAGAATTTTTTAGAGTAACAAGGGCTTTTCAGGACAGGTGCAGAGCACATGGCCTGCTTCAGCTCCTCAAAAGCTTTTTGACAGCTAGCTGTCCACAATACCTTTTTAGGCATCTTTTTGGATGTGAGGTCATTAAGAGGGGCTGCAATGGAGCCATAGTTCTTAATGAACCTCCTGTAATACCCAGTGAGACCTAGGAAGGCTCTCACCTGAGTCTGAGTAGTAGGGGGAACCCAATCTATAATAGTTTGGATTTTCCCCTAAAGTGGTGTAATCTGTTCCCCACCAACAAGGTGTCCCAGATAAACCACCTTCCCCTGCCCTATCTGGCACTTTGAAGCCTTGATAGTGAGGCCTGCCTTTTGCAGGGCCTCTAAAACTTTCCATAGGTGGACCAGGTGATCATCCCAACTGGAGCTAAAGACAGCTATATCGTCCAAATATGCTGCACTAAAAGCTTCCAGCCCTTGCAGGACTGTGTTCACCAACCTCTGAAAAGTGGCAGGTGCATTTTTCAATCCAAAAGGCATTACTGTGAATTGGTAATGGCCTCCAATGGTTGAAAATGCAGTTTTAGGTTTAGCATCTTCTGATAATTTGATCTGCCAATACCCTGCAGTCAAATCAAAAGTGCTTAGATACTTGGCAGATGCCAGTGTATCTATGAGCTCATCTGCCCTGGGTATAGGGTGAGCATCAGTTTTGGTTACCTGGTTGAGACCTCTATAATCTACACAAAACCGCATTTCCTTCTTTCCATCCTTGGAATGAGGTTTTGGTACAAGTACCACAGGAGAAGCCCATGGACTTTCAGAGTGCTCAACCACTCCCAGTTCTAACATTTTCTGCACCTCTTGCTTTATGCAGTCCCTGACATGGTCAGGCTGCCTATAGATCTTACTTTTGACAGGCAAGCTGTCTCCAGTATCTATAGTGTGCTCACACCAAGAAGTGGTATCTGGCACAGTAGAGAAGAGTTCAGAAAACTGACCCAGGAGATTTATGCAATGGTCTTTCTGCTCAGCAGTAAGACAATCAGCCAAGACTACACCTTCCACTAGAGCATCTTGTTCTGTGGAAGAGAAGAGATCAGGTAGAGGATCACTGTCTTTTTCCTGTCCCTCATCAGTTGCCATGAGCAGGGTGAGATCAGCCCTGTCATGGTAGGGTTTCAGGCGATTGACATGGAGCACCCTAAGGGGACTCCTGGCAGTGCCTAAGTCAACTAAGTAGGTGACTTCACCCTTCTTTTCAACAATTATGTGGGGTCCACTCCATTTATCTTGGAGTGCTCTTGGGGCCACAGGCTCCAAGACCCACACTTTCTGCCCTGGTTGGTACTGTACCAAAACAGCCTTCTGATCATGCCATTGCTTCTGGAGCTCTTGGCTGGCCTGAAGGTTTTTACTGGCCTTTTTCATATACTCAGCCATCCTTGATCTGAGGCCAAGTACATAATCCACAATATCTTGCTTTGGAGCTTTTCAAGGTTGTTCCCAACCCTCCTTGACAAGTGTTAGTGGACCCCTAACAGGGTGTTCAAAGAGGAGTTCAAAGGGGCTGAAGCCCACTCCTTTCTGGGGTACCTCCCTGTAGGCAAAAAGGAGGCATGGTAAAAGGATATCCCATCTCCTGCGGAGTTTTTCAGGGAGTCCCATAATCATGCCTTTGAGAGTTTTGTTAAATCTCTCCACCAGTCCATTTGTTTGTGGATGATAGGGTGTAGTGAACTTGTAAGTCACACCACACTCCTTCCACATGGCCTTTAAGTAAGCAGACATGAAATTGCTTCCCCTGTCTGATACTACTTCCTTTGGGAAGCCCACCCTGGAAAATATTCCCAGGAGGGCCTTTGCCACTGCAGGTGCTGTAGTGGTCCTTAAAGGAATTGCTTCAGGATATCTTGTGGCATGGTCCACTACCACCAAGATAAACCTATTGCCTGAAGCAGGAGGAGGGTCAAGGGGGCCAACTATGTCAACCCCTACCCTTTCAAAGGGAACCCCAACCACCGGCAGTGGAATAAGGGGTGCCTTTGGGGTGCCACCTGTCTTGCCACTGGCTTGACAGGTTTCACAGGACTTACAAAATTCTTTTGTGTCCTCAGACATTCTAGGCCAATGAAACAAGGGAACAAGCCTGTCCCAAGTTTTCATTTGTCCCAGATGCCCAGCTAGGGGAATGTCGTGGGCTAGAGTTAGGAGGAACTTTCTGTACTCCTGAGGAATCACTAACCTCCTGGCATTTCCAGGTTTAGGATCCCTTGCTTCAGTGTACAAGAGGTTGTCCTCCCAGTAAACTCTGTGAGAGTCACTGACATCCCCATTAGCCTGTTTGACAGCTTGCTGTCTTAGACCCTCTAGTGTGGGACAGGTATGCTGTGCCACACTAAGCTCCTCCCTGGCAGGCCCCCCTTCACCCAAAAGCTCAGCAGTGTCTGCTTCCAGCTCCTCTGGTGTAGGTTCTGCACAGGGTGGAAATTCTTCTTCCTCAGAAGTAGAATCCACTGTAGAGGGAGGGATAGTAGGAAGTGCTTTACTTCTACTAGCCCTAGCTTTAGGGAGCACTTGGTCCATTGTTCCAGGATCCAAGTCACCCTGTCCTTTTTGCTTTTTGGCCTGAGCCCTTGTTAAAGCAAAAATATGCCCTGGGATGCCCAGCATTGCTGCATGGGCCTCCAACTCCACATCTGACCAAGCTGATGTCTCCAAATCATTCCCTAATAGACAGTCTACAGGTAAATCTGAAGCTACTACAACTTTCTTTGGACCAGTAACCCCCCCCCCCAGTTGAGATTTACAACAGCCATGGGGTGGCTAAGTGAGTTGTTGTGAGCATCGGTTACTTGGTACTGGTGACCAAGTAGGTGTTGTTCAGGGTGGACCAGTTTCTCTATGACCATAGTCACACTGGCTCCAGTGTCCCTGTAGGCCTGAACCTCAACACCATTTATTAGGGGTAGTTGCTTGTACTTATCCATGTTAAGGGGACAAGCAACCAAGGTGGCTAAATCAATAGCCCCCTCAGAGACTAACACAGCCTCTGTGGTCTCCCTAATCAGACCAACCCCAACTAAGTTACCAAAAGTGAGCCCAGCTACTCCCTTGGATTGACTATTAGTAGGTTTGCTCCCACCACCACTGCTATTAGTAGGGACACTAGGTGTAGCAGTAGGGGTTGTAGTGGTAGGAGGCTTGGTGCTTTTCTTTGGACAACTGGGATCTGTTGTCCAATGGCCTTTTATTTTACATAAATAGCACCATGGTTTCTTTTCTTTGTTTTGATTGGAAGAGGATTTGGGCCCACCACCCCCACCAGAGTGTTTTTGTGGGCCTGATGAAGACTCATTTTTCGATTTGTCCCCACCCTTGTCAGAAGACTTACCATCCTTCTTCTTGTTGCCATCTTTGTCACCCCCTGTATGAACTTTTCTGTTCACCCTTGTTCTGGCCCATTTGTCTGCCTTCTTTCCCAATTCTTGGGGAGAGGTCAGATCAGAGTCCACCAAGTACTGGTGCAACAAATCAGACATACAATTATTAAGAATATGCTCTCCCAGGATCAAGTGATACAGGCTGTCATAATCAGTAACTTTACTGCCATGTAACCACCCCTCCAAGGCCTTCACTGAATGGTCAATGAAATCAACCCAGTCTTGTGAAGACTCCTTTTTGGTCTCTCTGAACTTTATCCTGTATTGTTCAGTGGTTAAGCCATAACCATCCAGGAGTGCATTCTTAAGAACTGTAAAATTATTGGCATCACTTTCTTTCACAGTAAGGAGCCTATCCCTACCCTTTCCACTAAATGATAGCCATAGGATAGCAGCCCTCTGCCTTTGAGGGACATCCTGTACAACACAGGCCCTCACAAGTGCAGCAAACCACTTGTTAATGTCATCCCCCTCCTTATAAGGGGGAACTATCTTGTGCAGATTCCTAGAATCATGCTCTTTTGCAGGATGACTATTGGGAATACTGCTGCTGCCACCATGGGTTTCTAAACCCAGTTTCTGTCTCTCCTTCTCTACTTCTAAGGACTGTCTATCCAAATCCAGCTGTTGCTTCTTGAGCTTCAGTCTGGTTTGTTCCACTCTCAATCTATTGAGCTCCCTTTCTAACAATCTGTCATCAGGGTGGGTGGGAGGGACATTCCTTGACACAGAAGTGTGGTGAGAATGGACAGAAGGAGACCTGTCCCTTACAGAAGGCATCCTAACAGCTTGGTTAACAGAAACATCAGTTCTACTGTGGTGAGAATGAATGCTCTTGCTATGATGTGAGACAACACTATCTGTATGGTGTGACTCAACCTCAGTACCAACTATGCTAGGCTGTCTAGTATTGGGCAGGCTAGGAAGTTTCTTTCCTGCATCTTTTCCTAGGGGAGTCCCTGGATCAGATTGGGAACCATTTGCTACTTTTTCAACAGATGGGGCCCTTGTGGACTTATCTTGTTCTCTAAGCATGTTAAGCAATAATTCCAAGGAAGGATTCTTCCCTTCACTCAAACCTCTTTCTACACAGAGACTCCTTGCTCCTTTCCAGCTAAGGTGGTCATATGCAAGTTTGGACAGTTCAACATTTTGGCCTGTGCCAGACATTTTTAGAAAGAGTTTAAGTGATAGAAAAAGAGAAAAAAGTTTTCAGAACTTTTAGAAAGACAGTAAAAAAACTTTTTAAACTTTTAAGAACTTTTTAGAAAGTTTAGAGGTACTTTTCAGCACTTTAGAAAAGAGGTGAGAAAAGAAATGCAAAACTTTTTGGTTAGGTGTACATACACTGAACTTGTTTTGTATATTTTTCTCTTATGAAAAGTACAATGACAAGAGTGGTAAGTAGTCTCAAAGCACTTATCCCACCGCTGCACAACCAATGTAGGAGGCTGGACTGGCTTGTAGTGAGTACCAAGGGGTACTTACACCTTGCACCAGGCCCAGTTATCCCTTATTAGTGTATAGGGTGTCTAGCAGCATAGGCTGATAGATAATGGTAGCTTAGCAGAGCAGCATAGGCTGAACTAGGAGACGAGTGAAGCTCCTACAGTACCACTTAGTGTCATATGCACAATATCATAAGAAAACACAATACACAGATATACTAAAAATAAAGGTACTTTATTTTTATGACAATATGCCAAAAGTATCTCAGTGAGTACCCTCAGTATGAGGATAGCAAATATACACAAGATATATGTACACAATACCAAAATATGCAGTAATAGTATTAGAAAACAGTGCAAACAATGTATAGTTACAATAGGATGCAATGGAGACACATAGGGATAGGGGCAACACAAACCATATACTCCAAAAGTGGAATGCGAACCACGAATGGACCCCAAACCTATGTGACCTTGTAGAGGGTCGCTGGGACTATTAGAAAATAGTAAGGGTTAGAAAAATAGCCCACCCCAAGACCCTGAAAAGTGAGTGCAAAGTGCACTAAAGTTCCCCAAAGGACATAGAAGTCGTGATAGGGGAATTCTGCATGAAAGACACAAACCAACAATGCAACAACGATGGATTTCCAGTCGAGGGTACCTGTGGAACAAGGGGACCAAGTCCAAAAGTCACAAGCAAGTCGGAGACGGGCAGATGCCCAGGAAATGTCAGCTGTGGGTGCAAAGATGCTGCTACTGGACAGTAGAAGCGTAGGTTTCTGCAGGAACGACAAGGGCTAGAGACTTCCCCTTTGGAGGATGGATCCCCCACGCCATGGAGGGTCATGCAGAAATGTTTTCCTGCCGAACGACCGCCAACAAGCCTTGCTAGCTGCAAATCGTGCGGTTAGTGTTTTTGGATGCTGCTGTGGCCCAGGAGGGACCAGGATGTCGCCAATTGCGTCAGGGGACAGAGGGGGCGTCGAGCAATACAAGAAGCCCTCTCAGCAGCAGGCAGCACCCGCAGAAGTGCCAGAAACAGGCACTACAAGGATGCGTGAAACGGTGCTCACCCGAAGTCGCACAAAGGAGTCCCACGTCGCCGGAGAACAACTTAGGAGGTCGTGCAATGCAGGTTAGAGTGCCGTAGACCCAGGCTGGACTGTGCACAAAGGATTTCCGCCGGATGTGCACGGAGGCCGGAGTAGCTGCAAAAGTTGCGGTTCCCAGCAATGCAGTCTGGCGTGGGGAGGCAAGGACTTACCTCCACCAAACTTGGACTGAAGAGTCACTGGACTGTGGGAGTTACTTGGACAGAGTTGCTGGATTCAAGGGACCTCGCTCGTCGTGCTGAGAGGAGACCCAAGGTACCGGTGATGCAGTTCTTTGGTGCCTGCGGTTGCAGGGGGACGATTCCGTCGACCCACGGGAGATTTCTTCTGAGCTTCTAGTGCAGAGAGGAGGCAGACTACCCCCACAGCATGCACCACCAGGAAAACAGTCGAGAAGGCGGCAGGATCAGCGTTACAGAGTTGCAGTAGTCGTCCTCGCTACTATGTTGCAGTTTTGCAGGCTTCCAGCGCGGTCAGCAGTCGATTCCTTGGCAGAAGGTGTAGAGAGAGATGCAGAGGAACTCGGATGAGCTCTTGCATTCGTTATCTCAGGAAATCCCCAAAGCAGAGACCCTAAATAGCCAGAAAAGAGGGTTTGGCTACTTAGGAGAGAAGATAGGCTAGCAACACCTGAAGGAGCCTATCAGAAGGAGTCTCTGACGTCACCTGCTGGCCCTGGCCACTCAGAGCAGTCCAGTGTGCCAGCAGCACCTCTGTTTCCAAGATGGCAGAGGTCTGGAGCACACTGGAGGAGCTCTGGGCACCTCTCAGGGGAGGTACAGGTCAGGGGAGTGGTCACTCCCCTTTCCTTTGTCCAGTTTCGCGCCAGAGCAGGGCTAAGGGGTCCCTGAACCGGTGTAGACTGGCTTATGCAGAAATGGGCACCATGTGTGCCCATGAAAGCATTTCCAGAGGCTGGGGGAGGCTACTCCTCCCCTGCCTTCACACCATTTTCCAAAGGGAGAGGGTGTAACACCCTCTCTCAGAGGAAGTCCTTTGTTCTGCCATCCTGGGCCAGGCCTGGCTGGACCCCAGGAGGGCAGAAGCCTGTCTGAGGGGTTGGCAGCAACAGCAGCTGCAGTGAAACCCCGGGAAAGGCAGTTTGGCAGTACCAGGGTCTGTGCTACAGACCACTGGGATCATGGGATTGTGCCAACTATGCCAGGATGGCATAGAGGGGGCAATTCCATGATCATAGACATATTACATGGCCATATTCGAAGTTACCATTGTGAAGCTACATATAGGTAGTGACCTATATGTAGTGCACGTGTGTAATGGTGTCCCCGCACTCACAAAGTCCGGGGAATTGGCCCTGAACAATGTGGGGGCACCTTGGCTAGTGCCAGGGTGCCCTCACACTAAGTAACTTAGCACCCAACCTTTACCAGGTAAAGGTTAGACATATAGGTGACTTATAAGTTACTTAAGTGCAGTGTAAAATGGCTGTAAAATAACGTGGACGTTATTTCACTCAGGCTGAAGTGGCAGGCCTGTGTAAGAATTGTCAGAGCTCCCTATGGGTGGCAAAAGAAATGCTGCAGTCCATAGGGATCTCCTGGAACCCCAATACCCTGGGTACCTCAGTACCATATACTAGGGAATTATAAGGGTGTTCCAGTAAGCCAATGTAAATTGGTAAAATTGGTCACTAGCCTGCTAGTGACAATTTGAAAGAAATGAGAGAGCATAACCACTGAGGTTCTGATTAGCAGAGCCTCAGTGAGACAGTTAGTCATAACACAGGTAACACATTTAGGCACACTTATGAGCACTGGGGCCCTGACTAGCAGGGTCCCAGTGACACATACAACTAAAACATCATATATACAGTGAAAAATGGGGGTAACATGCCAGGCAAGATGGTACTTTCCTACAACAGATACATACCTGTCAGATGAATTACAAGAAACAGTAATGTTGGGGTCTCTCTGGAAAGGATATTGGACTCATACAAGGTATTGAACCAGTTAAGGTAAGTGTGAAGCCAAATACAGTTTATTCTAGAATGCCACAGTATAACATGACCCTAGAAGTGATTGAAGGAGTTACCCTAATAAATGCAGATTTTGTTGAGCAGGGAGTTCTGAAAGAAGTGATGAGCAGCCCATGTAACTCTCCAATTATAGGACTGCAAAAGCTGAGTGGGAAATATTGCATAGTTCAGGATTTGAGAAAAGTGAATGAAATTGTGGTATCCTGTTGTCCCATAGTGCCTAACTTAGCAGTAATCTTATTTCAGATTCCATGTGAAGCAGAAAGGTTTTCTATTATTGATTTTTCACATCCCTACATGTAGTCAATTCCTCTTTTCATTCAGATTCGGCAACAGTCTGTATTCATAGTGCCGTACTCCACAGGGGTTTACAGAGTCACTGTTACTTTTTAATCAGATTCTGATGAAAAACTTAAAGTCCTTAATCATGCCATTTCGGTCAGCCTCAGTGCAGTACATTAATGAGCTGATGGTTGCATCCAGTACATGAGAGGTTTGCAGGCAGGATACCATAGCATTATTGAATCACTTTGTGAAAATAGACATCAGGTTTCCCCTACAAAATTATAGTATTGTCAGAAGGAAGTAAAGTACTTGGGTCATCAGATTTAGAAAGGTGCAAGGAAAGTGTCCTGCAGCTATTATGCAAATGAATCTCCTGAGAGCGAGTTGCAGCTATTATGCAAATGAATCTCCCTGTTATGCATAGAGATGTCAGAATGTTTTTGGGAATGGTGAGTTATTATCGCCAATGGATCCTCAATTTTTCAGTAATTTCCAAGTCTCGGCAGAAGTTAATGCACAAAGAAGTAACTGACCCAGTCCCCTTTAATGAAGAATGCATGAAAGCTTTCACTGAATTGAGAGAGAGTTTGTGCAGAGCTCCATCCTTGGGAATGCCTCATTACACAAAAGGTTTTTCATTGTTTTGCCATGAACATAATGGTTGTGCTCTTTCTGCTTTGATGCAGTTACCTGGGGGAACGAACTTGGCTTATTTTTCTGCCACATTAGCTTCTGTAGCTGCTGCTTTGCCTGGCTGTTTGAAAGCCATGGCCTCTGCTGGCATGAGTATAGGGCATTGTGATGGGACAGCTCTTAACAGTCTGTATCCCACAATCAGTTGAAATACTTTTGACCAGCTCCAAAACCCTAATCAAGACCAGTGCCCGTCTCACCTGTTATGAGTTATTGAGTCTTGGATCCCGAGATGATATGGTCAAGAGATGCGCAACTTTGAACACAACTACATATTCCCTATTAATGTTAATGATTCAATTTATGTTAATGAAGTGCAACATGAGTGTCTCAATGTTACTGGACTGTGCACCAAACCTAGACCTGATATTCAGGATGTTCCTTTAGAGGGGTGTGGTCACATTGTATTTGTTGATGGCTCCTGTTTAAGAGACAGTGAAGGTACTCTGATAGCTGGTTATGCAGTTTGCACACTCTCAGAAGTAGTCAATGCTTAATGGCTTCAAGGAGTTGTTTCTGCCCAAGTAGCCAAATTGGTTGCTCTTACAAGAGCATGCTGCGTATCTGAGCAGCTCAAAGTGGCAATATTCACAGATAGTCAATATGGATTTGGTGTTGTCCACGGCTTCGGACAGTTATGACACCAGCAAGGTTTCATAACCTCGTCTGGATCACCCATTCTAAATGGTGAAAAAAGTCATAATTTGCTAAATTTACAATGACCTGAGAAGATTGCAGTAGTAAAGTGCACAGTCCATTTAAAGTTGAATGACTATGTATCACTGGGTAATACCTATACTGTGCTCAGATATTGTGCCCTCCATTGTGTCACTTTTAATGAGAGTGGGTTGGTGGAAGTGACACTGGTGCGACAAATCAAAGTTTCTTGATGTCAGTGGTTGATACCTGGGATAAGATTAAGAGATTGCAGGAAGAGGCAACAGAGAATGAACACAGAGGTTGGATAAAAGCAGGTTGTGCTCAAAGTAAGGAAGATGATGTCTGGATTTCAAACGAGCGGAAAGTTGCATTGCCAGATTGTTTGCTGAACTCAATGGCAATATATTATCATGGTCAGGTTCATCTCAGTAGAGATGCAATGATTTGCACATTCAAACAGACATGGTATAATCCCAATTTCAGATTGATTGCAGAAGAGGTTTGTCTCAGATGTGTTACATGCCAACAAATGAATGTAGGGAAAATGCACTGTAGTTTGTTTGAGCCATAAAGGCAGATCATGAGGTCCATTTAACAGAAGGCAACTCGATTTCATTGAGATGCCTGCCAGCAACTTATTGATGTATGTGTTGGTTTTTGTGTGTATATTTTCCCACTGGATTAAAGCTTACCCAACATGTAAGAATGATAGTCTCACTGTGGCTAAGCTCCTTCTCAGGGAACTGATTCCTCGTTTTGGGTTCCTGACTTCTTTGGAATCAGATTGAGGAACTCATTTAATAATGAGATCATAAAGTTGGTGTGTGCAGCACTGTACATTGAGCAAAAATTGCACTACAGTTACAGACCAGAGGCAATTGGATTTGTGGAACAAATGAATGGAACACTGAAAGCTTGATTGGCAAAGTTTGTGCATCTACAGCATTGAAATGGCCTGATGCATTCCCACTTGTTCTGATGAGTATGTGTAGCACCCCTAACAGGAAGACAGGACTGTCCTCCCACGAGATTCTAATGGGGTGTGCATTGAGGTTACTAGCAGTATCTGCAAATGCACTTGTGAACATAACAGGTTAGTGCTGGATGATTGCAGAGGTGTGGCTGGTGTGGTTAAATTTTTGTCTCAACAGGTTGAAGCAGCAACAGTTCAACTAGCTCAAAAATAGTGTCACAGCCTGAAGGATGGTGATTGGGTAGTAATCAAAAAGTATGTGAGGAAGGCTTGCCTAGAGCTAGTTGAAAAGGACCGTTTCAAGGTATCTTGGTGATGACAACAGCTGTGAAGTGTGCTGGTCTTTCAAACTGGACTTACGCAAGCCACACACACAAGGGTGGTCATTACAACCCTGGCGGATGGTGTTAAAGATGCGGTAATACCGCAAACAGTCAGACGGACAAAAAAAGGGAATTATGACCCTGGCGGAAACCGCCAACAAAGACAGCCACTTTAACACACCGCCCGCCACGGCGGTACAGACAAGCAGCGCGGCGGTCACCGCCAACAGACAGGCGGGAGACAATGTACCACCCACAGTATCACAACCTACCAATCCGTCACCTTTTCCAGGGCGGATTCACCGTGGATAAAAACACGGCGGAAACAGCTTTTGCAATGGGAAAACGCTCACCTTCTACACATCCCACGAGGAACGACGACTCCATGGAGCCGGAACTCCAAATACTACCTGCCCTTGTCTTTCTACTCCTTCACGACCAACAGCTACGTAGGCGCAGAAGATACCGGTGAGTACTGCACCTACGACACAGAGGAGGGGGGAGGCAAAAGTTAGGGGGACACCCACCAAACACCCCCACCCCCACCCTCGCATAGTACAACATACACACCAATGCATTCACAAAAAGAACAGTAACAACCCACAATCCCCCCGGAAGAATGCAAAGACAATGCGAATTTCGGGCAAACATTATAATGTGCCAATATACATGTCATACAAAAATATACAAATATATGTATTCCAAAATCACTCATATTTACATAAATAATCCGAGAAGTATTGCAGATATGTACACAACAATGCACAAGCAGGCCAAAAATGCATGGGCGAGGCCCACAATAGATACCTGACCAAAATCCTAGAGAACACTGCCGGGGCATCAGATAGAAACACTACAGGCAACTCAGGGGGAAGGGAAGGGGGGGCACCTCAGCCAGATGAATGCAAAGCCAGATCCACGACGGGGCTCCATGCCCATTGATGTATCCTGGGGAGTGCAAAGCCACAGTCTCTCAAGTCTCTACAGCGGTGCTTTGCCATGGCGGTCTTTGCCCTGTTCAACGGTGCTTTGCCATGGCGGTCTTTGCCCTGTTCAGCAGTGCTTTGCCATGGTGGTCTTTGGACTGTTCAGCGGTGCTTTGCCATGGCGGTCTCTGGACTGTTCAGCGGTGCTTTGTCATGGCGGTCTCTGGACTGTTCAGCGGTGCTTTGCCATGGTGGTCTCTGGACTGTTCAGCGGTGCTTCGCCATGGCGGTCTCTGGACTGTTCAGCAGTGCTTTGCCATGGCGGTCTTTGCCCTGTTCAGCGGTGCTTTGCCATGGCGGTCTTTGCCCTGTTCAGCGGTGCTTTGCCATGGCGGTCTCTGGACTGTTCGGCGGTGCTTTGACATGGCGGTTCTGATACGGACATTGGTGTGTGGCATGACGATTTCCACACTGTAAATTGGTGTGTGGCATGACGATCTCCATACTGGACATTGGTGTGTGGCATGACGATTTCCACACTGGACATTGGTGTGTGGCATGACGATTTCCACACTGTACATTGGTGTGTGGCATGACGATCTCCATACTGGACATTGGTGTGTGGCATGACGATTTCCACACTGTACATTGGTGTGTGGCATGACAATCTCCATACTGGACATTGGTGTGTGGCATGACGATTTCCACACTGGACATTGGTGTCTGGCATGACGATTTCCACACTGGACATTGGTGTGTGGCATGACGTTCCATGTGTGGCATGACGATTTCCACACTGGACATTGGTGTGTGGAATGACGATTTCCACACTGGACATTGGTGTGTGGCATGACGTTCCATCATTGCCCAGCGGGGCTGTGGCATCCTGGCCCCGCCTGGGCTGTGTCTTGTGCGGTGGTCTCAGGACCAGTGACGATACTTGGGCCCTCCTGGATGTGTCTTGTGCGCTGGTCTCAGGACCAGTGACGATACTTGGGCCCTCCTGGGCTGTGTCTTGTGCAGTGGTCGCAGGACCAGTGACGATACTTGGGCCCTCCTGGGCTGTGTCTTGTGCACTGGTCTCAGGATCAGTGACGATACTTGGGCCCTCCTGGGCACTGACTCTGGCGGTGGGCTCTGGACCCGTTACGATACTTGGACCCTCCTGGGCACTGACTCTGGCGGTGGGCTCTGGACCCATTTCGATACTTGGGCCCTCCTGGGCACTGAGTCTGGCGGTGGGCTCTCGACTCATTACGATACTTGGGCCCTCCTGGGCACTGGCTCTGGCGGTGGGCTCTGGACCCATTACGATACTTGGGCCCTCCTGGGCACTGAGTCTGGCGGTGGGCTCTGGACCCATTACGATACTTGGGCCCTCCTGGGCACTGACTCTGGCGGTGGGCTCTGGACCAGTGACGACGGTGCTGGCGGTTGTGTCTGGACCGCCGGAAATGATGGCGCACTTCTCCGCCGTGACACTCACAACAGGCTGGGCAGACTTCCTCGGGACCTTCCCCACCTTTTTTGGAGTTACAGCTGACTCACCAATCGCCTTCGATCCCATTTCACTTGTTGTCCCTCCAGGAGTCTTGACACGGTCCCGTCGTCCACTCTCCAATTTCGGAGCCTTTACAGGGGGTGGGCTGCCAGTGCCTTGGCTCCGGGTCCTACTGCCTGCCCTGGTGGACGGTGCACTCCAAAAACCTGGAACACGCACCACTGGTACTGGTAGCTTTTTGGCTGAGGCGCTACGACTGGACTGATGAATTGGAGGGGTGGGGGTGGGGGCAAAAAGGTCAATTTGACAGAGGGACAGTTTCTGACGAACACTGGGATGGGTAGCTGGAGGGGGTCTGGGAGTGGAGGAAGAGGAGGTGGTTGTAGGAGGTGTCACTTTAGCTGTTTTGGGTGCAGGTGCAGATACTGGAGGCTGTCGTGAGGTGGATGGATGTTGGGTGAGTGATTGCCGGCGTTTGGGTACTTTGGGAGGGGGCGTCACAGACACACTGGGAGAGGACACAGGGGACGTGTAAATGGCAGTGGAGGTGGTGAGTGCAGGTGAGCGGCGTGTGGTGCTGGGTGTCCTGGTGCGAGTCCTAGTGCCTGTAGATGTGGTGCATGCAGGTGGACAGTGGATGTTGCTGTGTCTGTATGGGTGTGATGCTTGTGTGAGTGCCTGTGGGATGTGTGGTGCCTATGTTTGCCTGAGCTACTTTTGGTGTTGACTTGTGTGCATGCTGGTCTGTAGGTGTGCTTGGGATGGGCTGGGGTACAGGGGATTGGGTCTGGGTGGAGGAAGTTAGAGCGGGGAGGCTGGACTCAGGGACAATTGCTGCCATCAGTGCTGAGGCCAGAGATTGCAGGTTTCGCTGAAGGACAGCCTGACCAGAATGAATGCCCTCCAGGAATGCATTACCGTGTTGCAACGCCCTTTCTACACCCTGGATGGCATTCACAATGGTAGACTGCCCAACAGTGAGTGACCTGAGGAGGTCAATGGCCTCCTCACTGAGGGCAGCAGGGGTGACTGCGGCAGGGCCTGAGGTGCCTGGGGCGAAGGTGATGCCCACCCTCAGAGTCTGTGGTGTGGCCCTCCATGGCCATGTGGGATGCAGCTCCCTCGTGCTCCGGTGCCACTGTACCTCCGCCTGTTGATGCTGATGTACAAAAGGACAGGGAGAGCAGGAAAAGGGGGGGGGGGGGAGACAGAACAAAGAGAGTTTTAGTGTATGGCATACCGCTACCGTTGGCAGACAAGACAGACGCAGCAGCCCAATGCACAACGCCACGCTCCTGCCCTCTGCACATGCAATTTCTGGGATATGGCCTACATGGCATTGGTGGAAATCTGCGCATATGGATGCCACAGGGGCAACTATACCTCAACTTGATAATTTACTGAGGTGGGGTAGAGTGCCACATGTCCTACATTAAGGAGGGGCCTTGCCTACCTAACTCGCCCTGGCCTAGGGACACCCAGAGCTGACCTCCCCCACCCAGACACCTCCACTGCACACAAAGTCTGCAAAATGAGAGTGTACTCACCCCCTTGTGTCTGCTGTGATGTCCTTAAGCACCCATCCAACTCAGGGTAGGCCACCGCCAGGATCCGGAACATCAGGGGGGTCATGGTACGACGGGCACCCCTCCCACGTTGGGAGGCCATCCCCAGCTGAGCCTCCGCCGTCTTCTTGCTGCAGCGGCAAATGTCCTCCCATCTCTTACGGCAGTGGGTGCCCCGTCTCTGGTGGGCCCCCAGGGTCCGGACCTCCTTGGCGATGGCACGCCAAATGTCCCTCTTCTGGTGGGCGCTGACCTACATGACATGCACAAGGAAAGAGGAACAGTCATTACCAACTGCACCATCAATGTGAGTGCCCCCTCCCTACTCTGACCATGTGGCCCATTTATTCCCATGCTTTACTGTAATATGACTTCTGCCCCCTTCCCTCTTCCACCCAGCCCTGTCCACCCAGGCCTAGCCCCTACAACGTGCTCCCTGTGTACTAACCTGTTGGTCTGGAGGACCGTAGAGTAGCATGTACTGGGGGAGGACCCCATCCACAAGTTTCTCCAACTCTTGTGCAGTGAAGGCAGGGGCCCGTTCCCCAGGCGCAGCAGCCGTCGTCGCTTCCAGACCGAGGTCACAGCAGCACTAGCAGTGTAGGTCCTCTCCTGTCGAAGGTCAGGTATCTAGTGATTGAACAGATGGAAAATGGTGGTGACGTCTGCGGCGGTGACGTCTACGGTGGGGCGCATCATCACCGCCGGCGCACCTGTTCATTGGCTCCTGGGACCCATAGGGTCCAATGTTAACCAATGCAGCATTGCGCCACGATCTACGACCGCCTACCGCGACGGTGTGCAACGCCAGTGCTGTTACCCCACAATCCCATTGTCCCAGTTTAGAGGTCAGGCAGTCGCCATTTCAGGGGCCCACATGGATTCATTTTCAACTGCGTCACACATACTGAGGCCTACACTCAACACACATACAGGAAGGGTTTTGTGTCTGCTGTAGTCTTGTGTGTAACTGTGGGTTGCCGACCGCCAGTGGACCTGCTGACAATGGAAGAGAGACATTTAATCGTGACCTACCGGTTTGACCGTGCTACAATCCAGGAACTATGTAGCCAGTTGGAGCCAGACCTGATGTCACCAATCCGCCATCCGACTGGAATCCCCCCTGACGTGCAGGTGCTGTCAGTGCTCCATTTCCTTGCAAGTGGGTCATTTCAAACAACAGTGGCCATGGCATCAGGGATGTCCCAGCCTATGTTTTCCAACGTGTTGTCCAGAGTGTTGTCTGCCCTGCTGAAACACGTAAGGAGATACATCATATTCCCTCAGGTGGAGGATTTGCCTACACTGAAAGGTGACTTCTATGCCCTTGGACATATCCCCAACGTCATAGGTGCCATTGATGGGACCCATGTAGCTCTGGTCCCCCCCGCAGGACTGAACAGGTGTACAGGAACAGGAAGAGTTATCATTCAATGAATGTCCAGATGGTCTGTTTGGCAGACCAGTACATCTTGCAGGTAAATGCTATGTTCCCTGGCTCAGTGCATGACGCCTACATCCTGCGGAATAGCAGCATCCCTGATATGATGGGTGAACTCCAGAGGCACTGTGTATGGCTATTGGGGGACTCTGGTTACCCCAACCTTTCCTGGCTATTGACCCCAGTGAGGAATCCCAGGACCAGGGCAGAGGAACGCTACATTGAGGCCCATGGGCGGTCTAGGAGGGTTATCGAACGCACCTTCGGCCTCCTTAAGGCCAGGTTCCGGTGCCTCCATATGACAGGTGGGTCCCTATTCTACTCACCGAAGAAGGTGTGCGACATCATCATCGCCTGCTCCATGCTCCATAACTTGGCATTGCGACACCATGTGCCTTTGCTGCAAGAGGATGATCCAGATGAAGGTGTTGTGGCAGCTGTGGAGTCTGTAGAACCTGTGGACAGTGATGAGGATGAAGCTGAGGAAGACGAAAACGACAACAGGGAGTCAGTCATACAGCAATATTTCCAGTGACACACAGGTGAGAACATTTTCATTTTTACCATTACATTAACTTTCACACATCTACCTCTATCCTGTACCTACATTTCACTCACTATTTGTTAATTGAGTTGTACCCTTCCATTTCAGTTTCACAAGTGTGTAACCTACGCGTCAACTGTTTGCATCCTTGAAGGGCTTGTGATGTGTGACATAGGTATGTTAGCCTTCCAATGGGTAACCCATTATGAAACTGTAATTTATAATACAGATTTACAAATCATACACTGACTCCATTTGTTTTTAGTGTTTCAAGGGTGTTTATTTAAGTGCTCAAAAAATGAAGGGGGGTTGTAAACTGGTGATGGGTGATGGTGGAGGAATGTCCATGGCAGAGTCCAGTCTATTAGTCTCACAGGTACATTGCACATCTGGGCATTGGAAGTGGAGCTAGGTCAGTTGAGATTTGGACAGTGTAACAAAGTGGGATGGGGGGGACAATCAGGGTGGTCATATTTCCTGGCGGGGGTCTTGCCATCTTGCTCTGTCCTGTTCCTGGATCTCAGGGCCCGCTTGCGTGGTGGTTGTCCGTCTGCAGGGGATGGGGTGCTGGTGTGTTGGTCCTGTGGCGGGGCGTCCTGTCCACTAGTGTCGGCGGAGGTGGTGGGCATTTCATCATCGTGGCTAGTGTCAGGGGCCCCTTGGAGTGCCACAGTGTCCCTCAAGGTCTTTTGAATGTCCGTAGGCAACCTTATGATGGTGCCTAGGGAGGAGCCGATGGTCCTGAGCTTCTCCCTGAATCCCAAATATTGTTCCTCCTGCAGACACAGGGTCTCCTGCAACTTGTCTAGGACCGTGGCCATCGTCTCCTGGGAGTGGTGGTATGCTCCCATGATGGAGGAGAGGGCCTCGTTGAGAGTTGGTTCCCTTGGCCTGTCCTCCCTCTGTCGCACAGCAGCCCTCCCAGTTCCCCTGTGTTCGTGTGCCTCCGTCCCCTGGGCCGTGTGCCCACTACCACTGCCCCCAGGTCCCTGTTGTTGTTGGGGTGGTGGGTTAGCCTGGGTGCCCTGTAGTGGTGGACACACCGCTGATTGACCTGTCCTGGGTAGGGAGGTTTGGGCCCGCTGGGTGGGTGCTGGTGTTACCAGAGGGTGTAAGCTCGGTGTTGGGCTGTGGCTGGGCAAGGGGAACCGACTGTCATGAGGCCCACGATGGTCCGGCCTGGTCATCAAGATCCAGTGGGGCAGAGCTGCTGTCGTCACTGTGGGCCTCTTCTGGGGGTGGAGTGGTGTTGTCTGGACCCTCTGGTGTGGTGACGTTCCTTCGGGTTCCTGCGGGGGTATAAGTACATGATTATTGCATGTGTGTGTTTCATGGAGTGCAATGGTTGGGTGTTCGTGAACCCCAGTGCAGGCATTCCTGTGTGGGGGCTTGTGTGCTGATGGTTGGGGGGTGTTGTGGGTCTGTGCAGTGGGCATGCTTTGGTGACGGGTGTCCATGCTTAGTTATGTCATGCAGGTCTTGGGGTTGGGATGGGTGGTTGGTGTCATGGGTAGATAGGTGAGGATTTGGGGTGATAGGGGAGGGTGTGATGGTGGGGGTGTGTGATATCATGCAGGTAGGGCGGGGGGGTATGATGGTTAAGATTAGACTTATCAGTGTCCGTTCCTCCAAAGACTCCTCCGAGGCCCTCAGGATGCAAGATGGACAAGACTTGCTCCTCCCATGTTGTTAGTTGTGGGGGAGGAGGTGGGGGTCCGCCGCCAGTCCGCTGTACCGCGATGTGGTGCCTGGATACCGTGGAACGCACCTTCCCCCGTAGGTCGTTCCACCTCTTCCTGATGTCCTCCCTATTTCTTGGGTGCTGTCCCACAGAGTTGACCCTGTCCACTATTCTTTGCCATAGCTCCATCTTCCTGGCTATGGATGTGTGCTGTACTGTGAGCCAAATAGCTGTGGCTCTACCCGGATGATTTCCTCCACCATGACCCTGAGCTCCTCCTCGGAGAAGCGGGGGTGCCTTTGGCGTGACATGGGGTGGTGTAGGTGATGTGTGGGTTGGTGTATGTGTTGATGAGTGTGGTGAGTGTAGTGGTATGTGGTGTTTTGTGCTTGGATGTTGCGTGGATGATGGTGTTGTGTGCCTCTGTGTGATGGGGTTGTCTGTTCTGTGCTGTCTCTCTGGCCTTCTCTCTGAATTTTTGGGTCGTAGGGGTTTGTGGGTGATGTGGGTGTGTGTTTTATATTGTATTGGATGTGTGGGAGTGGTGTGTGTATGTGTGTCAGGTGTGTGTATTTGGAACTGTCCAATGTGGCGGTGTTTTGGAGATGTGTGTGTATTTTGAGCGCAGCGGTGTGTACCGCCAATGGAATACCGCAGTTGAAAGACCGCTGCGTGGATTTGTGGGTCGTGATGGCATGGGCGTGTTTCTGTTGGCGTGGAGGTGGAGGATGTGTTTCCGCCTGTTTCTCGCTGACCTTTGGTGTGGCGGTATTGTGTGGGTGTCTGAATTTCGGCGGATTCCGTGGTGTGTGTCATAATGGCTGTGGCGGTCTACCGCGGCCGCGGTGGTGTATTGGCGGTCTTCTGCACGGCGGTAAGCGCCTTACACCGCCAATGTTGTAATGACCCCCAAAGTCCTGAGTGTTCTTAAAAACACAGAGTCTGACCCTGCAAAAGCAAATGCTGATGAAGGAAGGGCTCAGTTTGATCAAGCTGTGAGGACTGAAAGGTTTGTTGAAACAGAAAAACGTACAAAGTGGTGAAGGTACAGGCAACCTGAATGCAGACCAAGGTGCAGGAGAGCTAAGTCACAGCCAATCGACTCCTGTCAGCACAGCAAACGTTGTGAATACAGTTGCACCCGAAAAGAGAGCAGTGAAAGGAGATAAATGACCTGCAACTGCACATGAACTGGTTGCTGATAAACCCCCATCAATGACAGAAGCAGTTGAAGAGTCAAATCAAAGTGAAGATGAAGATGATGCTGTAAGGATAATGAAAAGGAAAAGAGTGCCAAGTTGTGGATACTCTCCACCTGAATGGAGCTATCTTGTCCCAAATGAATGGGAGAACAAATTTGTAGTCTTTTGTTTTGAACATGAGAATTCAGCTACACGTTTTGGAACTTGAAATGGCAATTGAAGTGAGTTTTGAAATAACCTTGCCAATATCTCAACAAAGCCCTTACACTATGGAAGTGACCATATGTGATCATCAGACTGTGTTCTGTTTCAAACAAACATTTAAACAAGTTTGAGAACTTTTGGTTGAATTTGAAAAAAATCTTGAAGATCAAGAACTGCTGTAAATAGTGCAAAGAGACTTTGAAAGCTTTTGAATGTGTCTAGTACTACAGATCTTTCAACCCACATATGGCCATGCAAAACTGTTGTGTGGAAGGCATATCATGACACGCTCTGCCCTTCAGGTTGACACACAAACCACCTACCAAATTGCTGATGGGCACATAATGCACTTTCATGCGTGGAAGTGATAGAAATGGAGTGTCAAGTAGGTTGTGTCTGCTCATCCTGCAGAGACCAGGGTCTGTCATATGTATCTACCAGAATGGGACCTAGTCCAGGCTTTGGGAGATTCGCTATGGCTATGCAACTGTAGCACTGTGCCCACTCCCTGTACACCAGCACATCCTGGCATATGGACAATATGATGCTCTAGTGGCAAAGTCTGCCCTGAACGTCTCAGTCTTTTGTCTAGATTAGGAATAGGCACAGAGGTAAATCATTAAAGTAGTTCATATGTGCATTTAGCATCACTGTCAATGTGTACCTTTGACTCATGACAGGTCCCTTACTCCCACAGCTTTGTTGTCACTTTCAAACAGGTCATGCATGTCATGTTCAGGCTTATAGCACAAATGACAGTCCCAGAGAGCAGACAGTGTGTTGATTCCTGGGAGGCCATGATATGTGAGTCAATAGCTTGGACACATAGCAGAAATTGTAAAATGCATGCCTTTGAATGTTGGATGCTATCACTATAAAACAGACATATGTGTCCAAAGGACTGTTTTGTGGTACAGGTACATACGACAGAACCCACCCCCTGAAGTAGCATGAGTAAGCATTTGGTAGCCCACATATCCACAAATGGACACAAAATACACTATCTGTACCCCACATGCCAGCCCCTTGATCGTCACTGAAGTGTAATGGTGACGTTTGCACTATGGCAGTTGCCTGTGGGGCCGGTATGCAGAGTGTGAATGTATTGGTCCATTCACATCTAAGGAGTTTACCTTTCAGAAGCCACATAGACGTGCTGCGTTTCATTGTGGCTCACATCACAGTACATGTTGCTGGAGCATGGGCTACCTGCTGCCAGTAAGCTGGCTTAGTCATTCTAGACCCTGAGCAGAGTAGTGGGCTATTCTGCAGATGGAAATACGTATGTCTGTAGCCATGCCCCTGTACTTATTGGCTTGTGTGTGTCACACGTTTGGAGTGTTAACCAATTGAAAAGTTCTAGCTTGTAGTTTGTGACATGTATGTGACTCAACCATTGTGACTGTAATTTCTTGATTTGCCTTTTGCATCCATGAAGGCAAAGGCCCTTCAGAAGAAGGAGCTATGGAGAGCCATCGCCCAGAAAGTGCAGGCCCAGGAGGTCCACAGCCGGCAGAACGCCCGCTGTTGGAAGAGATGGGAGGACCTGAGAAGCTGGGCCCGATACATTGCTGAGGTCCAGCTAGGGCTTTTCTCCCAACGTGAACAGGGAGCACGTTGGACCATGACTCCCCCTAATGGGCTGCATTCTGTTGGTGACCTAACCAGACTTTGGTGGCCATTTCAGGACAGCACAGTAGCCACCAGGGGATCAGTACAGGACATATTCCTACCTGGCACATTGCCAAGTAAATGTGTTAGGTTCTGACATCTCCCCCTGACGATTATGGATGAGCCATGTGTGACATGGTAGATGAGTGATTGTTTGTGTAGACATGTAATATGGTGCATACTGATGTGCCTTGCCTATTGTCCCAGGGGCCTAGGAAACAACTGTGTACAAACCACAAATAATTTGCTCTCCAGGGATAACATATGGCTGTGTACATTGATCAATCAAGTATTGTTTGTTGTAGTGGATGTGAATTCTATGCAGCAGACCACTACTCCTCAGTGTTACAGGCCAAAAGAAAGGTAGTGATGGATCACTGTCCTCAGCCATGAGTATATTGTCATCTGCCATCTAGAGGTTACTTGTCTTCAGTGTATGTTGGGTGCTTGTGACTTACTACTGTCTGTATTGTGAAGATGGCCTTCAGACATGTGACAGTGCATACATTTTTGTAGTCCAGCTATAGATCAAAACTTTCCCTTGGTAAGTGGGGAATGTCCATTGGCATGATTTATGCACCATAACGTTTGCCAACATTCCTTGTGCCTATATGTCAGCATGCGACACATTCTCTTTTGAAAATCATTTGAAAGCTGCTGTTTCACTGCATGGCCTACCTGTGTTGAAATTATTTCTGTAATCCCTCAAATTAATGGAGGTTTATTTCATGTGGTGCCACAGACGAAGTGTGTCACTGTTGGTTATTGGCTAACATATACCCTCACCCATCATTGCATGCCATTAGACATTTACAAGTGCAGTAGCAATGAGGGACATGATGGGTAGGCCTAGAGTTTTTATCCACAATGCGCATTTTCATGCCATTGGTAGAGAAACATGTAGCAACATACTTTGCACTTGTGAAATGAAGAAGGTTTGCAACCTGACTGTTGGCATGCATCATGGAGTGACTTGCAGTTATGTTGCAATTACATGTGGTTGGGTACAACCATTCATCCACAAATATCTGGAGCTGCATGATAAAATGGAGAGAAAGAATTAGCTTCCCCTTGGGCAACATACTGAGAGCCTTCAACAAGTACTTGCAAATCTCTGGGCCTCCCCAACATACAAAGGATTAATGGCATCAGCTGATGAACTCAGAGTATGTCATTGAAAGGGGTGCCAGACATTAGTGGTAATTTCCCTGGGATTTGCTAATTCATTGTGTTATGGATTTTAGAGACATATCCACCTGACACTTTGCACATTTTGTCTACAGTGTACATTTCCATGCCAAATATGTGGCATAGCTGAGCAACATTAGTACTCCCTCAATGACTCCACTGGGACATATTTCACTTGGTGAAGTGTGCATTGTTGATATGTTTCCAGTGTGACATGAGGATTTCCATGTCACCTTCTCCAGGCTATTGTACTGTTGTCAGCAACATGGTAGGTTCTGGGAGCATCATGTCTTATTGTTTTGTTATTGTGTATGTGACAAATAGATGTCTACATGACCTTGTGTGGGATCTGTGGGAATGCAGTTGGCATTGGCCTACTATTGTATGACAACAGGTAAATGGGGTATGCCCCATGAGGCAAAGCATTGAAGGTGATGTGGTCTCCTACTTGTTCAATGGTTACTATGATTGCCGAACTTCAATCATGCAATTGTAGTTGTTGAAAGCCTGATGTTCCTGTGGGCAACTGTTGACAGTTCATATGGCATGCATGAATATGGTATGGTACATGTACTGGCGACTTAGGTGGAGTTTGTTGCTGGGACCTACTTGACATCATGGTAATGTTTGTAAGTCACAGCTGTTGTTCATGTGTGATCATGGACGTGATGACCCATTTCTCTATGTATTTGCAGCATCAGCCCAGGGAAGCAAAGGAGACAGGGCACAGCAGGGTGGGGAAGCATCTAGGGACAGGACCTCGGGTCAAGACACCACTGACACATAGGAACCGAGTCGCCTGAAGGGTGAGGGGAGTGCCCCAGGGGAGACTGGATCTACATCCTCGTCATCATCGGATTCTTCATCCAGTGGCCACTCCCTAGTGGTGGTGGACCTATCAGGATGTACTCCTGAACCGCCTTTGTCCACCACCCCCAGTACTATTGCCACTCTCTTTGTTGCTCCCCACCCAGTTGGCCATGCCCGCTCACCCAATAGGGTAGGTGTCTCATTTGCTGCAGGCACCTCGGCCCCAGCCCCAGCCCTTGTAACCCCTGCTGCCCTGAGTGTGGAGCCTTTTAACCTCCTAAGGAGTATCTCTGTGGGTCAGACTGCCATTGTGAATGCCATCCAGGGGTTGTCCATCCAACTGCAGCAGACAACTGCACTCCTGGAAGGCATTCATAGTGCCATGTCTGCCCCACAGAGATCTTTTCAGGCTCTGGCCTCCTCACTGATGGCAGCCAGTCACCAACCCTCCTCCCTTCCTTTCCCCCTTCACCTGCCTCTTCCCAATCCAAGTCCCCCATCTCCCAAGCACACAGACAGATCTGCAAGCACCCACCTCTATACACAAAAGTAGCACACAGAAATACAAACACCGCAAGACACACCGGCATGCAAGCACTGAACATACACCCACACTCACAACATCAGCCACCACTACCCCTAACGCCACCACCACTGGCCCACACACCACATCAAGCATACCCACAGGCATCACCACAACAGTCAGTGACACATCCACCATACTGGCAGACATCACCCCAACACACACATCCACCACTACAAGCATACCCGGAGACACCACCCCAACAGACACACACACATCCCCCACTCCATCATCCAGCACCTCCAACTCCTAGCCCCCCAAGACACACAAACGGCCACACTCACACAACACAACAGACACTACCCAAAAGGAAGCATACCTCACCCACACAGACACCCAGGACATCCACACCGACACAGCAGATAACCACTCCCTCGACCTCCAAATCCCCACCCCCTTCTGATGACCGGCCTCATGTTCCTAAGAAAGCATTTTGTTTGACCTTGCCCTTTCCCGTTACCTCCACCCCAGTCCCAAACCCAAGAGGTTCCAACCCACATCCAGAACTCATCCCTTCCACCTCCAAGTTCTCCCCTGTTACAACTGCACCCTGGCAAAGACCCTCTCTTCTCCTCCAAGAAGAAGCCCACCCCTCCAAAGAAGCAGTCCACCTCTCCCAAACCCACCCATCCCAAATCCAGCCCCTCTCCCCCACGAGGATGATCCCTGAGGTGCCTACCTGCCCACTTGATGCCCTTTGAGGTGGCGGTCCCCTGGCAGTTAAGGAGTCATGTGAAAGTGCAGCAATGTGCACGGACAATGGAACATGGACTGGTCATTGGCCTTTGCTCATTTTCATACTGTTGAAAATAAACACAAGTTGTTGTGTTTTGAGTATACATTTATCCTGCAATTCCTTTTCCACCTTTATGTTGTTCCTGAGTAACTTGTGCTGTCTGCCTACAGTTCTGTGTGTTTCAAGCTGCTTGCTGATACATTTGCTGTTGTTTGCAGTATCTGACTTTGTGGGCAGTACTGGTGTCCCCCAAGACAAAGGTATATGTTGACCGTATGGAAATATGTTTGTTAATGCAATTGCGGGGTCATTGCATTGTGTCTGTTTGGTATGGTAAGTATTTCATTTGTGTTGTCCAATGTGAGCATGTATGGTGTTAAACTTGTCCCCCAGATATGGATTGTAGATTCATCTAATGTGTGGAGGCTTGAGGTTTGTTTGTGCAGACATGGAGTGTGTTCAATTGTGCTACCTTTGTTTGTATTTGACTGTGATTATGTCAATGTAGCTGTGTGTACCTTGCAGCTACTGCACATAGATGTATGTCCCATGCAGTTGGAGTTGTATTTGCTTTGTTGACTTGCACTTCCACATTGTGCATATATACCTGCCACTTGACTTTAGTATTATTTGTCCCTAAGATACCTGAAGGGTCAGTTCCTGTGCAAATGTTGGTTAAGGGATATGTGCAAAGTGTGATGTGTCACAGTGCAGCATCCTTCCCTGAGTGCTCCTGATGCCCCCATCCCTATTGTGCAGATATTGTTTGCATAGTGAGCTTCAGATATTTGCCTCTCTGACTATTTTGCATCCCATTGTCCTTCCATTGTATTTCAATGTGGGTGATGTATGTATCCATTACACGCCTGGTTCATGAGAGTGGTGTTTGTGTTCCATGACACATCCATACATATGTCTGTTGAATTTGACATTAGTCCATGGCATGTGTGCAATGTAAGTGTTTCAGCTGCATTTGTAGATGTGATGTTGCTGTGTTATTTGTGTTGTGTGACACAATGTTGGGTACACTTTCCTGTCCCCGTGCCTCAGATGAGCAGATGTGTTTTTGTGAGGTGTTGAGGTGCAGTATGAGTGACCTGCCCAAAGGGCATGTTCTGTGACTGTGAGTGTCCTTCTTTGTGAATGATTTGAACCCGGGACACAATGACATGTGTTGTTGTTGGCCGTAGTGTGACCCCCTATATCATGTGGATGACGGCACGACAATCTGTTATTGAGCATAATGACACAGGTAGGTGCGAGTACTTACGGTCGGTTGAGGCAACGGCGGTGTGGATTTTGGGCTTCATCGATAATCAGCAGCAATGGCAGGACATGTGTGATGGGCTCCATGGCAGCACCGGACGAGTGAGGCTGCCTGCAGGTGAATGTCTTGCTTCATACTCCCCGTTTCTGCCTGCTGAGACGTGGTGGTTGGACCACCACTGTCACATTGGTGGTGTGCAGCCTCATAATGTGTCCACGGAAACACTGTCTACGCTGGCCTGTTTGTGCTGCTTAGTGGCTGTGGCGGTCTGCGCTGCTTGGTGGTGCTGGTGGAACAGCAGAGGTCTTTGCTCCATAGGCCTGCATGACTCGTAATACAGCGGTATGTCCACCAAGCGAATGGCAGTCGGACCACCACCGCCATCATGGCGGTCCCCGGACTACTAAACTCATAATGAGGCCCAAAGTGTTGGACTAAAGAGGGTTAGATTTCTAATCCCAATCCAGTCTAAGCAACAGTAGAGAAAGTGTTGGAGTTTGGAGGAGTAAGGTTTTGAATTCCCACTGCAATGCATGCAGCAATAGGTAAAGTGTTGGAATACGGAGTGGCTAAATTTGCTAGTTCCACTAAGGGCCAGATGTATCAAGCTCCCGGTTTGCATTTCTTAAGTAGTGAATTTTAAGAAATCGCTGTTTAAGAAATGCAAAATGGGATGTTTGAAATTTGCGAGTCGGTAATAGCGATTTCTTAAAATTTGGAATCGCTATTACCGAATCGCAATTAGGGAATGGGACTCCATTCATCCCTATGGGCCTGTAGGCCTATAGGTGCGAATAGTTTTGCTTTGTCCAATTTGCGAATTCCAGTTAGGAATTCGCAAATTAGGTAATGCAATCCCCATGGTGCTGGGGGCCTAAGGCCCCCTCTGATGCACCCCAAAAAAATATTTGCGGACATGTGAAGCACACACATGCCGTAGGGGCACGTGTGCGCTACATGTCATTTTAAAAAATGCATTTATAATCCATTTTTAAAAATTGCACACGCTTACCACCAAATTGGATTTGGTGGTAATTGCATTTCCTAAATGCCCAATTTGCATATGGGATATGCTTGATACATGTGCTTTGGAAATCGCAAAAAGGAATTCCCTATTTTCGATTTCCCATTTAGAGAATAGCAATTTCTGAATCTCTAAATGGGGTCGTTATTTTAAGGAATCACTATTTTTGCGATTCCTTAAAATTGCACAGCGAATGCCTTTCATACATCTTGAAAGGCATTTTTGCATTCGCAAACGGCTGAATTTTGCGATTCGCACCATTTGCGACTGCAAAATTGCCTGATACATCTGGCCCTAAATTCTAAGCAACAGGAGAGAAAGTTTTGGAGTTTGGAGAGTTCAGACACTATTCCCACTCTTGTCTAAGCAACAGTAGAGAAAATATTGGACTTCAGAGGGATTATTAAATTACTCTTCTAACTCCAGTGTCAGCAACAGTAGGGAAAGTGTAGGAATTTGGGGCACTCCACCCTAAGCAACAGAAGGGAAAGTGTTGGACTTTGAAGGAATTAGATTTACTACTGCCACTCCAGTGAATGCAATAATAGGAAAAGTGTTGAAATAACAAGCATTTGTAATACATAGGTCTTGCATTTACTTGAGCTGGAGCTATTGGCATCGTAAATTTTTAACTGGACCTCTTTTGCCACATTAATTGGTCAACCCTGACACATATTTTGGTTCTTTCTGCTACATAATTCCAGTGGCCCTGCATATAATTAAAGGGCAAGTAGGTCTACTGGAACATTTTTTCAAACAAGGCCCTTAAAGCACAAATTACTCCCAGATACACACCAAAATTGCCAGCCATAAAGGATCTTACAAATACACTGAATGGTGGAGTGGGTTATTATTTTGGGGTCCCCACTAACCTAGTGTGGGGACCGAGAGATGATCTAGACAGAAAGAGCACGTTGTGGTGAATACGTTTTGAAGGTGGTCCCATTGTCCTAGGACCACCAAAGGCTGATTTAAGAGCAAAAATGTTTTGTAAGAGGAATGCCCTGCAAAGCATTATAGGGTGTGGTTCAGAGTGCCGTGAACATTGTAGTATGTTGACTACAATGCTCAGAACAGCCACTAGAAGATACTACAAAAAAAATAGCATTTCTTAGAAACATGCTTATGTAACCATATAGCTAGCCCTAAGAGGGCATAAGCACATGAAAAAAAGAATGGCAGAATATAATGCAGTGCAACCATATATTTAGGTTCAAGGGAGTGTAGTGCATTACACATTGTCAACACTGGCAGGCCTACTCCAACTATATTTCAAACAAGGCCCTTAACACACAAACTATTCTCCATTGTAAAACATACAATTCCAGCCACAAGAAAGCTTAAACAGACACTCACTGGTGGGGGAGTTCTTAGTTTTGGGTCCCCACTAACATAGTGTGGGACCCAGAGAAAAGAGTGCTTCGTGTTGAACGTTTTGGTGGTGGTCCCATTGTCGCAGGACCACCACAGGCTGAGTTATGGGCAAAAATGTTTTGTAAAAGAATGCTTACAAAGCATTATGGGGAGAATTTCATGAGTGCAGTGAATATTGTAGTATCAGCTCTCCCCCTGTGTCAGGAGAGCTGCTTTGATGATTTCTGTGTTTTTTACTTAAAGCATTTATCAATTACAAGTGTTTTTGTGAAAGCTATGGCGCATGAAGGGAGGAGTCGAAAGAAATTACTCTGATAAGTTAACAGTGTGAACAATGTGACCAGCGCTTCAATACCTCTGATGGAGTTTGCGCTGCTGTTCTACACTGTTCTTGCTGTGAGCACCTTGGCAACCATGGAGCAAGAGGGGAGAGACAACAGAAAGAAATAGTTGGCCCACGCTGAAGTATATCACTAGTTGTGCAGTAATCCATATAACAGGGTAAGTCTGCAATGTGGTAACAAAACCACCCCAAGGCGGGACAAATGTAAAGCATTTACCAATGACATCAAGATATTTTTGAAAGGCAGGTCCACGAACAAGGGAAAGTGATGGGCGTGAGTGGGCGTGGTAAAAAGCCTGCATAATACTTACAATAGGTTGAAAAGTGCTTGCGCGCTCAACTTAAAAGTGAAAATTACATCAACAAAAATTTTATGTACTTCCCTCACTTCATCCCAAAAAATTTACAACAACCCAAAAAATAATGTAATATTTAAAATTTAAATATTACTTTAATTAAATATAATACAAAATAAAAAAAGACATTTAAAAAAAATTAATATCAAAAACATCTGCCAATAAATTAAATATATCAAAGAAAAAATAATTTGAGAATACATAAACAAGTAAAACCATAAATCGATAATTATCAATAGAAAATTAAGATTGAAAATCAATTGAAAACTTCTTACCCTTTCCCCATCAAACCCATCAACCTGCTAATACAATATAAACTGCTAACAAAGGTGTAAAAATTAAAAAATAGATGAAAATGTACAAATTAAATTAAATAGAACAACAATCAAACAATTATAAAAATATTAACTAGGTGATGTAAAATTAAAATTAATTAACATACAGTATATAATAAATGAATCATAATTTATTAACTTCTCACCCTGTTCCCCTATAGATCAACACCCAAAACACTGCTCTGCCCACAAGAAGGTTTAATGGTGGAGGAAGTGGACTGTTTATGAAGGTTGACTGCCAATGACCTACCCAACCCCAAGAAGAGCAAACAGTGTACTGCAGGAGAATAACAGCGGTATCTATAGCAGTGGATCTCCATCATCAAAGCAATCGCATTGAGCATATTGGTCCAGGAAAAGAGACCCAACTTGCAATAGAAGTTGAGAGCACTCATTGACAAGAGCAGAAGCCGTAATCATGTCGAAGGACACAAGAATGATGGGCTGCCAAAATCGAGGTAAGTCTCACCGCTGCAACACACAGGGTCTCTGGACATAGAGACCACAAAGGAGGAAGCGTTATGGGGGCACAGGCTATCCATCAGTAGTGCTGCCTGAGATTAATGACATTCCTAAGGTAGATTACAGTGGCAAAATAGGTGTCTGAAGGTGCCTTGGTGACACTCAAAATATTGACGTGCATAGGAAATCCCACATTTTGATTACAACAATGTGTCTGTTGGGAGAGGGTGAAAAAAGGCATCAGACAGCAAAAACAACGTTTTCTGGAGAAATAAACAAAATAGCTAACAGAAATGGCACATAAAGACCCAGACTGAATCTCCTTAGAGCAGCAATTATAAAACTGGAAAAATTGTCCAAGGCTGAAATAAACAAATGGTGGTAAGCCACATCGCTACAAAATTATGCAGACAACTATTTAGTCCCAAGCACATTTAAGGATCTTTATAATGCCTTTGTACAATAATCCAGATCTCAAGATGCTGGAAGAATGGGCACAGAATCTGGCATTATGCTCAAGAACTATGCTTCAAATCTTGGTCAAATATGCATGATATGACCATGATATAATCCTAAAGGAAACTGATGAGGTATTAGATTAGCTAAATTAAAAAAGGGTTGGCAATGTATTGAGAAGCTTAAAACAGAGATGAATGTAAGGCTTTAGAAAATAAAATTGAAGATGAAATCAAACAGTGCAACTGTACATTTGCACATTACCTAGATGTACCGACCTGTGCTCCCACATGATGCAAATGATACAATTCAGGAAGTGATGACTAAAAGTGTTTTACGTAAAAATGCATACAATGTAAACTTGAAGAGAACAGATATAGTAATAAAAAAAAAAGATTAATTCAAATTAAATTCATTTTCTTCTCTACAAACCCAAAACCACAACAACCCAAAATAAATGAAAAGAGAATATTTAAATAAGATATTTACTAAATTAAACAAATAAAATAACAAAATGAATGTGGAGAAGTGTGGCACAATGGTTAGAGAGGCAGACCCTGATGCAGAGATCTGGCCTGGGACCAGGGTTCAATTCCCGCCTCAGCAGTTCTTGGGCTCAATTTCCCTGGACAGGATATTTCTCGCCTTGGTGCCTAAACTAACTCATGGGTCTCACTCTGCAACTCTGGGCAATAGCTTGCATAATCTCCACAACGGCCCTAACAGCGCTGGGATGCCTGGCTTCACCTTGTGGGTTGCCCCGGACTGGGCATCTTACAGGGAAAGCCAGGAGGGGTTCCACAGCGGTATGCGTTCAGCGCCTCGATACCTCCGGGTCGGAGTGCGCTTTACAAGTATGAATTTACATTACATAAATATTGCTATTCAAAACATAACAATAAATAATGGCTAAATTAAATAAAACAAATAATTGAAATAACAATTATAGAAATACAATAAACATCATAAATGATCAATACAATATTAAGATTAACAATTATTTAAAAAATATAATTTGAATACATAGCCACCCCTTGCACCTCCCAATCCAACAACCTGCCACTAAATATATCAATTACTAGCGAAAATATAAAACTCAAAATGCAGTTTATAGTTTAAAAATTAGACCTTAATAAAGAAAATAACAAAGAATTAAACAATTAAAGAAATTACTATTAAATATTCAACTTACAAAACAAAATTAGCATATAAATTTGATTACTTATGATCTAATCAACTTGCCACTTTGTTCCCCTACAAAAACACCCCACTTCTAAAATATAAATTTCTAACATAAATATAAATAATTAAATATTAATTAATATTAGCAAATTAACTCAAACAAGTAAAATAACAACTGAACAATTTACATAATTAATATTCAATTACATATTTAATAAACTGTAAAAATAATTAACAATAAAATTGAATTAATTATAATTTTATTAACTTTCCATCTTATTCCCAAACAAAATCCCAAACCCACTATTCTATTATAAATTACTAATTTAAATAAATATAAATTGCACTTTTAAAATTAACATGAATAATAGTAACTATTCTATATTTAATCATTTAAAAAGATTATTAAAACTATAAGAAATAACCAATACTAAATACAACAAAGTTCTTCAAAACAATATTATATACCAAAAAACCTCCAATATTCTTAACTTAAATATTCCCTGTCATGATAGTTTGATAGTCGTGAAATATTTGACACAATAGTCACATGATACTTTTAATGTGATATTTTGGCCACTCACCCATAGGGGGACATTTATATGGTCTCCACCAATGACGTGCCCACAATGTAACTGACTATAGTAGAGAGCAGGTGTGCAGTCTATTGTGCTAGGTTCTTTATGTAGGAGGCATTTTGAACCCTCAGAGCCCATCTTTGGGTACAGATTTGTCATACTGAGCCAGGATTTCGAACTATACACACAGTCACCTTGTAAAAAATGTGAAACTGTGGATATCATATTTTTTACATAACAATATTTTAAATAAATTGAAAACCCCATTGATTAATACATTTGCTATGTGTTTATATCATTCAAGGACATTTTGTAGAATGTCAGAGATAAACTGATGACTTAATACTCTACACTGGCGCATGGCACAAGGGCTTTTGACCACTGAGGACATTCCTTATAGAGATCGAGGAATAGATGAGGGGAGTTACCTACAGCTCAATGGAGTTCTCATATTTGGCAATAAAATATGCAAATGGTGAAGCTCAGTTGCCTTTATTATTGAGGCTGAATTTCTGGCTGGCCATTAGAGTGACCACATTAAGTTGCTAGTAAGGCTTCACTCATTCTGACCAACTTCAGCCAGTAGCATATAGACCATATCAGATGTGAGTGCGCTACATTAGTATGAGCAGTCAGGCTGTTTCATTCATTGCTACATACTTTCAAATTCACGCACAAAATATAAAAAACATCTTCAGGACTTTTGCCAAATCAAAAAATAGCAACATACCAATGCCATTTTTGTTGCCTATTTGAGTAGGTTGGACACTTACATACAATTTACGCACATTTTCCTGCTAAGAAATATGTGTTCCTTTCATCTGAGTGGCACAAGACTACGGCCCTCATTATGACTATTTCAGTCCGAGGGCCGCCAAACCTGTGGTGGCAGTTGGACTGCTGCACTCCTGGCAGTTGGACCGCCAAATTACGACCCTGGCGGTCAGAGCACCAGGGCACCACTGCCAGGGCCATGGTTCCCGATGGTGTGGTGGCAGTCGGAGCCTTTTTCACCACCGCCATGCTGGTCACAAGTCCAGTTTCTGCTAGCCTTTTCAAGGCAGGGACCAAGCCATATAAAGGATGGTGGGGAGCCAGTGCTGGGGGCCAAGGGGGGACAGTGCAAGCCCTCCCTGTTAGCACCTTTGGAATGCACTCTGTCTGCTACGGAAGCACCCTCTGTGTGACGGCACTGGCCTCGGCTCCCTGAGGAGCCGAAGCCAATTCCGTCACATGGTTTCCACTGGGCTGACAGGAAGAAACCTCAGATTTCTGAGGTTTCTGCTGGTCAACCCAGTGCAAACCAGGTAATAGGCCTCAGGGGACACCAACAGCTCCGCAGCTGTCTCCTCTCCACAGTGCTCGCCAACCTTGTAATGAGGCCCTATGTGTGTCATCAATTAACCCCAATACATTTTTCAGCACACAGTGTTTCAGGATTGCATGGATACCTTGCTGTAACATTTTTCTGAATGCATGCTGTGACACTATGGCCCTCATTACAACCTTGGCGGTAAATGCCGCCTACCGCCATGCTGACAGCAGCCAACATACCGTGACTGCGGCGGTGAACCACTATGGGTATTATGACCCACACAGAGAAATCCGCCACTATACAGACACCCACACAAGTCCGCAAGACCAAAGGTCAGTGATAAATTGGCAGTACCAAAACCCACACCGTTATACCACCAGGAATACGCCCACTGTATCAGGACCCATGAATCACCGCAGCGGTCTTTCAACCACGGTAAACCATTGGCGGTACACACCACGCGTTCATAATACACACACACTTACAAAACTACACCACATTGGACAATTCAAACTACACACACCTGACACACATACACACACCACACCCACACACTCAGACCACTAAATAAACGCACACCCACATTACTCACAACCCTCTCAAAGAAAAAAAAGATTGCCAACAGAGAGAGACACAAGCCAGGAGCACCCACTCGTTCTGAGCCACAGAACATCATCACCCATACACCATCCACGCACCTCACAGCACACACCCCAACACATCACCCCACACATCACCCCACACATCCTCATACGTACCACTCACACCACATCCATAGCACCCCAAAGACACCCCAGGTTTTTAGAGGAGGAGCTATGGGTCAGGGTGGAAGAAATCATCCGGGTAGAGCCACAGCTATTCAGATCACAGGTGCAGCAGCCGTCCATTGCTAGGAAGATGGAGATATGGCGTAGAATCGTGGTCAGGGTCAACGCCGTGGGCCAGCACCCCAGAACAAGGCACAGAAGAGGTGGAATGACCTATGGGGGAAAGTGCGTTCCGTGGTTGCAAGACACCAGGTAGCTGTAAAGAGGACTGGCAGTGGACCCCCACCTCCTCCCCCACAACCAACAACATGGGAGGAGCAAGTCTTGGTGATAATGCATCCTGAGGGCCCCGCAGGAGTAGCAGGGTGACTGGGCTCTGGTAAGTCTAATATTTACTACTATATCCCCCACCCTACCTGCATGCCATCACAAATTCCTACCTCTACCCTCACCCCATCACTCCACCATCTCACATATACCCCACTATCACAACCCACCCATCCCAATACCAAGCCCTACATGCCACAACAATTCATGGACCCCCATCACTGACCTGCATGGACACCCATCACCACAGCATGCCCATTAGAGAGAATCACCTATCCCACAAAATCACCACGCACACAAGGCAAAGCTGACAGGGCAATCACAACCATACAGGGAAACACACCCATGCACAAGATGGCACACGCAGATACAATAACACTGCATTTTCATCCCCACAGGACCCCACTCAGCGTCACTGGAGAGAAGTTGCCAGCAACATCCAATCTCCCCCCAGAGGAGGCCCACAGTGATGACAGCAGCTCTGCACGCCTGGAACACGATGACCAATCTGGCCCATCAGGGACCTCTGGACAGTCGGTTACCCTTCCACAGTCCCATACCACCACAGACCCTCCCCCCTCCAGAAACACCAGCACAGCACCCACCCAGCGGGCCCGTGCCACTGTCCCCAGGACACGTCAATCAGCAGTATGTCCACCACTACAGGGACCCCAGGACGGTTCAGGGGACAGAGGCACAGGACAACAGGGAAGCTGGGAGGACTGCTGTGTGACGGGTGGAGGACAGGCCCAGGAAACCCACTCTCCATGAGGCACTTGCCAACATCCTGGGAGCATACCACCATTCCCAGGAGATGATGGGCCAGATACTGGCCAAGTTGCAGGAGACCAAGCGGCTGCAGGAGGGACAGTACCTGGGGATCAGGGAGGACCTCAAAAACATCTACACCATCCTGGTCACATTGCAGGGTGCTGGCTGACATGGGCAACACCATGAGGGAGGCAGTGGCACACTAACGGGCCCCTGACACTAGCCACGCCAAAGAACAGCCCTCCGCCGGCGCTAGTGGACAGGAGGCCCCACCACAGGAACAACAGGCCACCAGCACCCCACCCCCTGCAGAAGGAGAACCACCCCGCCAACGGTCCCTGCGATCCTGGAAGAAGCCAGAGAACATTGCCAAAACCCCAGCCAGGAAATAGGGCTCTCTTGATTGTCACCCTTCTGTCGCACTCTGTCACCCTGTCCACCTTGAACTGCCATTACTCCCCTTCCTATGCCCCATTGGACAATGCACCTGTGATACCAAGAGACTGGACTCTAACTGGACATTCCTCCTCCATCACCCCAGCACATTACACATCCCCCTCTACGTGTGAGCACTTAAATGAACACCCTTGGAACAAATACAAATCTGGAGTCTGTCAAATGATTGAAATATATATTGATACAACATTCTGAAAACATTGCAAGTCATATGTACAGTTATATATACATTGGCATGACCTTCAGTGGGCAGCAGTAAACATACCAGGTGCTGGAGTGGGCCACAGATATCTGAAAATAGAGATGCCAAAGGGTACAGTACGTGGCCACAGACATAGGGAAATCAGGCTGCCATGTACAATGTCCAACAGAAAACTGAAAAGTAAAGTGAAGTTACAGTGTCTTACCTGTGTTTCACTGGAAGTACTGCTGTATGATATTACTTCTGTTGTCCACATCTTCCTCTGCCTCCTCTTCCTCACTGTCCACAGGCTCCACCGCTGCCCCAAGACCATCTCTAGCCTCATCCTCCTGCAGAAAAGGCACCTGGCGTCTCAAGGCCAGATTGTGCAACATGCAACATGCAACAATGATCTGGCACACCTTCTTGGGTGAGTAGTACAGGGATCCACCTGTCAGATGGAGGCACCGGAACCTGGCCTTCAGGAGGCCGAAGGTTCTCTCAATTATCCTCCTTGTTCGCCCATGTGCCTCATTGTAACATTCCTCTGCATTCCTCACTGGGGTCAGTAGCCATGAGAGGTTGGGGTAACCAGAGTCACCTGCAAATTTCGAGGGACAACTGTTAGACACACACTCACCCTTAGGGACAACCCCATACCCAGACACCAACATATACTGGGTGGTTGCACAGAACCAGGATACTTGGATTTCACATGGGAGATGTACTGGTCCACCAAACAAACCATCTACACATTCATAGAGTGATAGCTTTTTCTATTCCTGAACACTTGTTCATTTCTCCGGGGTGGGGGAGAATGCTACATGTGCACCATCTATGGCACCAAAGATGTTTGGGATATGTCCCAGGGCATAAAAGTCAGCTTTCACTGTGGCCAGATCCTCCACCTGGGGGAATACAATGTGGCTGCACATGTGTTTAAGCCGGGCTGACAACACTCTGGTCAACACGTTGGAGAACATTAGCTGAGACATCCCTGATGCCATGGCCACTGTTGTTTGGAAGAAACCACTTGCCAGGAAATGGAGCACTGACAGGACCTGCACTAGAGGGGGGATACCTGTGGGCTGGTGGATAGCTGACATCAGGTCTGGCTCCAATTGGGCACACAGTTCTTGGATTGTGGCCCAATCAAGTCTGTAGGGTAGGATAATGTGTCTGTCCTCCATTGTCACAAGGTCCACCAGGGGTCTGTACACTGGAGGATGTCTCCATCTCATAATCATCCTCAGCGGTTGAAGCCTAGGGAGGAAAACAGTGAGCAGAGGGTCATAATCACACATCTAGTGCAATAATGATGCATTTCTACATTTACAGAACCAGTATGTGAATCCGAGTGTCAGTTGCTTTACCAATGTCTGCTGTGACGCAGACCTGAAATGGCGGCTGCCTGACCTGTGAGGAGGGACAAGTGGAAATGAGGTAATTCCACTGGCATTGTGCGATGATTGCCGCGCAACTTCGGATTGGTTATCATTGGGCCCTATGGGTTCCAGGAGCCAATGGCGATGTACGCCGGCGGTGACAGTACGCACCGCCATGGACGTGACTGCCATTTTCTACCTGTTCACTCACTTGCTACCTGACCTTCAACAGGAGAGGACCTACACTGCAAGTGCTGCTGTGACCTGTGTCTGGAAGCGACAATGGCTCATGTGTCTGGGGAAAGGGCCCCTGCCTTCACGGCGGAGGGGTTGGAGAGACTGGTGGATGGAGTCCTACACCAGTACACGTTACTGAATGGTCCTCTAGACAAACAGGTGAGTACACTGTGAGGATGATGCGTGGGCCATGGATGTATGGACTGCTGTGTATGTAAGCCACATGTAGGGGGGGCTGAGGTGTCCTGGCCAGAGTGCTGCATGTATGGTGGTCAATGTATGTGAGTCAGGGGATGGGAGGGATATGGTGGGCCATGGGTGTGATGGTCCGGAAGGTTAACTTATTCCCTTTTCTGCTGTCTTTTCCCTGCAGGTCAGCACCCATCAGAAAAAGAGTATTTGGCGTGCCATCGCCAAAGAGGTGCGGACCCTGGGGGTCTTTGACAGGCGGAGCACCCACTGCCCCAAACGGTTAGAGGACCTACGCCGCTGGGCAAGGAAGACGGTGGAGGCCCAGCAGGGGCTGACCTTCCAACGAGGAAGGGATGCCCGTCGTAACCTGACCCCCTGATGTTCCTCATCCTGGCGGCGGCCTATCCGGAGTTGGATGGGCGCTTGAGGGCATCACAGAAGCCACGAGGGGGTGAGTACAAATTCTGATTTATTACTTTGCGCACGTTAAGCTTTTACCTGGGTGGGGATGTGGACTGTGGGTGCCCCTAGGCCAGGGCGAACATGGCAGGGTAGGTCCCTTATTGGGCAGGCTCTCCAAACCCAATAGTGTTAGTGGGCGTTTACTACTGGTCAGGGCCCTGTTTGCTTCAGGTGTGCAGCTGATGGTATTAGGCATTGTACACCATGGGCTGGTGACTGGCATTGTAACTGGTAGTGCATGGAATAGTCCTTAGGGCTGTTCCCTGTGAGTTGTTTACGCCAACGGTAGTGTGTTGCTGGCATTGACCAAGTGTATCCTTTGTCTCTCCCCCCCCTTTTTATTTTGTCACCCTGTCCTTGTGTGCATTAGCATCATATGGCAGAGGAGCAGAGGCACCGGCGACGGAGGGAGCTGCATCCCACATGTGCCTGGAGGCCGAATCCACTGACGGTGAGGGCACCAGTTGGACGGAGGGTGAGGGGAGCACCACGACAGGGACAGGAGGGGACACCACAGACAGTGACTCCTCCTCCGATAGAAGCTCCCTGGCTGTGGCGGACAACTCTGTGCCCACCCCAACAACAGGTACAGCCGCCACCCCCCTACCAGCACCGCCCTTCCAGCAGCCCCTCAGCGTGTTTCCCGTGCCCGTTCACCCAGGAGGGTGGGCATCTCCTTCGCCCCAGGCACCTCAGGCCCTGCCCCAGTCAGCCCTGCTGCCCTCAGTGAGGAGGCTATTCACCTCCTGAGATCCCTCACTGTTGGGCCGTCAACCATTCTGAATGCCATCCAGGGTGTCGAGAGGTATTTGCAACAAACAAATGCATACCTGGAGGGCATTCACTGTGGCGTAGCGGCCCAACAGAGAGCATTTCAGGCTCTGGCCTCCAAACTGATGGCAGCCATTGTCCCTGTATCCAGCCTCCCCCTCCAACTTCCTCTACCCTGTCCCAATCCCCTCAACTCCAGCCTATACCAAGCACACCTTCAGACCTGCATTCACCCAAATCAACACACACAAGTGGCTCAGGCAAACACAAGCACCACACGTCATCTCACAGGCACTCACACAAGCACCATCCCCATGCAGACACACCAACATCCACTGCCTCCACTGTGTCCCCCTCCTCCTCGTCATCCACCTCGCTCCCAGTAGCATCTCCGCTCACACCTGCATGCACTACATCCTCATCCACTACCTCCATCACCAGCATGCACATCAGTACACACCCCTCACTGGCAGTCACCACCCCCACATCCATGCACACACCCCCTGTGTCTGTGACCCCTCTTCCCAAAGCACACAAACACAAGCACCCACCCACCCAACCGCCATCCACCTCACAACAGCATCCAGCCCATGCACCCGCACCCAAACTCAGCAGACAGACACCTCCTACAACCACTCCCTCTTCCTCCACTCCAAGACCTTCTCCCTCTTCCCGCCCCAGTGTCCCTAAGAAGATTTTCCTGGCAAACATTGACCTCTTCCCTACTCATCTCCCCTCCCCCACCCTTCCCCTCTGGCCAGGGTGGCCAAAACCCAGCCCGCACCTCAGCCTCCAAGTCCACGTCCGATGTGGTTCCTGCAGCTGTCAGAGGGTCAAAGGGGGCACCCGTCAGCCCAGCCAGTGTGCCACCAACCACTGCCAAGGCAAAATCCATTCCGCCACCTGGCAAGGTGAAGAAGGGGACAACATCCAGCAAGGGGAAGGAGCCACAACCATCCAGCAAGGCCACCTCAAAGACTCCAGCTGCCAGACCCAAGGTGACACCATTATCTGCCAAGGTGAGGAAGGGGCACAAAACACCAGGCAAGGCACTTCAGCCGTCTGAGGCTGCAGGTGAAGGCCTGGTGGCTACCAGCACAACCACAAGCACCGCCACCTGCACCGCGGCCAGCACCACCGCAAGCACTGCCACCTGCACCACCGCAAGCACCACTACTGTCAGTAGCAGCAGCCCCAGTGGGCAGCCGTCAGAGCCCCGCCGAAAGCACCACCACCTGCACCGCTGACATTAGCACCACTGCCAGCAGCAGCAGCCCCAGTGTGCAGCCGTCTGAGGCTTCAGAAGAGGGGCTGGAGCCCCCCTCCACCGCTGGCAGCACCCCAACCGGCATCAGAACTACCACCACTGTGCAGACGTAGCCACCGCCGGATGGACTCTAGCCCTCCCTCCATGGACTATCATGCATCCTGGTCACTGCAAATCTCGTGGCTCAGACACCCAGGTGAGGTACTGTGAACTGCCACACCCCAAGTGTTGCATCACTGGGCACAGAGCCCCCTCCAGAACCAGTGGAGAAATGCATGCACTCCCCCTATCCTTGGCAGGATGAAGGACACTGGGCACAAAGCCCCCTCCAGAACCAGTGGAGAAATGCATCCACTCACCCTATCCTTGGCAGGATGAAGCACACTGGGCACAAAGCCCACTCTAGAACCAGTGGAAGAAGGCATCCACTCACCCTATCCTTGGCAAGATGAAGCACACTGGGCACCAAGCCCCCTCCAGAACCAGTGGAAGAAGGCATCCACTCATCCTATCCTTGGCAGGATGCAGCACACTGGGCACCAAGCCCCCACCAGAACCAGTGGAGAAATGCATCCACTTGAGAGACTGTGGCTTTGAACGCCCCAGGACCAGGCAGTTGGCAAACCACCCACTTGAGAGACTTGAGAGACTGTGGCTTTGAACTCCCCAGGACCAGGCAGTGGGCAAACCCCACACTTGAGAGACTTGAGAGACTGTGGCTTTGAACTACCCAGGACCAGACAGTGGGCAAACCACACACGTGAGAGACTTGAGAGACTGTGGTTTCGAACTCCCCAGGACCAAGCAGTGGGCAAACAACCCACTTGAGAGACTTGAGAGACTGTGACCTTGCACTCCTCAGGACATCGCTGTGGGCATGGAGCCCCCTCTAGGAGCAGTTGCGTTGTCCCATCTTCCGGCTGAGGTGCCCCTCACTTCCCCGTCCCCCTGAGGTGCCTTTGTGATTTCGACCTGATGCCCCTTCAGTGTTCTCTCCGTATTGAGGCAGGAGTCAAGAGTGGGCTTGGCCTATGTGATATGGCCCTGTGGCCCACGGACATTTTGAGTGGACAATGTACTGCCTTATGTACATATTGTATATATTGTAAATACTGTTTTTGAATTTGTAACGTATATCTATTTCTAATATGACACTCATTTGACTCAATTGCTTTTGCCATTGCGTTCTTCCACAGGGTTACGGAGTGTATATGTAATATCGTTGCATGTGTTTGTGTGTATGGTGTTGGGGGTGAGGGTGGGGGTGTTGCGTGTTGCATGTGTGTGTTACTCTCTTTTTCCTCCCCCCCCTCCCTTGTGTGCTAGGTGCAGTACTCACTGTGGTCGTCGCTGCTGCCATTCGTACTCCTGGTAGATGAGAAGATACACCAACATAGGTAACACTTGTAGTTCAGGCTCCATGGCGTCCTGGTTCTTCGTTGAGTGTCGAGAGGTGAGTGGTTTCCCTTCTGTGTACGGTTTCCGCCATGCTTTTGATGGCGTTGGTACCGCCCCGGAAAAGCTAGCGGTTGGGCGGGTTGTAATGTGGCGGGCGGTACATTGACCTCCGCCTGTCTGTTGGCAGTTACCGCAACAATGTTTGTTGCTACCGCCGTGGCGGTCAGAGTGTTAAAGTGGCTGTCTGTGTTGGCGGTTTCCGCCGTGGTCGTGATTCAATTTTTTTTACCTCCGGCCTGTTGGCGGTATTACCGCCACTTTAACACCAACCGCCAGGTTTGTAATGAGGGCCTATGTTTGGCTTCTGAATGGCAGGGGTGCCCACAATATACCAAAAGAAGTAACTGGGGAATCATTGGGCAGAAGATGCCTGTACTATGAAAGAATGACCACCTTAATGTCAGGAAATGCATCATTACAGGTATGGGGCCCGATTCACAAAGGATCGCCTCCTTGAGTATGGACCTAAAGATACTACTTGTAAATGCCCTTTATGAATTTCCAAAATTATAAACTTAGACGTTTGAGCTTAGTTTAGACTAAATATCTAAGTTTACCTTAGTGAATAAGGCCCATGGACTCCATAATGTCAAGATACCAATAATCTGCCAAGGGCGTTTGTCATCATGTCAAAGGAGGCCACCATCTTAACAAGAATGCCAAGAATGATCACCTTTGTACTAGTGCCAGTATTGTGCCAGGGTCAGACACCATGACGTCTAGGATCCACACAATAGTCCAAAATTGATCAGTGTTATCCCTGGGCCAGCATTATTCCAGAGATGGGTACCATCATGCCATGGATACACACAATGTACTAGGAATTACCACCGTTATGTCAGGGTCAGTAGTATGAGAGAGGTAGGTACTAACATGTTAAATCTACTCACAATGTGACAAATGTATTGCCTATTACACTCCAGCATTTTGCCATGGATTAGCACCATCAACCTAAGGATCCCTACAACATACCAGGTATGGCAACCGATATTCCAGCTGTGACATCTGTCATGCCAGAGATGGCATCCCTGGAGTCAACCAAATCTAAAAGGTATCAAAAGATGCTATGGGTGAGTTAGCCATGAGGGAGGGACAGTGCAAGTCTGACGGACACTACAGATACCATGCACACTCACAACCTCTCTCGTGGGCATACAGACTTCCATTTGTACAAAGACAATCCGTTGAAACCATGTGCAAAAGAACGCACGCTCCTCTGAAGGAGGCAGTCCTGAGTTGTCAGTCACAGTCTTTGAAGTGTAATCACTAAGCCCTGCCATTAGCAGTTAGTGTTAGTGATTGGGTGCACAGCATTTTGTTTAACAGCTGATGGCTGTGAATAGTGCACCAGTACTCCAAAATACAAAAACTGCATGTCCGATGGGACAGTCTTACCAATGCTCATGCTCAGTTTGAATTTAGTTTCACCTGATTCTGTAGATCTGAGCTGTGGGTCTGTATGTGTACCACCCTGCTCCAAGAGACAAGAGGCCTACAAATAAAAACCCTGAGATTTGCGGCAAACATTTTTCTGGGGCTTTGCTCCATTACCCGGAAAGATGATCCACTGAATGTCACTGGTACCCTTGAGAGCAATTCGTTAGATTTTTTTTTAAAAAACAACAGTTTTTAATGTTTTTTTTTTTTACGTGCATCAAGAAAAACTGTTTTACGATACAATATATGCTGTTGCAAACCAAATATTCTCGTTATAATCCATATGTCACTGGCGTCTCAGCAGCGGCTCTTAGGTATGGAATCTCAGTCGGCCCAGCTATGTCTCGCAGTAAGGAAGAAAGTAACGTACAGCTATGTTTAACAAAAGCATATAACTCAACCCAAGGCATCTGTGCAGAAATCTGCATCAAAATTATGCCTGTCCTGTACATCATGTATTAAGCAGTAGGCACCAATCACACTGTGGCCGTCTGACTCACATCAGTCTTCCTTTCAAGGATCAGTCAATCTTCCTTGCTGCTCATAGAGGTCCCCAGAATCACTGTCCAGTCATTCTCAATAGGTCGGTCTCTCAGACCTCTTTTTTCCTCTTCACGGAAGGTCATTTCCTTTGCAATTACTCAACGCTCAACCTCATTCTTCCGTCTACAATACAGGGGCCGGCAGGTGATCGCCAGGGCATGGCTAGGGCCGATTCATGACTTTATGGATGCCTTCCCTGCCTGTGGGATGAGACAAACTCCAACCTAACACACCTTTAAGTGCAGGAGATCAGGTGGTCAAGGATGCCCTCCAGCTATCCATTCACTGTCTGACAGAACAGCGCTATACCATAACAGTTCTGGGTCATAAACTAAAAGTCAGCAGTCTTGAGAATGCCATCCTCGTAGTGGCGGTCGGACCACCCCACTCCAGGCGGTGCGGACGTCACATTACGACCCTGGCAGTCGTACCGCCATGAGACCATCACCCCCTAAGGAACACGATTCTTGACGGGCCGACGGCGGTCAGACTCATGGTCAGCAATGGTGGCACTGAGTTCAGAACCGCTGTGCTAATCACAAGTTCTCTTTCCACCAGCCTTTTCATGGCCATAAAAAGGCTGGCTGAAAGTAAGTGCTGGGGGCCTCAGGTGGGTCCCTGCACTGTCCACGACTATGTTGTGGGCAGTGCGGGGGCCCTGCTGCCCAGCATCCTCAGCTTTGCAGACAGTGCGCATTTGGAGGGTGCTGTTGTGCTATGGCATTGGCCTTGGCTCCCTTAAGGGAGCTGAGACCAATACTGTAGTACTATTCCCACCAGGCAGGCTGACGGAAACAATGTTCCTTCTGGTCAGCCTGGTGGGAGCATTGTAATACGAATGGGAGTAAGGCTGCCGAGTTGGCGGCAGTTTCATCCTCATGAGTTTGATGGTCAGCTTGTCATACCACCAAACTCGTAATGAGCCCCAGGGTCAGGTTCCTTGCATCTCAGGTATGACTTATCCTCTGTTCCTTTTTTTTTTATATCTTTTTATTTATTTTTGGAAAAGGAAGAGAAATAGTTACATTCATACATCATTGCCAATAAACAAACAATTTGTGAGAGAAAAAAAAACAAAATAAAAAGGTAAAATATATGATTACATCTTCTCATTCGGCTGGAGAGGGACATTTCCCTCGTTTATCATCAAGACATCAAATTAAGCTTTCAATCATTGGCCATAAGCCAGTTCCGAAATTGTCCCCAAATAGTTTTCCCTTTCTTCCTAGCCAATCTCCCCTTCCGTTCATACAGGGCAATTTCCAGATGATACACAGATAGTAACCGGCCCAACCACTGCTGCCATGATGGTGGTTGCGTGTTCAACCATGCGGAGGAAATACATAATCGATAAACTGCCATGGCAAGGAAGATAAACGCACTCTGTCATCCCCTTGTTTGTTCAGCAACACCCAAGACCGTGATCTCAGGAGTGAGGATCACGTCATACCCCAATATTTCTTTTATCACGAGTTGCATACCATCTCTCAATGTCGTTAATTCCATGCACGTAGCAAACATATGGATTATATCTGTTCCGTGGGCCCCACACCTTGGACAATTAATTCCTCGTAAGCCCCCCCCACTTAACAAGGTGGGCCGGTGTATAATACAAGTCGAACATGGTCTTATAATGTTGTGCTTGTAGAGACGAAGAGAGTAACATAGTGTGACCTAACTCAAGTGATTTGAGAAAATGAACACTCCCATCCGCCAATTATCCGCTCCACCTTTCACTATGCTTCCCCAAATCATCGGGTTGCTCTGCCATCAATAAGGAATAAATTGCTTTAATAGTCATATTAGATTCCCCCAGAATACCTTTTAACAGTTGATTACTTTCAAACCCCTGTGGCCCCCCGTTTTCTTACCCAAAAAGTCTCGTACCTGTAAGAATTTAAAAAAGTTGCTTTGTTCTAAACCATACCATTCTTGAAGACTCCTAAATGCCTTTATTCCAAGATCGTCAAAGAATTCTCCTAACCTCACTATACCTTTGGAGGCCCATTTTGCCATGTAGTTATCATTAAATATTTCCGGAAGCGACGGATTGTTCTGAATTAGGGTATAGTAATTAAATCGTCCAAGCCCATTCTTTATGCGCCATGGCCGCCAGCATTTATAGGCCGCCTCTAACACCTTGTATCGGGCCTTCTTATGATACCCCGGTTCATGGAAGGTTAGCAAACACCCATTGGAGGCAGAGCCCACGAGCAGTCATAAATATTGGGAATACCTTCCACCTCGTTCTCCCCTGGTCTTTCCCCCCATAATGGACGCATGTATTGAAATGCGGCTACCATTTGATATAGCTTCATATTAGGCAAAGCCCACCCCCCCTTTTCACGCGGTAGAGACATAAATTTAACCGATCGTCTGCACTTGCCATATGCCCAAATAAATCTCATAATTATCCGGTCCATATCTTCAAACCGAGAATTTGTCAAATTCAAGGGTATGGTCCGAAATAAGTACAATTATTTGGGGAGGAGCATCATTTTGACCATATTACACCTCCGCATTATAGTCATATGCAAATTGTTCCATCTATACATATCATTTTTAGCCTTCGCAAGTATTGGATCTAAGTTCAGATTGATGATTTCTCCTACTCTTGATGAGATATTGATGCCCAAGTACACTGCATGCTCGACCCTCCGATTGTCCTGAGAATTCGTGTATTGGTTAACCAATAGCTGTGCTTTGGTTCTATTTAACAAATACCCAGAAAATATCCCAAACTTGGTCGTCACCTCTTCAATTTCTTTCAGTGCTGCATCTGGTTTAGATGTTATAATGGCTAAATCATCCGCATATGCCAGGACTTCTGTATCCCACCTATATCTGCGCACCGGAGTAATCTGCTTGTTCCCTTCAAGCTGTCTGAGCAGAGGATCTATGTATAAGGCGAACAATAGCGGAGAACATGGGCATCCCTGTCTAGTGCCTCGCCCCACTTAAATACATCCAGACTGCCCTCCCATTAGTTGTATTCTCACTCCCTGGGACTTATACATAGTTCTTATTGCCAAGATAAACTTTTCCCGAAAGCCATAATTCTCCATGACCTGCCAGAGATATTTCCAGCTAACTCGATCAAATGCTTTCTCTGCGTCTAACAGGGCGACAGCCATGGGCTCCTCCGCCACTTCTGTTGCGTCAAAAAGCGTGATGACTCTTTGAATATGTTCTACCGTATCTCTACCAGGAAGGAAACCATGTTGTCGAGGTATTACCAGTTTCTTAATTACCAGGGATAAACGGGCAGCAAATATTTTTGAGTAGACTTTAGCATCGCTATTAATTAATGTTATCGGCCGATATGAGGCCAGGCTCTGTGGGGCCTTCCCTTTCTTTAAAAAGACTACTATATTGGCCATTCCCCATGATGGCGGATTTCTCCACCATTCTGTACCTGGATAAACAGCTCGAGCATCAGTGGACATAACAATATTTTAAACGTTTTGTAGAACTCTAAAGGGATCGCATCAGGGCCAGAAGCTTTCCCAGTGGCCAGTTCGCTTAATGCCTTGTATATTTTTAAACTACCGATCTGTCCCCCCAGTTGCAAATAATCCTCTTCTGAGACTTTATTAAGCCTAATTGAGCTGAAAAATTCCTGCATCTCTGTCAATGAAAATCCGGTTGTCTCATTATAAAGGTCAGTATAAAATCCCTGGAACACTTTCCTAATACCATCCGTGTCTGACACTATTTGTCCCTGTTGGTCTTGAATCTCTCTAATGACCCCAGCTGCTGCTTTATGGCTTGCCCTTACCGCCAACAGGTGACCAGTTCTTTCTCCAAACTCATACCTTTCAGAGCGTTGTGCAAGATATTTTCCCACTACTCTTTCTGCGTTAACTTAATTTACTGCTGCTTTTGCTATAGCAATCCGCTCCTGTGTACTGTATTCTTTATATCTTCCCCCCTTTCTATGGCTGCAATCAGCTGCATTTCTAAATTTCTGAGCTTCAAATGTGAATCTCTTACTTTACTTTGAGCTCTTTTTTGTTTTCTCAGGCTAAAGCTCAGAGTCGCCCCCCCGCACTCCTGCCTTCAGGGTATCCCAGACTATCTCTATAGGGGCAGACCCTCAATTAATCTCTAAAAATTCCGCTATCCAATTCCTCATGTAGTCACAGTAATCAGGGTCATTGAGAAGCCCTCTTTCGAAGGTCCACCTCCTGGTTTTGTACTCAAGGCCATTTAGCTCCAAGTCCAATACCAATGGGTTATGATCAGACATAATCCGTGGATATAATTCCATACTAGCTTGTATTAATAATTCAGGAGATGTCAAGAAAAAATCTAATCGAGCCAATTTCACATGAGGGGCAGAGAAATAAGTGTACCCAGGATCTGAATCACATAGCTTAACCCAAGCATCCACCAGTCCTAACTCTTTCTGCAGACCTACCATTGCCTTAAATACAGGAGGCTTCCGCCCCTGATATTTCTTAGCTGCGGGCGCTAAGAGATCCTGCAAGCCATCCCAAGAGCCATTAAAGTTAAAGTCCCTGCATAAGATATACAGGGAAGGCCAACCAGTTAGTTCTACAGCCATAGTATCCATTACAACTGGGTCATCCGTTATTGCCCCATATACAGAACACAGCGTAAAGCTACCTCCCCCATAGAAGCATTCTACAAGTGCCCATCTCCCATTCCTGTCAGCCTTCTGCCTGGCAAATTTCACTCTATTACTCTGGTCCAATACCGCCACCCCTTTAGTTTTCCCTTCTTGTTTTGAGCATACTATCATTCTCATATCAAGCGACCCTAAGATTCCACGGTTTTCATGTTCCACATGAGTTTCTTGCAAGCGGTAAATATCCGCCCTGAGGGTTTTTAAATCTTCCATAACTTTCCTTCTTTTTCGGGGGTCATTTAAACCACAGATGTTAATAGAAGCTATTCGGAGTCTAGTCATTTTTATCCCCTTTTTCTTTTCCCCCCTGCCCCCTTCCCAGCCTTCCAGTCTTTTTGTTTGGTTTCCATCCTGGCTATATGCAATCTTGCATAAACTTCCCTTCCCCTCTCCCTCTCTAGTCCTTATATTCTGCTCAATTCTCTTTATCCCTTCCTTCCCCGTTGACTTATCCTCTGCTCCATGCATTCTGTGGAGCTTGTGTCAGATGAGGTAGGTCATATAAGGTAATTAAACCAGGTGGCAGAATCTAATGCTTCCGGAAACTGTGTGTATATATTCCAGGATCGGTGTACACACTTTACTCTAAAGTCCTGTCCCACCTCGACCTACCATTTTTGTTTCAACTGCTTTATGTCAGACTTGGTCATATGTGGGCTGATGTGTAGAGCCAGGAAACCAGCCCCTCCGAATTGATGAAGCATCGTAAGAACCTCTTGTGTAGTTGGTTCTAGAGGTCCGACGACCGGTTAATGTGATGTAGTCAAGAACTGCGAGTTTCGTAGGCCTGCATCTGGGACAAGTGTCTCCAAGTCTTCAGCTCACCCTCCATGCAGCAGTTGCCAACATGATCAAATTTGCCTCTGACCACATCGACAATTTGCGCACTGTGAAGTATCCACCTCTAGGTGTCAGAAGGCCTACTGGTAGTATAGCCAGGGCATACAATAGGTGTTGTGCAAATTCTTAACAAATTTGTGCTGGCAGCATAATGCAATCTGCAGCACCAAAGGCAGAGGACCACCCGGCAGCTTCTCTCCCAACATAAGGGCCACCAGGGTTCCTTCATGCAGCATTTTGAGGCTTCCCAGTTCTGTTATATGAAGTCCAGCAACTCATCAGGCCAGCCATTGTAGTTAGGCCGCAATGTAGTATAATTAGATATCTGGGACTCCCAGGTCACCATTTTCTAGTTAAGTTTTGGATGATGTGTAAAGAAAACCAGTGCTTCCACCATCTCAGACTAAGGCCCTCATTCCAACCCTGGCGGTCTCTGACCGCCAGGGCGGAGGGCAGCGGAAGCACCGCCAACAGGCTGGCGCTGCTTCCAGGGCTATTCTGACCGCGGCGGTAAAGCTGCGGTCAGAAAAGGGGAACCGGTGGTTTCCCGCCGGTTTCCCGCCGGTTTTCCCCTGGCCCAGGGAATCCTCCATGGCGGCGCTGCTTGCAGCACCGCCATGGGGATTCCGACCCCCTTCCCGCCAGCCTGTTTCTGGCGGTTTTCACCGCCAGAACCAGGATGGCGGGAACGGGTGTCGTGGGGCCCCTGGGGGCCCCTGCACTGCCCATGCCACTGGCATGGGCAGTGCAGGGGCCCCCTAACAGGGCCCCATACAGATTTTCACTGTCTGCTTTGCAGACAGTGAAAATCGCGACGGGTGCCACTGCACCCGTCGCACCCCTGCAACTCCGCCGGCTCCATTCGGAGCCGGCTTCCTCGTTGCAGGGGCTTTCCCGCTGGGCCGGCGGGCGATCTTCTGGCGATCGCCCGCCGGCCCAGCGGGAAAGTCAAAATTACCCCGCGGTCTTATGACCGCGGTGCGGTCTTTCGGCGGTTTCCGACCGGCGGGCGGCGCCCGCCTCCTGCCAAAGTCGGAATGAGGGCCTAAATCTTTGACCAAGGTATCAAGTCCTTGAACCAGGAGGGGGAATCCAGATTGGCTGTGTCACAAATAAATAGAGTACTCTTGGAAGCATGATCATTTTTGTTGGCGTGAAATGTGCCATTGATATGGAGCTTCAGCGTGTGCCCTTCAAGGTGCACAATACTCTTTTTAAGTTGCCCTTCTTGTTGTCCTTCTCCTGGTGGTTGATGTATCTTATGCAATTGTCATTGACCCCCACGCACCTCTGCGGATGTCACAATATCATCCCATCTACTGGCATAATACACGTCTTCAAGTTGATGCAGAGGCCTGACCTTTCACGCAATAAGCCCAACATCTGGACGCAACAGCGCACATGTGGTCTCACGATCCAGAGAAAAAGAAATATATCTTCTGCATACAGGGACATTTTATGTTAACCGTCATGAGGTGGTATGCCCCTCCACTGGCCCACATTCCTGATAATGCTTGCAAATGTTTTAATGGCCACCGCATACAGTAACAGAGGCCGCAAGAAGCCTAACTCATCTGTCTGATAAGTTCTGTCCCACCTTCACTCTGGCCCAATCCCTAGCATTAAAAAGCTATATCCATTTGCCCTAATTCAGACCCAGTTTCATCCAGGCATTGACATGTGCATGTAGCACCATTGAATAGAATTGAAAGCACAGATCATGGAAAGAACCACTGCCTCTAAGAATCTCACATGCGGTGTTTCATCAAGAACCTGGAAAAGGCTCTGATAATTAAAGAGGTACTCTGGAGTGAACCCATTTTAATTAGCATGGATCAGTTGTTGCAGGTGAGGTAATAGGCGGTTACCTAATATTTTACTGAGCATTTTGTAATCAAGAATAAGCATCGGCAAAAAACAGTAGGAGGAAGTCTCAACAGGTTCTTATGTGGTTTGGGGAGGGAAATTAATAGCACCTCCCTACATGTAAGGGGCAAGATGCCACCCTCCCAAGCAACATTGTACATCTCTGCTACTTAGAGGCCAACGAGTGGAGCATATGCCTGCTAGAACTTGACCATGGGGGCATCCAAACCTGGAGGTCTCTCTGTGGCGAGTTCTTTAAGGGCTCCTTAAATCTCCTGCTCTGTGATTTTTTTCCCCTAATGTGGGTTGCATGTTATTCAAAACTGTGCTAACTGTTGCCTGTCTATGAACGCCTCTTTAGAGACAGCTGTAGCAAGACTTGCCCCTCCATACATTTCCCTATAGTGCTGTACACACACATCATGGATATCTATTTGTGAGTGTTTCAGGACTCCTCCACTATCTTTGATCATTTGTACCACCCTTGCTCATCTCACGCCAAGAGCCACCCTGCTCTGCCATCTTCCACGTGTGATTTAGCTTTATATTACTTATAGGAATAGAGACCCAGTCACTTTACCATTTCCAAGTGCCTCCCCTGTGCTTCCACTAGATCCTGGCACTTGGTGAGGCCCGCTATCATGCAATCCTGAAGGTCCTGAAGGGTGTTTTCCAATTGAGTGAGTTCTGTTTCCAGGGTCGTATGGACATCCACTTGTTTACCCAGGACATTAACCCTGCCCACCACCTTTAACACTTCCCATTTTGTGAGGACCTGTGAAGTGTTGTGTTGGAAGTATTCTCTGATAGTGTCACCCAGGGAGTCACGGAAAACTGGTCCTGGAGCAGGTCAGGGCATAACCACCAGCTGCTTTTCCCAGTCCATCCTCATCAGCAGAAAGTTGTGGTACGAGAGAGCCTGGGCAAAATATTCAGTTTGTGTCATGGTTCCCGACTCCAAAGGATAGGCCATAAATATGTCCAATCAGACATGTAAATTGTACATTGATGAATATGAGTATTCTTGTATAAGCCCTTTTCTATGCCTCCGGAGGTATTGGAGGTCCAAATTTGCCACCCACTCCCGAATGTGGCATGCCACACCATGTGCCAAGCATTACCGCAATGATGAAGTAGAGCAGCTCAAGGTAGACCAGTGAAATATTAATGCCCCGTCCAGAATTTTGGACTCAGATGCTGTGCCATTAAGATGTGGGGCTAGGGAATTCAGGAACTGTACCTGGAGCACATGGGGGCATATATGCTTCCAATTACTAGTGGCTTTCTGTCTAATGTCCCCTGTATGAAAGTATATCTACCCTCTTTGTCCAACATCTGAGATGTGAATGAGTATGGGACACCCTCTTGTATCCAGATTCTTGACCCCCTTGCAAGAGAGGAGTAAGGGCTAGATTATGACATTGGTGGTCCAAGGACCGCCAATGCTGTGGTGGCTGTTGGACCACCACATTGGTGGTGGACCAACTGCCACATCACAAGTTTGGCAGGCAGACCCATCAACCTACCGCCAACGCCATCTCCGTCAGGATCCTAAACCCCGACCAGCTGATGGCAGTGCAGGTTGCAATCAGCCTGGGCGGCGCTGAACTCAGTGCCGCCCTGATGATTACAACCTTGTTTTCCACCAGCCTTGACATGGCGGTTTCACTGGTGGAAAACAAGTGCTGAGGGCCACAGGGGGGGGGGCTGCACTGTCCACTGCTATGGCATGGGCAATGCAGAGGCCCCCCTGCCCAGCACCCTCAAAATGCGCACAGTCTGCTGAGCAGACAGAGCACATATCTAGGGTACTGGGGCCCACTGCATGAGGCTGCATTTCCACCGGCGGGGAGGTTGCCATAACGGCAGCTACCACCCTGTCAGGAGTGTGGTGGACAGGTGTTCCCATCTGCCAAACATATAATCTGGCCCGTAGTCATGGCGAATAACTGACCTCTCCATCATCTCTGGAGATGAGAAACTTCGGTACCCACCAGAGGTGTCTTTCGGAGGAGGGCAATGTCCACCCCCTCATTTTATGTATGAGTAAACTTGATATTGTTTGGCCACTGATTTCATGCCCCTAGACATTCCACGTGAGAATAGTGTACTTAGTTATTGGAGGAGTCTTTAGGCGGAAGGCAGAGTTCCCTACATTATAAGTGTAGGCCCCACTTTTGAGGCTCCCCAGACTCTGTGGCCCCATCTATCTGTGTCCATGGCCTCAATACCTCTATATGGGTCCATCATTGCTGTTCTGCACAAGTTATGAATTGGTATCTCAAACAAACAAACAAACATAAATTCCCAATCTTCAGGGTTTCTCGACGATGGTTGGGCACCCAAACAAACACAAACTTAGGGCCGCATTAGGAGTTTGGCGGTCCAAGCATAGGACCGCCAAACTCACAGGGAGGATCACACCATCATGGAGGTGGTGTCCCTTCCACCCTATTACAAGACTTCCAGTGGTCTGACCTGGCCGAAACCTTGAAATAGAGTGTTCCCACCGGTCAGACTGGCGGGAACAGTGCTACAAGGTAGCACTTGGCTCCCTTAAAGGAGACAAGTGCTATCTCGCAGCACAGAGGGGGCCGCCCTGCACCCTCAGAAAGAGCACTGTCTGCAAAGCAGACAGTGCTCTTTCTGAGGGTGCTGGGCAGTGGGGCCCCCAGCACTTGTCCTCCTCCAGCCTTTTCATGGCAGGGTTCCCGCAATGACCAGGCTGGCAGAAAACAAGGTTGTAATCAACTGTGGCTGACTTCAACCAAGACCTCCATCACCCCGTCACAATCTGTGATCATGGCGGGGACCGCGGTCTTTAGGTGGGTCAGCCCACCTAGCTAGTAACATGGCAGTCAGACCCCCACAGCCACAGTGGTTCGACTGCCACCACGAGGTTGACTGCTCCAAAAAACATAGTTGGTGGCCAGTTATGGGCCATATCCATAATGGCACACCAGTCCTCCCATATTCACAATCTCGGATTGTCGACCATCCATACCGCATCACCCTACATATCTCCGCTGTCAGCACACCATCAACATAGCAAGCACTTAAGGTCTTCCCATCCCCCGAGTGGTAAGATGTGATCCACAAGCTTCTACAATGGGGCATACATCACAGATCACTAGCTGTACATGGGGTCAGATTCTGGCCTCAGGTAGTGTTCTCGAAGTTAGAGTCCAAGTCTGGACTCTCATGAGTCAAGTCTGAAATCCTGCCCCTTGAGTCTGGTCATGGCAAGCCCCTCAACTTGGCTCTCCACCTTAATGGCTGCCTCCCTCTCCTGGACTATTTGTTATTTGGAGGGCAAACACCTGCAGCTCTGTCTCCGCAGCTTCTCTTGCACCTTTGTGGCCTTGGTCCATATTTTCTCTCCCCTCTGTCCAGTCTTTTTCTATACCTTTCCGCTCAGTCCCACACCTTGGCGGGATTATCGAAGAAGAGCGAGCGCTTCTGGAAGATGGACCGCTTAATGCCACTGGTACCCATCAGAAAATACATTTGATGTACCACTAAATGCCAACTTATTTTACCTGATGTACTGTTCTGTTTTCTTCAGAAAGTAGTACCTCCAGTAGCCCCATGGTGTGGAAACAAAATAAATAAGAACCTATCCTCCGCAAGCCAGTTTTAAAACCCATAGCTGTCATGTCCACAAGGAAAGAGGTATGCTTTATTAATGCATTGTCTCCTTATAAGGGTGTATAACTGTTGTCTTTTGGCTTTTGTTACTGTGCTATGTATGTTATCTCCACATAGATTGTCTGAGGGCTTGGAGTGTTCTGGGCGCTCCTGTTAGAATATTCACTAGAATATAGAAAGTTGTAGATTGATCTTGTGGTAGTGGTTGAGGGGGGTAGATTTGTAGGTTTTCCCCACGTTAAGTATATATCGGCTTGTGTGTCCAATGTTCTCTGTGTGTGCTATGCTATATGATCATGTGACTTCTCCATGTGCTCCCAATAAAATATTCACTAGGTTATAGAATGCTGTCAATTGATCTTGTGGTGGTGGTTTGTTGAGAGAGCTAGACATAGGCTGCCATAACATAGGGACATGATATTGTGTCTTCTCTTGATTTTAGTAACATAATGTGTGCTTTCTAATGTCAACATTGTTTTTATCTTTAGATGTTTTCCTAAATTGGATAAATAATTACCCTTTTCGTGGCACTGAATTCAACACAGCATAGTGCATGATTTAATCCTTAATACTAAATTGCCTGAATCACCTTTAAAATGGCAGCTGGGATATATGTTTGTTGATAGCTCACAGATACTCATCAGGGTCATGGCACCACACTCTGGTAGAAGAGTCCCACTTATTCTCAACATCTCTGTGATGTGCTTCCAGGGTCTGGTATGGATAGTGTGTACGATGAACCCACTCTAAAACTGATATTGCTGCATGATTTGTTTTTTCTTTCTGCAAAGCTCAAGTGGAGCCCATTCCTCCCAAGCATGATCCATAAACAATTATGCTCCCACCCCATGAATACATATCAATACTGATCAAATTCGTTATTTAAACATATACTAAAGTAATTGGTACTCAGCTGATAGTATTTTGTGATTGTAGTATGGAATAATTATTTATTTGGTTGTATAACAAAATGGAAACACACATGTTCATGATATATGTTGTTCCCTAAATGGCGGCATGAATTGAGTAGTGTGCACCACCTGCACAGCACTGTGGGAGCTCACCAACTCAACCATCTGAAACAAAAGGCTCTGTTGTTTATCTCACCCCTTGAAAGTCACCTATGGGGAGCAGTGACCTCAGGTATTATGGTCACAGCCATCCTTCTAATCTGGACTCATGCCAATGACTTAGCACATTAACAAACACACTCCCAGGAAGAGGTTTATTTCTGGGTACCCTGCAAGTTTCCACTACAGGGTGTCCGGATAGTGGACTGTACAGGTAGGCTCCATTGACCAGGAGCGGCTTGTGGGGCTTTGTTGGGGTGGGACGACGCTGGAGGTGCAGAGGGTGGTGCAGGGGCAAATTAGACAAAAAAAAACCCTTCCCTGCTTCTCCGCCACCGCTCCTCTCCCATCGCTGCAGGCAGGCACAGGCTCCCAGCCTGCCCTGTGGCCAATCCTGAGGCTGCTCAGACCAGCATTAGGATTGACTGGGAGCATCCAGCCAGGGAGCTCCCATGCAGTCTGGGAGCCTATGCATTCTCTCTTCAGCCGGTCAACTGTGTTGCTGGCCTGGAGAGAGCCTACTGCGCATGTATGTTTGGCCGGCCCGAGACTCACTCCATCTCGTCATCTCCAATGCCCGCCCCTTTAACAAATGAAAAGATAATAAACATGGTTTATTATCTTTTCGTTTGTTAGAGGTGATTTGCAGTGGCTGCTACTAGCGGGGGGGTCTCTCCTCCGCCCTAACGGAGGAGCCTCGCCTTCCATTGGCAGAGGTATTTCAATGCCAATATTATTAACCACTGAATCTGTTTTGGCCCCCTTAGTCCCATATCAGGGACTGTACCTGTATCACACCTAAAGGCCAACTGGCAACAAGTCATGTTAGGCTTTCTCCTGTTCCTTCCATTCAAATGTCTCCTCTTTTCGCGTATACGAATGGTTTTTAAATAATAATATATTTAAGCAGACTTAAAACTGGTTAATGTGGTGATTTCACTGCCAACAGGCTGTAGGTGTATACCACCATATTATGAGTGTGACGGGTTGGCTGCAGCCAACCCGCCAAATCACCACTCATACCGCCATTGCGGTATGAAACACCGGGACGGAATTCCTTCCCTGTCACCGGTAGAAGGCTCCCCCACCCACCCCAGCAATCGCCTAATCCCTCCTACTATCACAGCACCCTCCCAACCCCCTACCCCCAGAATCACAGTGATTCTCCAACAACCCCTACCCCCTAGAATCACAGCGCCCCCAACCCCTGCCCCTAGAATCACAGCACCCTCCAACCTCCCACCCCCGTCCTCAGCAATCATGCACACACCCACACGCACAACGCATGCACCCATGCACCACCACTTCCATACACACATTCACTCACACATACTCACACGCATACACACTGACATGCAGACACGCACTACCTGGAACATTTAAACACACATTCACTCACATGCATACAACCACATATACACCACAACATTCACAGACGCATACACACATGCACACACACATTCATACACACACGCAGACACCACACACTCACACACAACACCGACCACCCTCCTCTGTCGGATGCCCATCTTACCTTGTACGGCGAGGAGGTCGTCCGTCAGGGAACAAGAAGGGGCACTGTTACCACCACACTGGCAGGCCATATGAATAGCCATAATACTGCTGGCGGTGTGCTTCTGGCAGGGCAGTGCAGGTGGTAGCACCGCCCAGGCGCCTCGCCCGCCACCATGGCTACTGCCGGTTTTCAATCCTAAATGTGGCTGGAATCCGGCAGAATCCATATTATGGCGGGTGGAAGACTGCCAGCACTGACGGCCTTCTGGCACCCATGGCATCAGCAGTCTTGGGAAAGACTGCCAATGTCATAATGAGGGCCTCTGTTTGTTGGCCTTTACTCTCCTGTTTACCCTGATAGTACTGCAGAAGTATTTGCCTATAGCTTGCGCCAAATCTGCCTTGAACACTGGCATGCAAACAAAGGGCATCTGGAGACTCACAGTTCCAGCTCCTTCAGCACTGGTGAGTGATCTGATTAGGTACAGAGCAAGTGTTCGTAGCTTCAAATGTGCAGTACCAAACTCCATAATATTAACCAGAAATCTGTGCATGTGTGTATGTCATGCACCATGGAGTAGTGTGAATATCCCTGCCCCTGTGGATACCAGATATCACCAGACATCCAGCAAGCAGCATTGTTCTGGGATCTCGTAGATGGCAAGCGCTGCAAGGAAAGGCCGTCCAGGTGGAACACAAGGGGGTCCTGCTCTGGGCAAAATATGTTTTTCAAGTCATCACCCCAGATCTGCTGCAGGTCTTCCCATTGAACAAGCCTGGCAAGCACCATATAATAACATTGAAGATCATCATAATTAGGGCCATACCCCCCTACTATGAACCATCAAATCATCTTTATGACAGAGCACCACGTCATATCTGCCACCTGGGTCCGCACACCTCCTGAATTTTAACCTCTGAGTTCTCTAGGGCCCAGATCAGCATGCCTCAGGCATGCAAAGTAAAAAAGCAGCAGTGCAGCAGAACCCTTGCATGCGATGCTGCTCGAGGACCCCACTCCCAGGTGATAGATGTGTTTCTTGGTGTATAGTCACATCTATGCTATGCCATAGTAAGTATGCCACTACCTTGTGTATTTTCCTGAAATCATTCAAACCCTTGACATTCCAAGTGAAAAACTTCAGTTTTGCAGGGCTCCTAGCTCCCATTGGGACTCCACTCATGTCATTCACCATCATCATGCATGACAACATGCCAGATTGAGTGACTTGATAGGGTGCTTTTGGCCTGTAACCCATGCCAGGGCAAATTAGATGGTAGTTGTAAACAAAACCCCCACCCCCACACTGAACACCTGCAACAGACACAGCAGAACATATCCCTCCCGATCTCGCCCAACTTCCATTTAATGAAACCTTGAACAAAACTAGTTGGTGCACACACAGGGGCAGATTTTACCTGGCCAGCCTCCCTCTTACTTAGTCGCAGGGGGCTGCATAACAAACATATTGTGTGCTTCGTTAGACATACAACAGCAATACATGAGTGAGGACCCCAGTCTCCCTCATAGCCAGCATGTGAAGCTTCAATCACACAACAAAGCCCTGTGGGGCATCCACACGGTGCTGCATCCATCTGTACCAGTAATTGGGGTCAAGTCACTATTGCTCCGATCCTTTCCCCCAAATAAGGGATGTATTTCTAGTTCAACTAGGATATCTCCCCTGATATTGTGACCTACTGTTTTGTTAAAAAATGGGGGCTTAGCATTTCCACTTCGCTGCTGAGCCATGTGGAGTAGTGGAAATCTGAAAGATCATGAAACATCACAGACCTAGACACGAAAAAGAAAACCACAACAACAAACCCAGGGATTGTTAGTCTTCTTTCTCCAGGTCCTGGGACACCCCAATGTCTCTATCTTCCAATGGGGGGAGTGCCATCGCATCTCCCCGCCACTTGCTTCTTGAGGAATTGCTGCACCTTCCCCTCTGCCATTGCCATCAAGTTTGTTGGGTAATGCATGATGTGCTCTATGTGTAGTTCCTTGTATTTGTGTTTATCTGGGACGAACTGTCTCTGAACCTCCTGACCTGCCGTGTGCAGTCTGGGTAGAGTGACAGCTCTGAACCTTCGTGGCAGAGCTTGAGTTCTTGTGCCTTGCGGAGCACCACATCACGGTCTCTTTAATTCAGGAGTCTCTCAGTGATTGAATGGGGTTTCGTCTCAGGGACAGGTCATGGTGCCAGGGAGTGGTGGGCCTGCTCATCCAAAAGAATATCTGAAAAGGATTCACACCCTTAGAGGTCTGTGAGAAATTGTTCCACAAAAATATTCCATGTTGCCAATTTTTGTGGATTCCATCAGTCCCACTATTCTGAGGTTGCTGTGGTGTGATCTGGATTGAAGATCCTCCGCTTTTGCCTGCAGCATGTTAAGTACTTTGTCCATCTTTTTCTGTGTCACTAAGGCAGTCACCTGTTCATCTTCTACCATCCGAAACCTGTCTCGTGACCATGTCGATATATTCAGCATGTTGGTTCAGTCATTCTATCATGCAGTCCATTTGAAAAGTCATTGCATCTATTTTGCCATCACATTTTGGTGAGGCTGTGCTGCATGACAGCGAGGATCTGCCTTAGTTGACTGCGCACTTTTGGGTTGGCTTTGTCACGCCCAGGTTCCAATGTGGTTGCACCTTTGTCTCTGCTTTAGGAGTCTTCCGCTGGTCGAAATTCAGTTTTGGTTGTGACATCCATTTTACCCATGCTTAAGATGTGCTCTGCAGGATCCCTGGTGGGTTCATCAGAAGCCCTCAAGCCCAATTGTCTACAGTTCAGTAGATGGGACCTGCACCGGCTTAACGGCCCACTCGGCCAAGCTCAACAATTCATCGCCCCTTGGAGGTTGCACAGGCTAGTGGGCTGACAGTGAGTCGAGAATCACACGAAGTGGGGCACTGTATCTGGTGACATGCCATTATACACTGAACCATCTGGGGGAGTTATAGTCTCCGAATCCTCTCGCCCAACTCTTCACCCCACCAAAACTGTGTTTTGATACCTGGATGAGACTGCTCCCTGCAGCGCTCCAATCCACTTCCGTTAAGCCTCATATGCTAATTGTCAGTAAGGTCAAGCAATACACAGCACTTAGGGCCAGATGTAGGTAGCCGTTTGCATGGTGCAAACTGCGAAAACCGCAGTTTGCGCCATGCAAACAGCCTAACACGATGCTCATTCCCAAATTGTGAGTCGGTACCGACTCGCAATTTGGGAATGAGACTCGCAAATAGGAAGGGGTGTTCCCTTCCTATTTGCGACTCGCATTGCAATTCAGAATTGCTTTGTGACCGCGAATGCGGTCGCAAAGCAACTCGCAGTTACCACCAGTGTCACACTGGTGGTAACACATTCGCAAAAGGGAAGGGGTCCCCATGGGACCCCTTCCCCTTTGTGAATGTCAACAAAAATATTTTTTCAGAGCAGGCAGTGGTCCTATGGACCACTGCCTACTCTGAAAAAACGAAACCAAATGGTTTCGGTATTATTTTCATTTTGCAACTCGTTTTCCTTTAACCCCTTCGCTGCCAGGCCTTTTCCCCCTCCTGTGCCGAGCCTTTTTTTGGCTATTTGGAGCAGTTCGCGCTAAGGCCCTCTTAACTTTTTGTTCACATAAGCTACCCACGCCAAATTTGCGTCCTTTTTTTCTAACATCCTAGGGATTCTAGAGGTACCCAGACTTTGTGGGTTCCCCAGAAGGAGGCCAAGAAATTGGCCAAAATACAGTGAAAATTTTGTTTTTTTCAAAAAAATGGGAAAAAGGGGCTGCAGAAGAAGGCTTGTGGTTTTTTCCCTGAAAAGGGCATCAACAAAGGGTTTGCGGTGCTAAAATCACCAGCTTCCCAGATTTCAGGAACAGGCAGACTTGAATCAGAAAACCCAATTTTTCAACGCAATTTTGGCATTTTACTGGGACATACCCCATTTTTACGTTTTTTGTGCTTTCAGCCTCCTTCCAGTCAGTGACAGAAATGGGCATGAAACCAACGCTGGATCCCAGAAACCGTAACATTTCTGAAAAGTAGACAAAATTCTGAATTCAGCAAGGGGTAATTTGTGTAGATCCTACAAGGGTTTAATACAGAAAATAACACCTGAAAAAGAAAAATATTGAAATTGAGGTGAAAAAAACATCAATTTTTCTCTACGTTTTACTCTGTAACTTTTTCCTGCAATGTCAGATTTTCGAAAGCAATATACTGTTACGTCTGCTGGACTCCTCTGGTTGCGGGGATATATAGAGCTTGTAGGTTCATCAAGAACCCTAGGTACCCAGAGCAATAAATTAGCTGCACCCTGCAGTGTGTTTTCATTCTATACCGGGTATACAGCAATTCATTTGCTGAAATATAAAGAGTGAAAAATAGCTATCAAGAAAACCTTTGTATTTCCAAAAAGGGCACAAGATAAGATGTTGAGGAGCAGTGGTTATTTGCACATCTCTGAATTCCGGGGTGACCATACTAGCATGTGAATTACAGGGCATTTCTCAAATAGATGTATTTTTTACACACTCTCTTATATTTGGAAGGAGAAAATGTAGAGAAAGACAAGGGACAATAACACTTGTTTTGCTAATCTATGTTCCCCCAAGTCTCCCGATAAAAATGATACCTCACTTGTGTGGGTAGGCCTAGCGCCCGCGACAGGAAACGCCCCAAAACGCAACGTGGACACATCACATTTTGTTAAAGAAAACAGACGTGTTTTTTGCAAAGTTCCTACCTGTAGATTTTTTTCCTCTAGCTCAGCCGGCACCTAGGGAAACCTACCAAACCTGTGCATTTTTGAAAACTAGAGACCTAGGGGAATCCAAGATGGGGTGACTTGTGGGGCTCTGACCAGGTTCTGTTACCCAGAATCCTTTGCAAACCTCAAACTTTGGCTAACAAAAACCACATTTTCCTCACATTTCGGTGACAGAAAGTTCTGGAATCTGAGAGGAACCACAAATTTCCTTCCACCTAGCGTTCCCCCAAGTCTCCCGATAAAAATGATACCTCACTTGTGTGGGTAGGCCTAGCGCCCGTGACAGGAAACGCCCCAAAACACAATGTGGAGACATCACATTTTTTAAAAGAAAACAGAGGTGTTTTTTGCAAAGTTCCTACCTGTAGATTTTGGCCTCTAGCTCAGCCGACACCTAGGGAAACCAACCAAACCTGTGCATTTTTGAAAACTAGAGACCTAGGGGAATCCAAGATGGGGTGACTTGTGGGGCTAAAACCAGGTTCTGTTACCCAGAATCCTTTGAAAACCTCAAAATTTGGCCAAAAAAACAAATTTTCCTCACATTTCGGTGACAGAAAGTTCTGGAATCTGAGAGGAACCACAAATTTCCTTCCACCCAGCGTTCCCCCAAGTCTCCCGATAAAAATGATACCTCACTTGTGTGGGTAGGCCTAGCGCCCGTGACAGGAAACGCCCCAAAACACAATGTGGACACATCACATTTTTTTAAAGAAAACAGAGGTGTTTTTTGCAAAGTGCCTACCTGTAGATTTTGGACTCTAGCTCAGCCGGCACCTAGGGAAACCTACCAAACCTGTGCATTTTTGAAAACCAGAGACCTAGGGGAATCCAAGATAGTGTGACTTGTGGGGCTCTGACCAGGTTCTGTTACCCAGAATCCTTTGCAAACCTCAAAATTTGGCTAAAAAAACACATGTTCCTCACATTTCTGTGACAGAAAGTTCTGGAATCTGAGAGGAGGCACAAATTTCCTTCCACCCAGCGTTCCCCCAAGTCTCCTGATAAAAATGATACCTCACTTGTGTGGGTAGGCCTCGCGCCCGTGACAGGAAACGCCCCAAAACACAATGTGGACACATCACAATTTTTGAAAAAAACAGAGGTGTTTTTTGCAAAGTGCCTATCTGTAGATTTTGGCCTCTAGCTCAGCTTGCACCTAGGAAAACCTACCAAACCTGTGCATTTTTGCAAACTAGAGACCTAGGGGAATCCAAGATGGGGTGACTTGTGGGGCTCTGACCAGGTTCTGTTACCCAGAATCCTTTGCAAACCTCAAAATTTGGCTAAAAAAACACGTTTTCCTCACATTTCGGTGACAGAAAGTCCTGGAATCTGAGAGGTGCCACAAATTTCCTTCCACCCAGCGTTCCCCCAAGTCTCCTGATAAAAATGATACCTCACTTGTGTGGGTAGGCCTAGCGCCCGTGACAGGAAACGCCCCAAAACACAACGTGGACACATCAGATCTTTTGAAAGAAAACAGAGGTGTTTTTTGCAAAGTGCCTACCTGTAGATTTTGGGCTGTAGCTCAGCCGGCACCTAGGGAAACCTACCAAACCTGTGCATTTTTGAAAACCAGAGACCTAGGGGAATCCAAGATAGGGTGACTTGTGGGGCTCTGACCAGGTTCTGTTACCCAGAATCCTTTGCAAACCTCAAAATTTGGCTACAAAAACAAGTTTTCCTCACATTTCGGTGACAGAAAGTCCTGGAATCTGAGAGGTGCCACAAATTTCCTTCCACCCAGCATTCCCCCAAGTCTCCCGATAAAAATGATACCTCACTTGTGTGGGTAGGCCTAGCGCCCGTGACAGGAAACGCCCCAAAACACAACGTGGACACATCAGATCTTTTGAAAGAAAACAGAGGTGTTTTTTTCAAAGTGCCTACCTGTAGATTTTGGGCTCTAGCTCAGCCGGCACCTAGGGAAACCTACCAAACCTGTGCATTTTTGAAAACTAGAGACCTAGGGGAATCCAAGATGGGGTGACTTGTGGGGCTCTGACCAGGTTCTGTTACCCAGAATCCTTTGCAAACCTCAAAATTTGGCCAAAAAAAACACGTTTTCCTCACATTCAGGTGACAGAAAGTCCTGGAATCTGAGAGGTGCCACAAATTTCCTTCCACCCAGCGTTCCCCCAAGTCTCCCGATAAAAATTATACCTCACTTGTGTGGGTAGGCCTACCGCCCGTGACAGGAAACGCCCCAAAACACAACGTGGACACATCACAATTTTTGAAAGAAAACAGAGGTGTTTTTTGCAAAGTGCCTACCTGTAGATTTTGGACTCTAGCTCAGCCGGCACCTAGGGAAACCTACCAAACCTGTGCATTTTTGAAAACCAGAGACCTAGGGGAATCCAAGATAGTGTGACTTGTGGGGCTCTGACCAGGTTCTGTTACCCAGAATCCTTTGCAAACCTCAAAATTTGGCTAAAAAAACACATGTTCCTCACATTTCTGTGACAGAAAGTTCTGGAATCTGAGAGGAGGCACAAATTTCCTTCCACCCAGCGTTCCCCCAAGTCTCCTGATAAAAATGATACCTCACTTGTGTGGGTAGGCCTCGCGCCCGTGACAGGAAACGCCCCAAAACACAATGTGGACACATCACAATTTTTGAAAAAAACAGAGGTGTTTTTTGCAAAGTGCCTATCTGTAGATTTTGGCCTCTAGCTCAGCTTGCACCTAGGAAAACCTACCAAACCTGTGCATTTTTGCAAACTAGAGACCTAGGGGAATCCAAGATGGGGTGACTTGTGGGGCTCTGACCAGGTTCTGTTACCCAGAATCCTTTGCAAACCTCAAAATTTGGCTAAAAAAACACGTTTTCCTCACATTTCGGTGACAGAAAGTCCTGGAATCTGAGAGGTGCCACAAATTTCCTTCCACCCAGCGTTCCCCCAAGTCTCCTGATAAAAATGATACCTCACTTGTGTGGGTAGGCCTAGCGCCCGTGACAGGAAACGCCCCAAAACACAACGTGGACACATCAGATCTTTTGAAAGAAAACAGAGGTGTTTTTTGCAAAGTGCCTACCTGTAGATTTTGGGCTGTAGCTCAGCCGGCACCTAGGGAAACCTACCAAACCTGTGCATTTTTGAAAACCAGAGACCTAGGGGAATCCAAGATAGGGTGACTTGTGGGGCTCTGACCAGGTTCTGTTACCCAGAATCCTTTGCAAACCTCAAAATTTGGCTACAAAAACAAGTTTTCCTCACATTTCGGTGACAGAAAGTCCTGGAATCTGAGAGGTGCCACAAATTTCCTTCCACCCAGCATTCCCCCAAGTCTCCCGATAAAAATGATACCTCACTTGTGTGGGTAGGCCTAGCGCCCGTGACAGGAAACGCCCCAAAACACAACGTGGACACATCAGATCTTTTGAAAGAAAACAGAGGTGTTTTTTTCAAAGTGCCTACCTGTAGATTTTGGGCTCTAGCTCAGCCGGCACCTAGGGAAACCTACCAAACCTGTGCATTTTTGAAAACTAGAGACCTAGGGGAATCCAAGATGGGGTGACTTGTGGGGCTCTGACCAGGTTCTGTTACCCAGAATCCTTTGCAAACCTCAAAATTTGGCCAAAAAAAACACGTTTTCCTCACATTCAGGTGACAGAAAGTCCTGGAATCTGAGAGGTGCCACAAATTTCCTTCCACCCAGCGTTCCCCCAAGTCTCCCGATAAAAATTATACCTCACTTGTGTGGGTAGGCCTACCGCCCGTGACAGGAAACGCCCCAAAACACAACGTGGACACATCACAATTTTTGAAAGAAAACAGAGGTGTTTTTTGCAAAGTGCCTACCTGTAGATTTTGGCCTCTAGCTCAGCCGGCACCTAGGAACACCTACCAAACCTGTGCATTTTTTAAAACTAGACACCTAGAGGAATCCAAGATGGAGTGACTTGTGGGGCTCTGACCAGGTTCTGTTACCCAGAATCCTTTGCAAACCTCAAAATTTGGCTAAAAAAAAACGTTTTCCTCACATTTCGGTGACAAAAAGTCCTGGAATCTGAGAGGTGCCACAAATTTCCTTCCTCCCAGCGTTCCTCCAAGTCTCACGATAAAAATGATACGTCACTTGTGTGGGTAGGCCTAGCGCCCGCGACAGGAAATGTCCCAAAACACAACGTGGACACATCCCATTTTTTCACAGAAAACAGAGCTGTTTTTTGCAAAGTGCCTACCTGTAGATTTTGGCCTCTAGCTCAGCCGGCAATTAGGGAAACCTACCAAACCTGTGCATTTTTTAAAACTAGAGACCTAGGGGAATCCAAGATGGGGTGACTTGTGGGGCTCTGACCAGGTTCTGTTACCCAGAATCCTTTGCAAACCTCAAAATTTGGCTAAAAAAACACATGTTCCTCACATTTCTGTGACAGAAAGTTCTGGAATCTGAGAGGAGGCACAAATTTCCTTCCACCCAGCGTTCCCCCAAGTCTCCCGATAAAAATGATACCTCACTTGTGTGGGTAGGCCTAGCGCCCGTGACAGGAAACGCCCCAAAACACAACGTGGACACATCAGATCTTTTGAAAGAAAACAGAGGTGTTTTTTGCAAAGTGCCTATCTGTAGATTTTGGCCTCTAGCTCAGCTTGCACCTAGGAAAACCTACCAAACCTGTGCATTTTTGCAAACTAGAGACCTAGGGGAATCCAAGATGGGGTGACTTGTGGGGCTCTGACCAGGTTCTGTTACCCAGAATCCTTTGCAAACCTCAAAATTTGGCTAAAAAAACACGTTTTCCTCACATTTCGGTGACAGAAAGTCCTGGAATCTGAGAGGTGCCACAAATTTCCTTCCACCCAGCGTTCCCCCAAGTCTCCCGATAAAAATGATACCTCACTTGTGTGGGTAGGCTTAGCGCCCGTGACAGGAAACGCCCCAAAACACAACGTGGACACATCAGATCTTTTGAAAGAAAACAGAGGTGTTTTTTGCAAAGTGCCTACCTGTAGATTTTGGGCTGTAGCTCAGCCGGCACCTAGGGAAACCTACCAAACCTGTGCATTTTTGAAAACCAGAGACCTAGGGGAATCCAAGATAGGGTGACTTGTGGGGCTCTGACCAGGTTCTGTTACCCAGAATCCTTTGCAAACCTCAAAATTTGGCTACAAAAACAAGTTTTCCTCACATTTCGGTGACAGAAAGTCCTGGAATCTGAGAGGTGCCACAAATTTCCTTCCACCCAGCATTCCCCCAAGTCTCCCGATAAAAATTATACCTCACTTGTGTGGGTAGGCCTAGCGCCCGTGACAGGAAACGCCCCAAAACACAACGTGGACACATCAGATCTTTTGAAAGAAAACAGAGGTGTTTTTTTCAAAGTGCCTACCTGTAGATTTTGGGCTCTAGCTCAGCCGGCACCTAGGGAAACCTACCAAACCTGTGCATTTTTGAAAACTAGAGACCTAGGGGAATCCAAGATGGGGTGACTTGTGGGGCTCTGACCAGGTTCTGTTACCCAGAATCCTTTGCAAACCTCAAAATTTGGCCCAAAAAAACACGTTTTCCTCACATTCAGGTGACAGAAAGTCCTGGAATCTGAGAGGTGCCACAAATTTCCTTCCACCCAGCGTTCCCCCAAGTCTCCCGATAAAAATTATACCTCACTTGTGTGGGTAGGCCTACCGCCCGTGACAGGAAACGCCCCAAAACACAACGTGGACACATCACAATTTTTGAAAGAAAACAGAGGTGTTTTTTGCAAAGTGCCTACCTGTAGATTTTGGCCTCTAGCTCAGCCGGCACCTAGGAACACCTACCAAACCTGTGCATTTTTTAAAACTAGACACCTAGAGGAATCCAAGATGGAGTGACTTGTGGGGCTCTGACCAGGTTCTGTTACCCAGAATCCTTTGCAAACCTCAAAATTTGGCTAAAAAAAAACGTTTTCCTCACATTTCGGTGACAAAAAGTCCTGGAATCTGAGAGGTGCCACAAATTTCCTTCCTCCCAGCGTTCCTCCAAGTCTCACGATAAAAATGATACGTCACTTGTGTGGGTAGGCCTAGCGCCCGCGACAGGAAATGTCCCAAAACACAACGTGGACACATCCCATTTTTTCACAGAAAACAGAGCTGTTTTTTGCAAAGTGCCTACCTGTAGATTTTGGCCTCTAGCTCAGCCGGCAATTAGGGAAACCTACCAAACCTGTGCATTTTTTAAAACTAGAGACCTAGGGGAATCCAAGATGGGGTGACTTGTGGGGCTCTGACCAGGTTCTGTTACCCAGAATCCTTTGCAAACCTCAAAATTTGGCTAAAAAAACACATGTTCCTCACATTTCTGTGACAGAAAGTTCTGGAATCTGAGAGGAGGCACAAATTTCCTTCCACCCAGCGTTCCCCCAAGTCTCCCGATAAAAATGATACCTCACTTGTGTGGGTAGGCCTAGCGCCCGTGACAGGAAACGCCCCAAAACACAACGTGGACACATCAGATCTTTTGAAAGAAAACAGAGGTGTTTTTTGCAAAGTGCCTATCTGTAGATTTTGGCCTCTAGCTCAGCTTGCACCTAGGAAAACCTACCAAACCTGTGCATTTTTGCAAACTAGAGACCTAGGGGAATCCAAGATGGGGTGACTTGTGGGGCTCTGACCAGGTTCTGTTACCCAGAATCCTTTGCAAACCTCAAAATTTGGCTAAAAAAACACGTTTTCCTCACATTTCGGTGACAGAAAGTCCTGGAATCTGAGAGGTGCCACAAATTTCCTTCCACCCAGCGTTCCCCCAAGTCTCCCGATAAAAATGATACCTCACTTGTGTGGGTAGGCCTAGCGCCCGTGACAGGAAACGCCCCAAAACACAACGTGGACACATCAGATCTTTTGAAAGAAAACAGAGGTGTTTTTTGCAAAGTGCCTACCTGTAGATTTTGGGCTGTAGCTCAGCCGGCACCTAGGGAAACCTACCAAACCTGTGCATTTTTGAAAACCAGAGACCTAGGGGAATCCAGGATAGGGTGACTTGTGGGGCTCTGACCAGGTTCTGTTACCCAGAATCCTTTGCAAACCTCAAAATTTGGCTACAAAAACAAGTTTTCCTCACATTTCGGTGACAGAAAGTCCTGGAATCTGAGAGGTGCCACAAATTTCCTTCCACCCAGCATTCCCCCAAGTCTCCCGATAAAAATTATACCTCACTTGTGTGGGTAGGCCTAGCGCCCGTGACAGGAAACGCCCCAAAACACAACGTGGACACATCAGATCTTTTGAAAGAAAACAGAGGTGTTTTTTTCAAAGTGCCTACCTGTAGATTTTGGGCTCTAGCTCAGCCGGCACCTAGGGAAACCTACCAAACCTGTGCATTTTTGAAAACTAGAGACCTAGGGGAATCCAAGATGGGGTGACTTGTGGGGCTCTGACCAGGTTCTGTTACCCAGAATCCTTTGCAAACCTCAAAATTTGGCCCAAAAAAACACGTTTTCCTCACATTCAGGTGACAGAAAGTCCTGGAATCTGAGAGGTGCCACAAATTTCCTTCCACCCAGCGTTCCCCCAAGTCTCCCGATAAAAATTATACCTCACTTGTGTGGGTAGGCCTACCGCCCGTGACAGGAAACGCCCCAAAACACAACGTGGACACATCACAATTTTTGAAAGAAAACAGAGGTGTTTTTTGCAAAGTGCCTACCTGTAGATTTTGGCCTCTAGCTCAGCCGGCACCTAGGAACACCTACCAAACCTGTGCATTTTTTAAAACTAGACACCTAGAGGAATCCAAGATGGAGTGACTTGTGGGGCTCTGACCAGGTTCTGTTACCCAGAATCCTTTGCAAACCTCAAAATTTGGCTAAAAAAAAACGTTTTCCTCACATTTCGGTGACAAAAAGTCCTGGAATCTGAGAGGTGCCACAAATTTCCTTCCTCCCAGCGTTCCTCCAAGTCTCATGATAAAAATGATACGTCACTTGAGTGGGTAGGCCTAGCGCCCGCGACAGGAAATGTCCCAAAACACAACGTGGACACATCCCATTTTTTCACAGAAAACAGAGCTGTTTTTTGCAAAGTGCCTACCTGTAGATTTTGGCCTCTAGCTCAGCCGGCAATTAGGGAAACCTACCAAACCTGTGCATTTTTTAAAACTAGAGACCTAGGGGAATCCAAGATGGGGTGACTTGTGGGGCTCTGACCAGGTTCTGTTACCCAGAATCCTTTGCAAACCTCAAAATTTGGCTAAAAAAACACATGTTCCTCACATTTCTGTGACAGAAAGTTCTGGAATCTGAGAGGAGGCACAAATTTCCTTCCACCCAGCGTTCCCCCAAGTCTCCTGATAAAAATGATACCTCACTTGTGTGGGTAGGCCTCGCGCCCGTGACAGGAAACGCCCCAAAACACAATGTGGACACATCACAATTTTTGAAAGAAAACAGAGGTGTTTTTTGCAAAGTGCCTATCTGTAGATTTTGGCCTCTAGCTCAGCTTGCACCTAGGAAAACCTACCAAACCTGTGCATTTTTGCAAACTAGAGACCTAGGGGAATCCAAGATGGGGTGACTTGTGGGGCTCTGACCAGGTTCTGTTACCCAGAATCCTTTGCAAACCTCAAAATTTGGCTAAAAAAACAAGTTTTCCTCACATTTCGGTGACAGAAAGTCCTGGAATCTGAGAGGAGGCACAAATTTCCTTCCTCCCAGCGTTCCCCCAAGTCTCCCGATAAAAATGATGCCTCACCTGTGTGGGTAGGCCTAGCGCCCGCGACAGGAAATGTCCCAAAACACAACGTGGACACATCCCATTTTTTCACAGAAAACAGAGCTGTTTTTTGCAAAGTGCCTACCTGTAGATTTTGGCCTCTAGCTCAGCCGGCACCTAGGGAAACGTACCAAACCTGTGCATTTTTGCAAACTAGAGACCTAGGGGAATCCAAGATGGGGTGACTTGTGGGGCTCTGACCAGGTTCTGTTACCCAGAATCCTTTGCAAACCTCAAAATTTGGCTAAAAAAACACGTTTTCCTCACATTTCGGTGACAGAAAGTCCTGGAATCTGAGAGGTGCCACAAATTTCCTTCCACCCAGCGTTCCCCCAAGTCTCCCGATAAAAATGATACCTCACTTGTGTGGGTAGGCCTAGCGCCCGTGACAGGAAACGCCCCAAAACACAACGTGGACACATCAGATCTTTTGAAAGAAAACAGAGGTGTTTTTTGCAAAGTGCCTACCTGTAGATTTTGGGCTGTAGCTCAGCCGGCACCTAGGGAAACCTACCAAACCTGTGCATTTTTGAAAACCAGAGACCTAGGGGAATCCAAGATAGGGTGACTTGTGGGGCTCTGACCAGGTTCTGTTACCCAGAATCCTTTGCAAACCTCAAAATTTGGCTACAAAAACAAGTTTTCCTCACATTTCGGTGACAGAAAGTCCTGGAATCTGAGAGGTGCCACAAATTTCCTTCCACCCAGCATTCCCCCAAGTCTCCCGATAAAAATGATACCTCACTTGTGTGGGTAGGCCTAGCGCCCGTGACAGGAAACGCCCCAAAACACAATGTGGACACATCAGATCTTTTGAAAGAAAACAGAGGTGTTTTTTTCAAAGTGCCTACCTGTAGATTTTGGGCTCTAGCTCAGCCGGCACCTAGGGAAACCTACCAAACCTGTGCATTTTTGAAAACTAGAGACCTAGGGGAATCCAAGATGGGGTGACTTGTGGGGCTCTGACCAGGTTCTGTTACACAGAATCCTTTGCAAACCTCAAAATTTGGCCAAAAAAAACACGTTTTCCTCACATTCAGGTGACAGAAAGTCCTGGAATCTGAGAGGTGCCACAAATTTCCTTCCACCCAGCGTTCCCCCAAGTCTCCCGATAAAAATTATACCTCACTTGTGTGGGTAGGCCTACCGCCCGTGACAGGAAACACCCCAAAACACAACGTGGACACATCACAATTTTTGAAAGAAAACAGAGGTGTTTTTTGCAAAGTGCCTACCTGTAGATTTTGGCCTCTAGCTCAGCCGGCACCTAGGAACACCTACCAAACCTGTGCATTTTTTAAAACTAGACACCTAGAGGAATCCAAGATGGAGTGACTTGTGGGGCTCTGACCAGGTTCTGTTACCCAGAATCCTTTGCAAACTTCAAAATTTGGCTAAAAAAAAACGTTTTCCTCACATTTCGGTGACAAAAAGTCCTGGAATCTGAGAGGTGCCACAAATTTCCTTCCTCCCAGCGTTCCTCCAAGTCTCACGATAAAAATGATACGTCACTTGTGTGGGTAGGCCTAGCGCCCGCGACAGGAAATGTCCCAAAACACAACGTGGACACATCCCATTTTTTCACAGAAAACAGAGCTGTTTTTTGCAAAGTGCCTACCTGTAGATTTTGGCCTCTAGCTCAGCCGGCAATTAGGGAAACCTACCAAACCTGTGCATTTTTTAAAACTAGAGACCTAGGGGAATCCAAGATGGGGTGACTTGTGGGGCTCTGACCAGGTTCTGTTACCCAGAATCCTTTGCAAACCTCAAAATTTGGCTAAAAAAACACATGTTCCTCACATTTCTGTGACAGAAAGTTCTGGAATCTGAGAGGAGGCACAAATTTCCTTCCACCCAGCGTTCCCCCAAGTCTCCTGATAAAAATGATACCTCACTTGTGTGGGTAGGCCTCGCGCCCGTGACAGGAAACGCCCCAAAACACAATGTGGACACATCACAATTTTTGAAAGAAAACAGAGGTGTTTTTTGCAAAGTGCCTATCTGTAGATTTTGGCCTCTAGCTCAGCTTGCACCTAGGAAAACCTACCAAACCTGTGCATTTTTGCAAACTAGAGACCTAGGGGAATCCAAGATGGGGTGACTTGTGGGGCTCTGACCAGGTTCTGTTACCCAGAATCCTTTGCAAACCTCAAAATTTGGCTAAAAAAACAAGTTTTCCTCACATTTCGGTGACAGAAAGTCCTGGAATCTGAGAGGAGGCACAAATTTCCTTCCTCCCAGCGTTCCCCCAAGTCTCCCGATAAAAATGATGCCTCACCTGTGTGGGTAGGCCTAGCGCCCGCGACAGGAAATGTCCCAAAACACAACGTGGACACATCCCATTTTTTCACAGAAAACAGAGCTGTTTTTTGCAAAGTGCCTACCTGTAGATTTTGGCCTCTAGCTCAGCCGGCACCTAGGGAAACGTACCAAACCTGTGCATTTTTTAAAACTAGAGACCTAGGAGAATCCAAGATGGGGTGACTTGTGGGGCTCTGACCAGGTTCTGTTACCCAGAATCCTTTGCAAACCTCAAAATTGGGCTAAAAAAACACATTTTCCTCACATTTCGGTGACAGAAAGTTCTGGAATCTGAGAGGAGGGACACATTTCCTTCCACCCAGCGTTCCCCCAAGTCTCCCGATAAAAATTGTACCTCACTTGTGTGGGTAGACCTAGCGCCCGCAACAGGATATGCCCCAAAACACAACATGAACACATCCCATTTTTTCACAGAAAACAGAGCTTTTTTTAATGCAAAGTGCCTACCTGTAGATTTTGTCCTCTAGCTGAGCCGGCACCTAGGGAAACCTACCAAACCTGTGCATTTTTGAAAACTAGAGACCTAGGGGAATCCAAGATGGGGTGACTTGTGGGGCTCTGACCAGGTTCTGTTACCCAGAATCCTTTGCAAACCTCAAAATTTGGCTAAAAAAACACATGTTCCTCACATTTCTGTGACAGAAAGTTCTGGAATCTGAGAGGAGGCACAAATTTCCTTCCACCCAGCGTTCCCCCAAGTCTCCCGATAAAAATGATACCTCACTTGTGTGGGTAGGCCTAGCGCCCGCGACAGGAAATGTCCCAAAACACAACATGGACACATCCCATTTTTTGAAAGAAAACAGAGGTGTTTTTTGCAAAGTGCCTACCTGTAGATTTTGGGCTCTAGCTCAGCCGGCACCTAGGGAAACCTACCAAACCTGTGCATTTTTTAAAACTAGAGACCTAGGGGAATCCAAGATGGGGTGACTTGTGGGGCTCTGACCAGGTTCTGTTACCCAGAATCCTTTGCAAACCTCAAAATTTGGCCAAAAAAAACACGTTTTCCTCACATTCAGGTGACAGAAAGTCCTGGAATCTGAGAGGTGCCACAAATTTCCTTCCACCCAGCGTTCCCCCAAGTCTCCCGATAAAAATTATACCTCACTTGTGTGGGTAGGCCTACCGCCCGTGACAGGAAACGCCCCAAAACACAACGTGGACACATCACAATTTTTGAAAGAAAACAGAGGTGTTTTTTGCAAAGTGCCTACCTGTAGATTTTGGCCTCTAGCTCAGCCGGCACCTAGGAACACCTACCAAACCTGTGCATTTTTGAAAACTAGAGACCTAGAGGAATCCAAGATGGAGTGACTTGTGGGGCTCTGACCAGGTTCTGTTACCCAGAATCCTTTGCAAACCTCAAAATTTGGCCAAAAAAAAACGTTTTCCTCACATTTCGGTGACAGAAAGTCCTGGAATCTGAGAGGTGCCAAAAATTTCCTTCCTCCCAGCGTTCCTCCAAGTCTCCTGATAAAAATGATACGTCACTTGTGTGGGTAGGCCTAGCGCCCGCGACAGGAAATGTCCCAAAACACAACGTGGACACATCCCATTTTTTCACAGAAAACAGAGCTGTTTTTTGCAAAGTGCCTACCTGTAGATTTTGGCCTCTAGTTCAGCCGGCACCTAGGGAAACCTACCAAACCTGTGCATTTTTTAAAACTAGAGACCTAGGGGAATCCAAGATGGGGTGACTTGTGGGGCTCTGACCAGGTTCTGTTACCCAGAATCCTTTGCAAACCTCAAAATTTGGCTAAAAAAACACATGTTCCTCACATTTCTGTGACAGAAAGTTCTGGAATCTGAGAGGAGGCACAAATTTCCTTCCACCCAGCGTTCCCCCAAGTCTCCCGATAAAAATGATACCTCACTTGTGTGGGTAGGCCTCGCGCCCGTGACAGGAAACGCCCCAAAACACAATGTGGACACATCACAATTTTTTAAAGAAAACAGAGGTGTTTTTTGCAAAGTGCCTATCTGTAGATTTTGGCCTCTAGCTCAGCTGGCACCTAGGAAAACCTACCAAACCTGTGCATTTTTGCAAACTAGAGACCTAGGGGAATCCAAGATGGGGTGACTTGTGGGGCTCTGACCAGGTTCTGTTACCCAGAATCCTTTGCAAACCTCAAAATTTGGCTAATAAAACAAGTTTTCCTCACATTTCGGTGACAGAAAGTCCTGGAATCTGAGAGGAGGCACAAATTTCCTTCCTCCCAGCGTTCCCCCAAGTCTCCCGATAAAAATGATGCCTCACCTGTGTGGGTAGGCCTAGCGCCCGCGACAGGAAATGTCCCAAAACACAACGTGGACACATCCCATTTTTTCACAGAAAACAGAGCTGTTTTTTGCAAAGTGCCTACCTGTAGATTTTGGCCTCTAGCTCAGCCGGCACCTAGGGAAACGTACCAAACCTGTGCATTTTTTAAAACTAGAGACCTAGGAGAATCCAAGATCGGGTGACTTGTGGGGCTCTGACCAGGTTCTGTTACCCAGAATCCTTTGCAAACCTCAAAATTGGGCTAAAAAAACACATTTTCCTCACATTTCGGTGACAGAAAGTTCTGGAATCTGAGAGGAGGGACACATTTCCTTCCACCCAGCGTTCCCCCAAGTCTCCCGATAAAAATTGTACCTCACTTGTGTGGGTAGACCTAGCGCCCGCAACAGGATATGCCCCAAAACACAACATGAACACATCCCATTTTTTCACAGAAAACAGAGCTTTTTTTAATGCAAAGTGCCTACCTGTAGATTTTGTCCTCTAGCTGAGCCGGCACCTAGGGAAACCTACCAAACCTGTGCATTTTTGAAAACTAGAGACCTAGGGGAATCCAAGATGGGGTGACTTGTGGGGCTCTGACCAGGTTCTGTTACCCAGAATCCTTTGCAAACCTAAAAATTGGGCTAAAAAAACACATTTTCCTCACATTTCGGTGACAGAAAGTTCTGGAATCTGAGAGGAGGGACACATTTCCTTCCACCCAGCGTTCCCCCAAGTCTCCCGATAAAAACTGTACCTCACTTGTGTGGGTAGACCTAGCGCCCGCAACAGGATATGCCCCAAAACACAACATGAACACATCCCATTTTTTCACAGAAAACAGAGCTTTTTTTAATGCAAAGTGCCTACCTGTAGATTTTGGGCTCTAGCTCAGCCGGCACCTAGGGAAACCTACCAAACCTGTGCATTTTTTAAAACTAGAGACCTAGGGGAATCCAAGATGGGGTGACTTGTGGGGCTCTGACCAGGTTCTGTTACCCAGAATCCTTTGCAAACCTCAAAATTTGGCTAAAAAAACACGTTTTCCTCACATTTCGGTGACAGAAAGTCCTGGAATCTGAGAGGTGCCACAAATTTCCTTCCTTCCAGCGTTCCCCCAAGTCTCCCGATAAAAATGATACGTCACTTGTGTGGGTAGGCCTAGCGCCCGCGACAGGAAATGTCCCAAAACACAACGTGGACACATCCCATTTTTTCACAGAAAACAGAGCTGTTTTTTGCAAAGTGCCTACCTGTAGATTTTGGCCTCTAGCTCAGCCGGCACCTAGGGAAACCTACCAAACCTTGCATTTTTTAAAACTAGAGACCTAGGGGAATCCAAGATGGGGTGATTTGTGGGGCTCTGACCAGGTTCTGTTACCCAGAATCCTTTGCAAATCTCAAAATTTGGCTAAAAAAACACATGTTCCTCACATTTCTGTGACAGAAAGTTCTGGAATCTGAGAGGAGGTACAAATTTCCTTCCACCCAGCGTTCCCCCAAGTCTCCCGATAAAAATGATACCTCACTTGTGTGGGTAGGCCTAGCGCCCGTGACAGGAAACGCCCCAAAACACAACGTGGACACATCCCAATTTTTGAAAGAAAACAGAGGTGTTTTTTGCAAAGTGCCTATCTGTAGATTTTGGCCTCTAGCTCAGCTGGCACCTAGCAAAAACCTACCAAACCTGTGCATTTTTGAAAACTAGAGACCTAGGGGAATCCAAGATGGGATGACTTGTGGGACTCTGACCAGGTTTTGTTACCCAGAATCCTTTGCAAACCTCAAAATTTGGGTAAAAAAAACACGTTTTCCTCACATTTCGGTGACAGAAAGTCCTGGAATCTGAGAGGAGGCACAAATTTCCTTCCTCCCAGCGTTCCCCCAAGTCTCCCGATAAAAATGATGCCTCACTTGTGTGGGTAGGCCTAGCGCCCGCAACAGGAAATGTCCCAAAACACAACGTGGACACATCCCATTTTTTCACAGAAAACAGAGCTGTTTTTTGCAAAGTGCCTACCTGTAGATTTTGTCCTCTAGCTCAGCCGGCACCTAGGGAAACCTACCAAACCTGTGCATTTTTTAAAACTAGAGACCTAGGGGAATCCAAGACGGGGTGACTTGTGGGGCTCTGACCAGGTTCTGTTACCCAGAATCCTTTGCAAACCTCAAAATTTGGCAAAAAAAACACATTTTCCTCCCATTTCGGTGACAGAAAGTTCTGGAATCTGAGAGGAGGGACACATTTCCTTCTACCCAGCGTTCCCCCAAGTCTCCCGATAAAAACTGTACCTCACTTGTGTGGGTAGACCTAGTGCCCGCAACAGGATATGCCCCAAAACACAACATGAACACATCCCATTTTTTCACAGAAAACAGAGCTTTTTTATGCAAAGTGCCTACCTGTAGATTTTGTCCTCTAGCTGAGCCGGCACCTAGGGAAACCTACCAAACCTGTGCATTTTTTAAAACTAGAGAGCTAGGGGAATCCAAGATGGGGTGACTCGTGGGGCTCTGATCAGGTTATGTTACCCAGAATCCTTTGCAAACCTCAAAATGTGGCTAAAAATCACATTTTCCTCACATTATGGTGACAGAAAGTTCTGGAATCTGAGAGGAGCCACAAATTTCCTTCCACCCAGCGTTCCCTCAAGTCTCCCAATAAAAATGATACCTCACTTGTCTGGGTAGGCCTAGCGCCCGTGACAGGAAACGCCCCAAAACACAACGTGGATACATCACAATTTTTGAAAGAAAACAGAGGTGTTTTTTGCAAAGTGCCTACCTGTAGATTTTGGCCTCTAGCTCAGCCGGCACCTAGGAAAACCTACTAAACCTGTGCATTTTTGAAAACTAGAGACCTAGGGGAATCCAAGATGGGGTGACTTGTGGGGCTCTGACCAGGTTCTGTTACCCAGAATCCTTTGCAAACCTCAAAATTTGGCTAAAAAAACACGTTTTCCTCACATTTCGGTGACAGAAAGTCCTGGAATCTGAGAGGTGCCACAAATTTCCTTCCACCCAGCGTTCCCCCAAGTCTCCCGATAAAAATGATACCTCACTTGTGTGGGTAGGCCTAGCGCCCGCGACAGGAAATGTCCCAAAACACAACGTGGACACAACCCATTTTTTCACAGAAAACAGAGCTGTTTTTTGCAAAGTGCCTACCTGTAGATTTTGGCCTTTAGCTCAGCCGGCACCTAGGGAAACCTACCAAACCTGTGCATTTTTTAAAACTAGAGACCTAGGGGAATCCAAGATGGGGTGACTTGTGGGGCTCTGACCAGGTTCTGTTACCCAGAATCCTTTGCAAACCTCAAAATTTGGCTAAAAAAACACATGTTCCTCACATTTCTGTGACAGAAAGTTCTGATATCTGAGAGGAGGCACAAATTTCCTTCCACCCAGCGTTCCCCCAAGTCTCCCGATAAAAATGATACCTCACTTGTGTGGGTAGGCCTAGCACCCGCAACAGGAAATGCCCCAAAGCACAACGTGGGCACATCTTATTTTTTGACCGAAAACAGAGGTGTTTTTTCAAAGTGCCTACCTGTAGATTTTGGCCTCTAGCTCAGCCGGCACCTGGGAAACCTACCAAACCTGTGCATTTTTTAAAACTAGAGACCTAGGGGAATCCAAGATGGGGTGACTTGTGGGGCTCTGACCAGGTTCTGTTACCCAGAATCCTTTGCAAACCTCAAAATTTGGCTAAAAAACCACATTTTCCTCACATTTCGGTGACAGAAAGTTCTGGAATCTGAGAGGAGGGACACATTTCCTTCCACCCGGCGTTCCCCCAAGTCTCCCGATAAAAATGGTACCTCACTTGTGTGGGTAGGCATAGCGTCCGCGACAGGATATGCCCCCAAACACAACATGAACACATCCCATTTTTTCACAGAAAACAGAGCTTTTTTATGCAAAGTGCTTACCTGTAGATTTTGTCCTCTAGCTGAGCCGGCACCTAGGGAAACCTACCAAACCTGTGCATTTTTGAAAACTAGAGACCTAGGGGAATCCAAGATGGGGTGACTTGTGGGGCTCTGACCAGGTTCTGTTATCCAGAATCCTTTGCAAACCTCAAAATTTGGCTAAAAAAACACATTTTCCTCACATTATGGTGACAGAAAGTTCTGGAATCTGAGAGGAGCCACAAATTTCCTTCCACCCAGCGTTCCCCCAAGTCTCCCAATAAAAATGATACCTCACTTGTGTGGGTAGGCCTAGCGCCCGTGACAGGAAACGCCCCAAAACACAACGTGGACACATCCCATTTTTTCACAGAAAACAGAGCTGTTTTTTGCAAAGTGCCTACCTGTAGATTTTGGCCTTTAGCTCAGCCGGCACCTAGGGAAACCTACCAAACCTGTGCATTTTTTAAAACTAGAGACCTAGGGGAATCCAAGATGGGGTGACTTGTGGGGCTCTGACCAGGTTCTGTTACCCAGAATCCTTTGCAAACCTCAAAATTTGGCTAAAAAAACACATGTTCCTCACATTTCTGTGACAGAAAGTTCTGGAATCTGAGAGGAGGCACAAATTTCCTTCCACCCAGCGTTCCCCCAAGTCTCCCGATAAAAATGATACCTCACTTGTGTGGGTAGGCCTAGCGCCCGTGACAGGAAACGCCCCAAAACACAACGTGGACACATCAGATCTTTTGAAAGAAAACAGAGGTGTTTTTTGCAAAGTGCCTATCTGTAGATTTTGGCCTCTAGCTCAGCTTGCACCTAGGAAAACCTACCAAACCTGTGCATTTTTGCAAACTAGAGACCTAGGGGAATCCAAGATGGGGTGACTTGTGGGGCTCTGACCAGGTTCTGTTACCCAGAATCCTTTGCAAACCTCAAAATTTGGCTAAAAAAACACGTTTTCCTCACATTTCGGTGACAGAAAGTCCTGGAATCTGAGAGGTGCCACAAATTTCCTTCCACCCAGCGTTCCCCCAAGTCTCCCGATAAAAATGATACCTCACTTGTGTGGGTAGGCCTAGCGCCCGTGACAGGAAACGCCCCAAAACACAACGTGGACACATCAGATCTTTTGAAAGAAAACAGAGGTGTTTTTTGCAAAGTGCCTACCTGTAGATTTTGGGCTGTAGCTCAGCCGGCACCTAGGGAAACCTACCAAACCTGTGCATTTTTGAAAACCAGAGACCTAGGGGAATCCAAGATAGGGTGACTTGTGGGGCTCTGACCAGGTTCTGTTACCCAGAATCCTTTGCAAACCTCAAAATTTGGCTACAAAAACAAGTTTTCCTCACATTTCGGTGACAGAAAGTCCTGGAATCTGAGAGGTGCCACAAATTTCCTTCCACCCAGCATTCCCCCAAGTCTCCCGATAAAAATTATACCTCACTTGTGTGGGTAGGCCTAGCGCCCGTGACAGGAAACGCCCCAAAACACAACGTGGACACATCAGATCTTTTGAAAGAAAACAGAGGTGTTTTTTTCAAAGTGCCTACCTGTAGATTTTGGGCTCTAGCTCAGCCGGCACCTAGGGAAACCTACCAAACCTGTGCATTTTTGAAAACTAGAGACCTAGGGGAATCCAAGATGGGGTGACTTGTGGGGCTCTGACCAGGTTCTGTTACCCAGAATCCTTTGCAAACCTCAAAATTTGGCCCAAAAAAACACGTTTTCCTCACATTCAGGTGACAGAAAGTCCTGGAATCTGAGAGGTGCCACAAATTTCCTTCCACCCAGCGTTCCCCCAAGTCTCCCGATAAAAATTATACCTCACTTGTGTGGGTAGGCCTACCGCCCGTGACAGGAAACGCCCCAAAACACAACGTGGACACATCACAATTTTTGAAAGAAAACAGAGGTGTTTTTTGCAAAGTGCCTACCTGTAGATTTTGGCCTCTAGCTCAGCCGGCACCTAGGAACACCTACCAAACCTGTGCATTTTTTAAAACTAGACACCTAGAGGAATCCAAGATGGAGTGACTTGTGGGGCTCTGACCAGGTTCTGTTACCCAGAATCCTTTGCAAACCTCAAAATTTGGCTAAAAAAAAACGTTTTCCTCACATTTCGGTGACAAAAAGTCCTGGAATCTGAGAGGTGCCACAAATTTCCTTCCTCCCAGCGTTCCTCCAAGTCTCATGATAAAAATGATACGTCACTTGAGTGGGTAGGCCTAGCGCCCGCGACAGGAAATGTCCCAAAACACAACGTGGACACATCCCATTTTTTCACAGAAAACAGAGCTGTTTTTTGCAAAGTGCCTACCTGTAGATTTTGGCCTCTAGCTCAGCCGGCAATTAGGGAAACCTACCAAACCTGTGCATTTTTTAAAACTAGAGACCTAGGGGAATCCAAGATGGGGTGACTTGTGGGGCTCTGACCAGGTTCTGTTACCCAGAATCCTTTGCAAACCTCAAAATTTGGCTAAAAAAACACATGTTCCTCACATTTCTGTGACAGAAAGTTCTGGAATCTGAGAGGAGGCACAAATTTCCTTCCACCCAGCGTTCCCCCAAGTCTCCTGATAAAAATGATACCTCACTTGTGTGGGTAGGCCTCGCGCCCGTGACAGGAAACGCCCCAAAACACAATGTGGACACATCACAATTTTTGAAAGAAAACAGAGGTGTTTTTTGCAAAGTGCCTATCTGTAGATTTTGGCCTCTAGCTCAGCTTGCACCTAGGAAAACCTACCAAACCTGTGCATTTTTGCAAACTAGAGACCTAGGGGAATCCAAGATGGGGTGACTTGTGGGGCTCTGACCAGGTTCTGTTACCCAGAATCCTTTGCAAACCTCAAAATTTGGCTAAAAAAACAAGTTTTCCTCACATTTCGGTGACAGAAAGTCCTGGAATCTGAGAGGAGGCACAAATTTCCTTCCTCCCAGCGTTCCCCCAAGTCTCCCGATAAAAATGATGCCTCACCTGTGTGGGTAGGCCTAGCGCCCGCGACAGGAAATGTCCCAAAACACAACGTGGACACATCCCATTTTTTCACAGAAAACAGAGCTGTTTTTTGCAAAGTGCCTACCTGTAGATTTTGGCCTCTAGCTCAGCCGGCACCTAGGGAAACGTACCAAACCTGTGCATTTTTGCAAACTAGAGACCTAGGGGAATCCAAGATGGGGTGACTTGTGGGGCTCTGACCAGGTTCTGTTACCCAGAATCCTTTGCAAACCTCAAAATTTGGCTAAAAAAACACGTTTTCCTCACATTTCGGTGACAGAAAGTCCTGGAATCTGAGAGGTGCCACAAATTTCCTTCCACCCAGCGTTCCCCCAAGTCTCCCGATAAAAATGATACCTCACTTGTGTGGGTAGGCCTAGCGCCCGTGACAGGAAACGCCCCAAAACACAACGTGGACACATCAGATCTTTTGAAAGAAAACAGAGGTGTTTTTTGCAAAGTGCCTACCTGTAGATTTTGGGCTGTAGCTCAGCCGGCACCTAGGGAAACCTACCAAACCTGTGCATTTTTGAAAACCAGAGACCTAGGGGAATCCAAGATAGGGTGACTTGTGGGGCTCTGACCAGGTTCTGTTACCCAGAATCCTTTGCAAACCTCAAAATTTGGCTACAAAAACAAGTTTTCCTCACATTTCGGTGACAGAAAGTCCTGGAATCTGAGAGGTGCCACAAATTTCCTTCCACCCAGCATTCCCCCAAGTCTCCCGATAAAAATGATACCTCACTTGTGTGGGTAGGCCTAGCGCCCGTGACAGGAAACGCCCCAAAACACAATGTGGACACATCAGATCTTTTGAAAGAAAACAGAGGTGTTTTTTTCAAAGTGCCTACCTGTAGATTTTGGGCTCTAGCTCAGCCGGCACCTAGGGAAACCTACCAAACCTGTGCATTTTTGAAAACTAGAGACCTAGGGGAATCCAAGATGGGGTGACTTGTGGGGCTCTGACCAGGTTCTGTTACACAGAATCCTTTGCAAACCTCAAAATTTGGCCAAAAAAAACACGTTTTCCTCACATTCAGGTGACAGAAAGTCCTGGAATCTGAGAGGTGCCACAAATTTCCTTCCACCCAGCGTTCCCCCAAGTCTCCCGATAAAAATTATACCTCACTTGTGTGGGTAGGCCTACCGCCCGTGACAGGAAACACCCCAAAACACAACGTGGACACATCACAATTTTTGAAAGAAAACAGAGGTGTTTTTTGCAAAGTGCCTACCTGTAGATTTTGGCCTCTAGCTCAGCCGGCACCTAGGAACACCTACCAAACCTGTGCATTTTTTAAAACTAGACACCTAGAGGAATCCAAGATGGAGTGACTTGTGGGGCTCTGACCAGGTTCTGTTACCCAGAATCCTTTGCAAACTTCAAAATTTGGCTAAAAAAAAACGTTTTCCTCACATTTCGGTGACAAAAAGTCCTGGAATCTGAGAGGTGCCACAAATTTCCTTCCTCCCAGCGTTCCTCCAAGTCTCACGATAAAAATGATACGTCACTTGTGTGGGTAGGCCTAGCGCCCGCGACAGGAAATGTCCCAAAACACAACGTGGACACATCCCATTTTTTCACAGAAAACAGAGCTGTTTTTTGCAAAGTGCCTACCTGTAGATTTTGGCCTCTAGCTCAGCCGGCAATTAGGGAAACCTACCAAACCTGTGCATTTTTTAAAACTAGAGACCTAGGGGAATCCAAGATGGGGTGACTTGTGGGGCTCTGACCAGGTTCTGTTACCCAGAATCCTTTGCAAACCTCAAAATTTGGCTAAAAAAACACATGTTCCTCACATTTCTGTGACAGAAAGTTCTGGAATCTGAGAGGAGGCACAAATTTCCTTCCACCCAGCGTTCCCCCAAGTCTCCTGATAAAAATGATACCTCACTTGTGTGGGTAGGCCTCGCGCCCGTGACAGGAAACGCCCCAAAACACAATGTGGACACATCACAATTTTTGAAAGAAAACAGAGGTGTTTTTTGCAAAGTGCCTATCTGTAGATTTTGGCCTCTAGCTCAGCTTGCACCTAGGAAAACCTACCAAACCTGTGCATTTTTGCAAACTAGAGACCTAGGGGAATCCAAGATGGGGTGACTTGTGGGGCTCTGACCAGGTTCTGTTACCCAGAATCCTTTGCAAACCTCAAAATTTGGCTAAAAAAACAAGTTTTCCTCACATTTCGGTGACAGAAAGTCCTGGAATCTGAGAGGAGGCACAAATTTCCTTCCTCCCAGCGTTCCCCCAAGTCTCCCGATAAAAATGATGCCTCACCTGTGTGGGTAGGCCTAGCGCCCGCGACAGGAAATGTCCCAAAACACAACGTGGACACATCCCATTTTTTCACAGAAAACAGAGCTGTTTTTTGCAAAGTGCCTACCTGTAGATTTTGGCCTCTAGCTCAGCCGGCACCTAGGGAAACGTACCAAACCTGTGCATTTTTTAAAACTAGAGACCTAGGAGAATCCAAGATGGGGTGACTTGTGGGGCTCTGACCAGGTTCTGTTACCCAGAATCCTTTGCAAACCTCAAAATTGGGCTAAAAAAACACATTTTCCTCACATTTCGGTGACAGAAAGTTCTGGAATCTGAGAGGAGGGACACATTTCCTTCCACCCAGCGTTCCCCCAAGTCTCCCGATAAAAATTGTACCTCACTTGTGTGGGTAGACCTAGCGCCCGCAACAGGATATGCCCCAAAACACAACATGAACACATCCCATTTTTTCACAGAAAACAGAGCTTTTTTTAATGCAAAGTGCCTACCTGTAGATTTTGTCCTCTAGCTGAGCCGGCACCTAGGGAAACCTACCAAACCTGTGCATTTTTGAAAACTAGAGACCTAGGGGAATCCAAGATGGGGTGACTTGTGGGGCTCTGACCAGGTTCTGTTACCCAGAATCCTTTGCAAACCTCAAAATTTGGCTAAAAAAACACATGTTCCTCACATTTCTGTGACAGAAAGTTCTGGAATCTGAGAGGAGGCACAAATTTCCTTCCACCCAGCGTTCCCCCAAGTCTCCCGATAAAAATGATACCTCACTTGTGTGGGTAGGCCTAGCGCCCGCGACAGGAAATGTCCCAAAACACAACATGGACACATCCCATTTTTTGAAAGAAAACAGAGGTGTTTTTTGCAAAGTGCCTACCTGTAGATTTTGGGCTCTAGCTCAGCCGGCACCTAGGGAAACCTACCAAACCTGTGCATTTTTTAAAACTAGAGACCTAGGGGAATCCAAGATGGGGTGACTTGTGGGGCTCTGACCAGGTTCTGTTACCCAGAATCCTTTGCAAACCTCAAAATTTGGCCAAAAAAAACACGTTTTCCTCACATTCAGGTGACAGAAAGTCCTGGAATCTGAGAGGTGCCACAAATTTCCTTCCACCCAGCGTTCCCCCAAGTCTCCCGATAAAAATTATACCTCACTTGTGTGGGTAGGCCTACCGCCCGTGACAGGAAACGCCCCAAAACACAACGTGGACACATCACAATTTTTGAAAGAAAACAGAGGTGTTTTTTGCAAAGTGCCTACCTGTAGATTTTGGCCTCTAGCTCAGCCGGCACCTAGGAACACCTACCAAACCTGTGCATTTTTGAAAACTAGAGACCTAGAGGAATCCAAGATGGAGTGACTTGTGGGGCTCTGACCAGGTTCTGTTACCCAGAATCCTTTGCAAACCTCAAAATTTGGCCAAAAAAAAACGTTTTCCTCACATTTCGGTGACAGAAAGTCCTGGAATCTGAGAGGTGCCAAAAATTTCCTTCCTCCCAGCGTTCCTCCAAGTCTCCTGATAAAAATGATACGTCACTTGTGTGGGTAGGCCTAGCGCCCGCGACAGGAAATGTCCCAAAACACAACGTGGACACATCCCATTTTTTCACAGAAAACAGAGCTGTTTTTTGCAAAGTGCCTACCTGTAGATTTTGGCCTCTAGTTCAGCCGGCACCTAGGGAAACCTACCAAACCTGTGCATTTTTTAAAACTAGAGACCTAGGGGAATCCAAGATGGGGTGACTTGTGGGGCTCTGACCAGGTTCTGTTACCCAGAATCCTTTGCAAACCTCAAAATTTGGCTAAAAAAACACATGTTCCTCACATTTCTGTGACAGAAAGTTCTGGAATCTGAGAGGAGGCACAAATTTCCTTCCACCCAGCGTTCCCCCAAGTCTCCCGATAAAAATGATACCTCACTTGTGTGGGTAGGCCTCGCGCCCGTGACAGGAAACGCCCCAAAACACAATGTGGACACATCACAATTTTTTAAAGAAAACAGAGGTGTTTTTTGCAAAGTGCCTATCTGTAGATTTTGGCCTCTAGCTCAGCTGGCACCTAGGAAAACCTACCAAACCTGTGCATTTTTGCAAACTAGAGACCTAGGGGAATCCAAGATGGGGTGACTTGTGGGGCTCTGACCAGGTTCTGTTACCCAGAATCCTTTGCAAACCTCAAAATTTGGCTAATAAAACAAGTTTTCCTCACATTTCGGTGACAGAAAGTCCTGGAATCTGAGAGGAGGCACAAATTTCCTTCCTCCCAGCGTTCCCCCAAGTCTCCCGATAAAAATGATGCCTCACCTGTGTGGGTAGGCCTAGCGCCCGCGACAGGAAATGTCCCAAAACACAACGTGGACACATCCCATTTTTTCACAGAAAACAGAGCTGTTTTTTGCAAAGTGCCTACCTGTAGATTTTGGCCTCTAGCTCAGCCGGCACCTAGGGAAACGTACCAAACCTGTGCATTTTTTAAAACTAGAGACCTAGGAGAATCCAAGATCGGGTGACTTGTGGGGCTCTGACCAGGTTCTGTTACCCAGAATCCTTTGCAAACCTCAAAATTGGGCTAAAAAAACACATTTTCCTCACATTTCGGTGACAGAAAGTTCTGGAATCTGAGAGGAGGGACACATTTCCTTCCACCCAGCGTTCCCCCAAGTCTCCCGATAAAAATTGTACCTCACTTGTGTGGGTAGACCTAGCGCCCGCAACAGGATATGCCCCAAAACACAACATGAACACATCCCATTTTTTCACAGAAAACAGAGCTTTTTTTAATGCAAAGTGCCTACCTGTAGATTTTGTCCTCTAGCTGAGCCGGCACCTAGGGAAACCTACCAAACCTGTGCATTTTTGAAAACTAGAGACCTAGGGGAATCCAAGATGGGGTGACTTGTGGGGCTCTGACCAGGTTCTGTTACCCAGAATCCTTTGCAAACCTCAAAATTGGGCTAAAAAAACACATTTTCCTCACATTTCGGTGACAGAAAGTTCTGGAATCTGAGAGGAGGGACACATTTCCTTCCACCCAGCGTTCCCCCAAGTCTCCCGATAAAAACTGTACCTCACTTGTGTGGGTAGACCTAGCGCCCGCAACAGGATATGCCCCAAAACACAACATGAACACATCCCATTTTTTCACAGAAAACAGAGCTTTTTTTAATGCAAAGTGCCTACCTGTAGATTTTGGGCTCTAGCTCAGCCGGCACCTAGGGAAACCTACCAAACCTGTGCATTTTTTAAAACTAGAGACCTAGGGGAATCCAAGATGGGGTGACTTGTGGGGCTCTGACCAGGTTCTGTTACCCAGAATCCTTTGCAAACCTCAAAATTTGGCTAAAAAAACAAGTTTTCCTCACATTTCGGTGACAGAAAGTCCTGGAATCTGAGAGGTGCCACAAATTTCCTTCCTTCCAGCGTTCCCCCAAGTCTCCCGATAAAAATGATACGTCACTTGTGTGGGTAGGCCTAGCGCCCGCGACAGGAAATGTCCCAAAACACAACGTGGACACATCCCATTTTTTCACAGAAAACAGAGCTGTTTTTTGCAAAGTGCCTACCTGTAGATTTTGGCCTCTAGCTCAGCCGGCACCTAGGGAAACCTACCAAACCTTGCATTTTTTAAAACTAGAGACCTAGGGGAATCCAAGATGGGGTGATTTGTGGGGCTCTGACCAGGTTCTGTTACCCAGAATCCTTTGCAAATCTCAAAATTTGGCTAAAAAAACACATGTTCCTCACATTTCTGTGACAGAAAGTTCTGGAATCTGAGAGGAGGTACAAATTTCCTTCCACCCAGCGTTCCCCCAAGTCTCCCGATAAAAATGATACCTCACTTGTGTGGGTAGGCCTAGCGCCCGTGACAGGAAACGCCCCAAAACACAACGTGGACACATCCCAATTTTTGAAAGAAAACAGAGGTGTTTTTTGCAAAGTGCCTATCTGTAGATTTTGGCCTCTAGCTCAGCTGGCACCTAGCAAAAACCTACCAAACCTGTGCATTTTTGAAAACTAGAGACCTAGGGGAATCCAAGATGGGATGACTTGTGGGACTCTGACCAGGTTTTGTTACCCAGAATCCTTTGCAAACCTCAAAATTTGGGTAAAAAAAACACGTTTTCCTCACATTTCGGTGACAGAAAGTCCTGGAATCTGAGAGGAGGCACAAATTTCCTTCCTCCCAGCGTTCCCCCAAGTCTCCCGATAAAAATGATGCCTCACTTGTGTGGGTAGGCCTAGCGCCCGCAACAGGAAATGTCCCAAAACACAACGTGGACACATCCCATTTTTTCACAGAAAACAGAGCTGTTTTTTGCAAAGTGCCTACCTGTAGATTTTGTCCTCTAGCTCAGCCGGCACCTAGGGAAACCTACCAAACCTGTGCATTTTTTAAAACTAGAGACCTAGGGGAATCCAAGACGGGGTGACTTGTGGGGCTCTGACCAGGTTCTGTTACCCAGAATCCTTTGCAAACCTCAAAATTTGGCAAAAAAAACACATTTTCCTCCCATTTCGGTGACAGAAAGTTCTGGAATCTGAGAGGAGGGACACATTTCCTTCTACCCAGCGTTCCCCCAAGTCTCCCGATAAAAACTGTACCTCACTTGTGTGGGTAGACCTAGTGCCCGCAACAGGATATGCCCCAAAACACAACATGAACACATCCCATTTTTTCACAGAAAACAGAGCTTTTTTATGCAAAGTGCCTACCTGTAGATTTTGTCCTCTAGCTGAGCCGGCACCTAGGGAAACCTACCAAACCTGTGCATTTTTTAAAACTAGAGAGCTAGGGGAATCCAAGATGGGGTGACTCGTGGGGCTCTGATCAGGTTATGTTACCCAGAATCCTTTGCAAACCTCAAAATGTGGCTAAAAATCACATTTTCCTCACATTATGGTGACAGAAAGTTCTGGAATCTGAGAGGAGCCACAAATTTCCTTCCACCCAGCGTTCCCTCAAGTCTCCCAATAAAAATGATACCTCACTTGTCTGGGTAGGCCTAGCGCCCGTGACAGGAAACGCCCCAAAACACAACGTGGATACATCACAATTTTTGAAAGAAAACAGAGGTGTTTTTTGCAAAGTGCCTACCTGTAGATTTTGGCCTCTAGCTCAGCCGGCACCTAGGAAAACCTACTAAACCTGTGCATTTTTGAAAACTAGAGACCTAGGGGAATCCAAGATGGGGTGACTTGTGGGGCTCTGACCAGGTTCTGTTACCCAGAATCCTTTGCAAACCTCAAAATTTGGCTAAAAAAACACGTTTTCCTCACATTTCGGTGACAGAAAGTCCTGGAATCTGAGAGGTGCCACAAATTTCCTTCCACCCAGCGTTCCCCCAAGTCTCCCGATAAAAATGATACCTCACTTGTGTGGGTAGGCCTAGCGCCCGCGACAGGAAATGTCCCAAAACACAACGTGGACACAACCCATTTTTTCACAGAAAACAGAGCTGTTTTTTGCAAAGTGCCTACCTGTAGATTTTGGCCTTTAGCTCAGCCGGCACCTAGGGAAACCTACCAAACCTGTGCATTTTTTAAAACTAGAGACCTAGGGGAATCCAAGATGGGGTGACTTGTGGGGCTCTGACCAGGTTCTGTTACCCAGAATCCTTTGCAAACCTCAAAATTTGGCTAAAAAAACACATGTTCCTCACATTTCTGTGACAGAAAGTTCTGGAATCTGAGAGGAGGCACAAATTTCCTTCCACCCAGCGTTCCCCCAAGTCTCCCGATAAAAATGATACCTCACTTGTGTGGGTAGGCCTAGCACCCGCAACAGGAAATGCCCCAAAGCACAACGTGGGCACATCTTATTTTTTGACCGAAAACAGAGGTGTTTTTTCAAAGTGCCTACCTGTAGATTTTGGCCTCTAGCTCAGCCGGCACCTAGGGAAACCTACCAAACCTGTGCATTTTTTAAAACTAGAGACCTAGGGGAATCCAAGATGGGGTGACTTGTGGGGCTCTGACCAGGTTCTGTTACCCAGAATCCTTTGCAAACCTCAAAATTTGGCTAAAAAACCACATTTTCCTCACATTTCGGTGACAGAAAGTTCTGGAATCTGAGAGGAGGGACACATTTCCTTCCACCCGGCGTTCCCCCAAGTCTCCCGATAAAAATGGTACCTCACTTGTGTGGGTAGGCATAGCGTCCGCGACAGGATATGCCCCCAAACACAACATGAACACATCCCATTTTTTCACAGAAAACAGAGCTTTTTTATGCAAAGTGCTTACCTGTAGATTTTGTCCTCTAGCTGAGCCGGCACCTAGGGAAACCTACCAAACCTGTGCATTTTTGAAAACTAGAGACCTAGGGGAATCCAAGATGGGGTGACTTGTGGGGCTCTGACCAGGTTCTGTTATCCAGAATCCTTTGCAAACCTCAAAATTTGGCTAAAAAAACACATTTTCCTCACATTATGGTGACAGAAAGTTCTGGAATCTGAGAGGAGCCACAAATTTCCTTCCACCCAGCGTTCCCCCAAGTCTCCCAATAAAAATGATACCTCACTTGTGTGGGTAGGCCTAGCGCCCGTGACAGGAAACGCCCCAAAACACAACGTGGACACATCCCATTTTTTCACAGAAAACAGAGCTGTTTTTTGCAAAGTGCCTACCTGTAGATTTTGGCCTTTAGCTCAGCCGGCACCTAGGGAAACCTACCAAACCTGTGCATTTTTTAAAACTAGAGACCTAGGGGAATCCAAGATGGGGTGACTTGTGGGGCTCTGACCAGGTTCTGTTACCCAGAATCCTTTGCAAACCTCATAATTTGGCTAAAAAAACACATGTTCCTCACATTTCTGTGACAGAAAGTTCTGGAATCTGAGAGGAGGCACAAATTTCCTTCCACCCAGCGTTCCCCCAAGTCTCCCGATAAAAATGATACCTCACTTGTGTGGGTAGGCCTAGCACCCGCGACAGGAAATGCCCCAAAGCACAACATGGACACATCCCATTTTTTGACCGAAAACAGAGGTGTTTTTTCAAAGTGCCTACCTGTAGATTTTGGCCTCTAGCTCAGCCGGCACCTAGGGAAACCTACCAAACCTGTGCATTTTTTTAAACTAGATACCTAGGGGAATCCAAGATGGCGTGACTTGTGGGGCTCTGACCAGGTTCTGTTACCCAGAATCCTTTGCAAACCTCACAATTTGGCAAAAAAACACATTTTCCTCACATTATGGTGACAGAAAGTTCTGGAATCTGAGAGGAGCCACAAATTTCCTTCCACCCAGCGTTCAGTCTGCCGATAAAAATTATACCTCACTTGTGTGGGTAGGCCTAGCGCCCGCGACAGGAAATGTCCCAAAACACAACGTGGACACATCACATTTTTTCATAGAAAACAGTGCCTACCTGTGGATTTTGGCCTCTAGCTCAGCCGGCACCTAGGGAAACCTACCGAACCTGTGCATTTTTTAAAACTAGAGACCTAGGGTAATCCAGGAAGGGGTGACTTGTGGGGCTCTGACCAGGTTCTGTTACCCAGAATCCTTTGCAAACCTCAAAATTTGGCTAAAGAAACACGTTTTCCTCATATTTCGGTGACAGAAAGTTCTGGAATCTGAGAGGAGCTACAAATTTCATTCCACCCAGCGTTCCACCAAGTCTCCCGATAAAAATGATACGTCACTTGTGTGGGTAGGCCTAGCTCCCGTGACAGGAAATGGCCCAAAACACAACGTGGACACATCACATTTTTTCATAGAAAACAGTGCCTACCTGTGGATTTTGGCCTCTAGCTCAGCCGGCACCTAGGGAAACCTACCAAACCTATGCATTTCTGTAAACTAGAGACCTAGGGGAATCCAAGATGGGGTGACTTGTGGGGCTCTGACCAGGTTCTGTTACCCAGAATCCTTTGCAAACCTCAAAATGTGGCTAAAGAAACACGTTTTCCTCACATTTCGGTGACAGAAAGTTCTGGAATCTGAGAGGAGCCACAAATTTCCTTCCACCCAGCGTTCCCCCAAGTCTCCCGGTAAAAATGATACCTCACTTGTGTGGGTGGGCCAGGTGCCTGCAACAGAATAAGGCCCAAAACTTGTAGAGATAGAGGGGAAAGCACAGCGAGTTTATAAGGACATATTCTTTTATACATCTTTAGACTGACTCTGCTTTGGGGACCCACATAAGTGAGGTGTCATTTTACTTGGGAGACTGAGGGGAACACTGGGGAGTAGGAATTTTGTGCTGGAGCGGTGATCCTACTAAGAAAAGTCAGGAAAATATGTTTTTTTAAGCAAATTTTGAGGTTTACAGAGGAGTCTGGGTAAGAAAATGTTGGGGTATCCACGCAAGCCACACTCCCTGAACTCCTTGGGGTGTCTAGTTTAAAAAAATGTCTGGGTTTGGTAGGTTTCCCTAGATAAAGGCCACACCCAGGACCAAAAACATAGGTGCTCCCTCCCCCCCAAACACAGGTAGTTTTGTAATATATCATTTTGATGTCTCCACATATGTCCATGATGTGCCAAACACTAAAACTGTGAAAAGAAACGCACTTAGGTTATGTGAAAAAGACCCCTCACCCACCAACCAAGTTGGTGGCATGCTTCATCATCGGGGTCCCACCCGAGGCACCTAGCGTGTCACAGGTGTGATGCGACGCCTGATTACAGCGGAGCAGGTTTTGTCATTTTTACCACACATACTGGTTGGATTTGGCAGTGAGTGATGGTTCAGGGGATCAAATTTTATTAACAAGAGATTTCACAAAAATGAAATGCACTGTTAATAACTGAAAGGCAAAAAACTGAACCAATGACTCACAGCTCGTGAGCTGCAAAGCCGCGACATTTTTTTTTTTTCAAGCAGAGGAACCCCTAACTAAGTAGAAAGAATTACAAAACTACAAACACAAAAGCTCTAACTAAGTACATGACAGAAATGCTAACCATGAAACTGAACATATGAAAATACAAAACAGACATGAGTTTACACTCATGGTTGTTCCCAGAAATTCTTCTGGGTGTGGTAATTCTTAAAACAACCACCCACACACTGCCCAGGCTTTGGTGGACAATCTGGGCAGTAAATTCGAGTCTCCCTCCGGATACCTCTTCGAAAACACACTCTACATTTCTTAGCTGGAAAGACTTTTTTGGGTGAGGGAGGAATGTGCTCAGCAAAGTGGCGATCTTTCAATCTAGCCACACCCTCCACCACTGCTTCTCTAGGAACTCTGGCCTGTTCCACCACAATAAGGCTCCCTATCACTGACTCCTGAAATTTCACAAATGTCATCTTTGACTCTGGAGACCTATCCCTAAACACAATAAAAGCATTAAAAGTTGCTAAGTGGAAGAGGTGAATTGCTAACTTCTTATACGAAACGTAAGACTTACGAGTAGTAGTATAAGGTTCCAACCTCTGATCAACTCTATCTACACCTCCCATGTGCTTATTATAATCTAAAATGCACACAGGTTTGTGCACTTCAGCAACCTGGCCCCAAACAGTCACGGGGGAAGTACTCTCATCATGGATGGTACTTAGCATGAAGACATCCCTCTTGTCTGAAAATTTCAAAGCTAGCAGCTCATCATTCCGCAAGGCACAGCACTGTCCCCTCTCAAGTTTTTTTTACAAACAAGCTCCCTTTAATAGCCTTTCCGGTTTCAACGAATTGTGCCACAAGCAACAGTGTCCACTTTAAACAATTCCTTGAACAACTGCACTCCAGTGTAGAAGTTATCTACATACAAATGGTGACCTTTGTTGAACAGTCGTCTACCAAGATCCCACACAATTTTCTCAGTAACTCCAAAAGTGGGTGGACAACCAGGGGGGTCAATATTGGAATCCCTACCAGTGTAGACACAGAAACTATACACATATCCTGTACTACTTTCAGACAGCATATACAATTTAATTCCATATTGTGCCCTTTTGCTAGGAATGTACTGCCTAAAAAACAAATGACCCTTGAAGAGGACCAAAGACTCGTCCACACTTATCTCTTTGCCTGGAACATAGACCTCTGAAAACCGATCTACAAAATGATCAAGGACAGGCCTAGTCTTAAAAAGACGGTCAGAATCTGGGTGATCTCATGGCAAGGCTAATGCATTGTCAACAAAATGCAGCATCCTAAGAAGAAGCAAATACCGATTACGACTCATGGTCGCAGGAAATATAGCTGTTGCCATCAAGGGACTAGTAGACCAATAAGAAGCCAGAGACGGCTTCCTTATCAACCCCATCAAAAAAGTCAAACCCAAAAACTTTTTTATCTCCTCCAAATTTGTGGGAATCCACTGGGCTGCTCTAGAGTGTGGCCTAAGTCTAGCAGCGTTGTCCCTCAAATGCTGCTCTGATTACAAATTAGTCTGCTCAACAATCTCTTCCCAAAAAACATCATCCATGAATAACTCAAAGAAATTGATAGGCAAAAAGTTCTCTGTATTGGCGCTACACCCCGGGAGACCAGTAAAGGCAGGCAACTCTGGCTGCTCCATGTTTGGGGCAACCCAGAGATCAGGTCTTATAACAGGAAACCTTTCAGCCCCAGGTTGCTGCACTAATGGCACATCAGTGTCCTCCTCTAAAACAGGCCCTTCATCTGCACTGAGTGTGGCTTCCTCATCAGAAGATTCCCCTCCAACAGAAACATCACTGCCAGAATCTCTCACTTCCTCCTCTTCCTCAGATGCAGAGTCCGTCTCATAATCATGATCACACAATGACTCAAAAAGCATACCAACCACCTGCTGAGCGGTCATCCTGCGGCTAGCCATGATCTTTCCTACTAAAATTAACTGGACAAATTCACCACCAACAACCAGCACTGTGTAAGACAAGTAACAAAGTGTAGCTTTGTTAGTAAGAGTTACAAACTCAAAAACTATACCGCACACTTGCCTGAAAAAGCTTGATTCACCAGCAACTACTCTGCACAGACACAGCAATCACCAATGATATCCCACTAAAAAGAAAGAAAGAAAGGCAAATTAGAAATATAAGATAAAACAAATATCATTGTGCACAAATCTAAGGACAATTTCACACACAATCCTGCATTTAGTACACCCCCTACAAACATGTCATTCATGCATGGCAACAATACTCCTTTGGAGTAAATTGTTTTTACTTATTTAAAACATGCAACTGTGCAAGCTGCAGGTCAACCACAACCTAAACCGCAAGGAGCCACAGCAAATAAAGCAAAAGCTTTGAAGTAGAACAAAAAGGAGGAAAACATTTTTTATCACAAATGCAAATACTTCATCAGTTGACAAACACCCCACCACCATTTAGAAATTGGTGCCTAAGTGGATTCTGCCATAGGGGCAGATGGGCCTACTAAAAAAATAGGCCTATCTGCCCCAAGGAGGGCAGAAAATACCTTTAGTAGTGTGTCCCCATGGGAAGCGACCCTTGCCCAAGGGGACAGCCCCCAAACAAAAAAAACAAAAACACACACACAACACTATCCCTGGTGCGTAAGTGGCTTCTGCCCCCCTTGGGGCAGATGGGCCTAAAGAAATAGGCCCATCTGCCCCCAAGGGGTGCAGAAATGGCCAAAAGGTCAATGCCCCCCTTGGGGGGCGCCCCGTGCCCAAGGGGACGCCCCCCCACAAAAATAAACTAATTTAAAAAAATCAATGCGTTCTAGTGGTTTCTGCTCATCAGCCTAAAAATAATAGGCCGATCTGTCTCCAAGGGGTGCAGAAATGGCCTTGGTACATGTGCCCCCAAAGGGGGGGCGACCCTTGCCCAAGGGCCCCCCCCATCCACTACACGCACAATCCCTGGTGCCTAAGTGGCTTAATAGGCCGATCTGCCGCCAAGAGGGGCAGAAAAGGCCAACAGTTCTATGCCCCCTTGGGGGGGGCGCCCCTTGCCCAAGGGGGCACCCCCCCCACATAAATACACAAAAAAACAACATCCCTGGCGTTCCAGTGGTTTATGCCCCCCTCGGGGGCAGATAAGCCTAAAATAGTAGGCCAATCTGCCCCCAAGGGGGGCAGAAATGGCCGTAATTAGTTGCCCCCAAAAGGGGAGCGACCCTTGCCCAAGGGGCCGCTCCCCGACAGTAAAATCACATTTGGAAGAGAAAAAAAATCCCTGGCGTCTAGTGGGCATTCCTGCTGCCCGATCACAATGCGATCGGGCAGCAGGAATGCTCAAAGAGGCACCGGGGGAAAGGAAAACTCTTTCCTTTCCCCCGGTGCCTCTTTCTGCAAACCCCCCACCCACCGGGAAGAGAAACTTACCTCTTCCACCCTCGCCGCACAGGAAGCAAATGGCTTCCTGTGTGACTGGCACCCGATAATGAAGTCAGCGCGCGATCGCGCGCTGACGTCATTATGGGGGGAGTGGGGGGGTCGGGGTGGAAGGGCTTCCCCTTCCATCCCTGCCTTTGGGGGGGTGGGGAGAAGCACACAGAGGGAGCGAGAGCGCTCCCTCTGGGCTGTGTGCCGAGGACGTAGTGGTTACGTCCTCGGCACAGCAGCACTGTGCCGAAGGACGTAACCACTACGTCCTCGGCACAGAACCGGTTAAGGAAAACGGGCTGCAAAATGAAAAAATGCCACCATCCCTGTGAGTGCAGGGACTCGCTATGGGGTCGCAAAAAGCGACCCACCTCATTAATATTAATGAGGTGGGTCTTTGCGACCCCATAGCAAGTCACAGAAGGTGTCTGAGACACCATTCTGCATATGCTTTTGCGATTCTGAAATTCGCACTGACTCGCAATTTCAGAATCGCAAAAGCATATCTTGCTACATCTGGCCCTAAGTTCTCTAAGCTAGGTAATGCCCATGTCAGAGGCCTTCACTCAAGTCGGTATGCTACAGGTGTGTGGGGGGTATCGTGAACTGCAACTGGTCTCTGGTGGGTTGGGGCCAGCAAACTATAGTTGGAGCCAATTGTCTTGGACTCTCTTCAGTGGTGCCTTGCTAGGTTCAGGCACCCCGTCACTCCTCTATAAGTCACAGTTCTTCTATACAGCAATGCCCCATCCTCAAGACACCTGGAGCATCCTCCCAGCACTCTGTGGTGGCTGATTGTGAGAAAGTGAGTAAGGGCCCCCTCCGTCGACCTCATATTGCCACCCGATGGATGCAGCAGGGCCCGCTGTGGACAGGTTCACCAAATTTTAGTAGAGGTTAAGAATATTTTTGACTCTGATACATCATTAAAGATGCCCTCACCGAGGCTGGCAGGATATCCTACTGAAACAAGCGCACTCCTTAGATTTGCCACTCATTAACTTAAGATAAGATATTCGTCCTCGGGAATGTTGTAAGGCTGTCTCCTACTGCAAATGGACACCTCATCAAAGTCAGCATTCATTTTATTAAAACAAGCAGCATACTTTCCCATCTGGAAATACTATCCCTTGGTTATTCCGACCCTTCAAGAGACCTGGGGATTGATTTGCAGTTTTGTGGATAGGTTACGCCATAACAAACCTGATGGATGTCCTGTCTGCCTCATTACAAGTGCATTATTGTCTATGACATGTTAAACGGCAGATGGCATATCTGCAACTGTTGTGGTGGAGTACTGTGAGCTCGCCTGGCCTCATTTGGACTTTTATAATTTGTTTATAAGAGGACGCATCAGATGTTTGATGGACCTTTTGACTATGCTCAGAGTGATTCCATCATGTACAACATCTTTACTCTTCATCTAACCAACAACAACATAACATAACATGTTAAACTAATCAAATTTCAGAAACTTTGAATCAGTCATCTTTATGCACCATGACCCATGTGGCCATGAGTAACCACGCCTTTTGGTAAAATTAGAAAGTTTATTTCCCTATATTAACAATTATAATATCAAGTAGATTAGTCTCAAAACCAAATGTTAAGCATATACAAACAAACAGGGTGCCCAAATCGGCGAAAGAATCTCAATTTAACTAAAGCATTAATGATTAGGCATTCAAGAGTTACAGTACAAATGAATAGCATCAATAACTGAACAACAGAAATAGCATACATCTAGATTCAACAGATGAACAAATTCAATCCTTGGTTAATAACATTTGTCAACACATTTGGGCTTACAAACTAAGGCCCTGTTTTATACTTTTTTTGCACCACATTACCGTAATTTTTTAAGCACAAGTGGCGCACACTTACAAAATACAATTGTACCTTGTAAGTTTGCACTGCTTTTGTGTCAAAAAATGTCAGTAATGTGGCGCAAATTAAGTATAAATCAGGCCCTAACTCTCCAGTTAGAATAGCATGTTTGAACTTCATGCAAAAGCAAATTTAGTCAAAAGTTAATTTGGAAAACATCTAATTAGGGTTCTATCAAGATAGCAGTTGGTACCTAGAAAAATGAACACAAATCTACAACAGAAAACAATAGCATTTTGTATACATCTCCTCAAATGGATCAGCAAGCTGCAATTTCTTCATCAACTTCACATCCGCCTGATTAGCATCAGCAACGAGACAGTAAAAGGGATGGTTCAGCCATGGTTGGGCTCTAAGTTACCTGAACACACTTAGAAAACATTAAACTAAGGAAGCAGCATCAACAGCATTAACAAAATTATCTATGAGTGTAGCTGTGATGGAAACGAACATTAAGAATTGCAGTGCTCCACGAACAGGACTGCTAAGGGATAGAGAATGGGATAAAACAACCGAACTAACTGACAGAAGACATGGAATGGACAAGAACAGGCCTAGAATGAAAAAGCTACTGCCCCTCTTCTGCAAAGTGTAGTCTGATATACTTAAATCCATAAAGCATTTTCTCACGTCGTCATTGGTCACAATATCGTACATCTACAGTAGAACGAATAGGCTCTAAATTCTAAATCTAAAATATAACTAGGCAGTCTTTCACACGTCGATGATTGGCTCCTCTTCTCCCATTCCCATGGTCAAGTTTGTCAGGTAACTTTTAAGTTGCAATCCTAGCTGTAATCAGTGTGGCCATAGTTCAATCTTGGGAACATCTTCTTCTCACGCATCAAATTTACAAAGTATCACCTTCTAGTGTCAGACATTTCAACAAGCAGGTCTCATGAGAAAGTTTAGGATATTTACAAATTGCTTGGTCAGCGCCGTGTGAACAATGGACAATATTAATTCTGTGCTTTCACAAAACATTTACAAACATTTATTTATGCCATACAACTTAACATGAGGCTCTGTCGACTAGGCCCAAACCTCAAAATTAATCAATGCCTAATATTAGCTAAGCAAATACATAACATCAACTCATTAATATGACCCACTAATACATATTAGTCTACTTGTGCACATTATTTAAACTATAAGTGTGAATTCAATATTAATTTTCGTATGCCTGATGATGGCCACTCCAGTGGGCACATTCTCCAAGATACACTATTTTCTCTAAGTTAGCCTAATTCATGTAAATATTTAGCCATTATTCAATGCAAATTTATTAGTAATTAATTCTGGTTTCACAATCCCTCCTCCAATTAATAAATGTGTCATCACACTTTACATCATGTAACGCAATTTTTGTTAATCCTACATTTTGTTTCCTGATAACGTTTTTACATTTATTTTCTTTCCCCAATTTTCTTTAAAACACTTTTCTAATTTAATTTCTTCCCCCCAAATCAGTTTTCAACTTCTGCATTTTGATCACAGTATACACTTTATAAATGCCCCATAACCCAACTATAAAAATCTCAATAATCAATATTAGCTGTACTATTTTCATAATTATACCTTTCCCTAGGTTGCCCAGCCCATTTCCCACAGAAGCAAATCCTCTGCCAACCTTTTCCCAAACACCAGGTTCTTATAGAACTTTTATATCTGAGCTGATATTTCTACTGGTGTAAGCAAGCATGTTAAATTGTTCCTGTGTGTGTGAGCTGTGCCAAATGTCAATGTAGGTTCAAGGAAACCTCTCACTAATTCTCTATTATTTTCCTTAGCCACTCTACTCAGCTATTTAATAATAGGAACACACGTAAACACCAGATCATGATTTGAATAAAAATACTTTATGTATTCTTGGTAAGGAATCTTATTAATAGAAAACTGCAATGAATTCCATACGTTAGTGGGAAGCTACGATAAGTAATCTCTTCCTTTACTGAAGAAGGAATTTGTGTGCAAACATAACACTCTCTCACGTTCATTGTCTCAACATACTCATGCAATAAGCGATAGAAAACAGAAGAAAGATCTCCTTGTGGATTATCTACATGTAAATATATCTCATCCCTTTTCAACTTTGTAAGTGTAGTAGTAGCAGTAAACTTTGTAAGTGTAGTAGTAGTTTCTAAAGCAGACGTACGATTTGCTACAGCTTATTGAGAACGCTCACACTCACAATTAATAGCTGTTAGACCTGGCCCTTTTTTGCCTCCTTCCTCCTATTTTGTCTGACCTCTCGCTGTTGGCTCTAGGACTCTGAGCACTTTATCACTGTTGATCAGTGCTAAAGTGCAGATTCTCTCCCTTCTAAAGTTGGTATGATTGGCTTATATACCTATTTGGCATATTTAATTTACCTGTAAGTCCCTTGTACAGTGGTATCGCTAAACCCAGGGCCTGTGAATTAAATGCTACTAGTGGGCCTGCAGCGCTGCTTGCGCCACCCACTGAAGTAGCCTTTCAAACCTGTCTCCAGCCTGCTAGCGCAGGGCCTGTGTGCGCAGTTTTCTGCCACAAGGACCAGGCATCTAAATTTACTTGCCAGGCCCAGAACTCCACTTTTACTACATGTAAGTCACCCCTAAGGTAGGCTCTAGCTAGCCCCATGGACAGGGTGCTATGTATGTAGAAGGCAGGACATGTGAAAGGTTACGTGGCCTGTCCTGGTAGTGACAGATAGCCTAACTTGGTGTCTCACTGCTGGGAGGGCTGCCTTCTCATAGGATTGCATTGGAAATGCCCTGCCTTATGTGTAGAGGGTATTGTCTGATTTATGAGAGGTAGCGTAGGCATGTTTGGTATGGTTGTAATGGTGATAAGAAATGCTGCTTACTGGTGTAAGTGGATTTTTATTACTATTACAGAAATGCCGCTTCTAGAAAGTGAGCATTTCTCTGTGCTTATGACTCTGGTGAGTTGCAGTTTGACTCCAATCCACATCTGGGCAGAGTGACATTTGGGATTTGTGCATACTTTTCAGACAGCCTGTACACAGGGAGGGTGGAGGTGTCACAGAGGTGCATCTGCATACTGAATAGTCTTCCTGGGCCGAGTGAAGGGAAAGGAGGGGCACACCTACATTTGTAAAGGCTGTGTCCTGGCATCACACAATAGAGTTGTTTACCCCCAGCTGATGTTTGGAGCCTGTGCTAGAGGAGAGAGGGGGCACTTTCAGAACCAATTGTAACTGGTTGGAACCTCCTCTCGTCTTTTTTTTGTTAAGACACCGTAAAACTGAGTATAAGTCCAGGGGAGTTTTCCCCACAATTTGGAGACATTTTGGAACTTACCTGAAACTGGACACAGACTGCTGGAGGGACTCACAAGGAACTGCCATGGACTGCTGCTGTTGTGCTGACCTGTGACCTGCTGGGTCACTAGGAGAGATTGCCATCTGCCTGCATCCCCCTTGTGCTGGCCTGCTGCTGGGCCCTGCCACCTGTGCTCCTTTGTCATGGACTGTTGTCCCCCAGGGGCAGGGTGCTGTGGCCCCTGCAACTCTACCGGAAGCATACGAGGAGCGCTTCTCCTTTCTTGTTATAGCACCTTGAGAGCGCTTTTCAATGATGCTGTCTAGCACCCTGCCTTCAGACATGAAAAGCACCTGAAGCACGCTGTGGCCATACATCGTTGCACGCTTGGAAATCTTGTTGTTCCTGCCAAAATCACTATCGCAGCCCGGGCGGGCTGTAATACATTAAGCGCGAGGACGCGCTGCTCCCATGTGCCCCTTGGGCACCATTGTTTGAAGCATAGGAGCAAGTGTGCTCCTATCGTGCCCCCGGGGTGAAGCGCACTCTAAGGAGTGCCCCAAGGGCACAGGCAGGCACCCATCCTGGTGCCTGCCCTCTGTTACGGCCCGGGCGGGCCCGTTTCTACAGTGGAGCCGGGCAGGAAGGAAGCCTCATCGGACGCTCCCCCGCCCCACCGTGCCCCACTTGTCATTATGGGGTCTTGTTTGCCCCCCCTTTTGTTGGAGGACCGGTTGAGGGCCAGGGGGAGGCCCCCAGAGAACGCGGGCCCCAGGAGGGGCCCGATCTGAGTATCCTCGTGAAGGGCGGACAGGGTGGAAGCCTCATCTGAGGCCCCCCGCGCTGCCAGGTCACAATTGCTTTTACTGGGATTGCCCCCCCCCCTTGTGGAAGGGCCAGTGGAGGGCTGGGGAGGGGCTCTGAGATTGCGGGTCCCAGGAGGGGCCCATTATAAACCCAGGGGGGGTGCGTGTCACTCCCCACCCCCAATCACCAGAGGGCCCCCGTTTTGCACAGTGAGGTGCACTGAGGGCCCCTTTTGTTCTCCTCATGACACTGGAAGTGCCGTTCATCATTAATACAGGTACTGTTTGAAAAGGACATACATATACCTGATGGTCCTGGTGTGGACATTGTTGATTTATATGTTACCAACCTATTTTTATGATGTGCTACATATATGTTTTGCTAATGTTCTTTTTATGGACATGCTCTGCTAATATGTTTTCTTGACTTGCCATATGTTTTATAATGTTCCTGATAAGGGCATTTATGATATGTGTTATATGTGACTTCTGCTGGTTCTGCAGAGTAACTAATGTGTAACGTTTTGACAACTGCTAAGGTAGCAGGATATTATTGACATGTTGTGTTTGGTCTAATAACTGTGTTGTGTACAATACCGCATATTTTCATATAACTTGGTGTTGTGATTCCTTTGTGGTCTGGATAGTGTGTCTCATTTTGTGTGTGTTGTGCATACACTTTACACATTGCCTATGGGATAGGTCTGACTGTTCATGCCAAGCTACCAAGGGGGGGAGCAGGGGTTATCTTGGATGTGTAACTCCCTTGCCCTGACTAGAGTGGGTGGGTTCTGCCTGGCTTAGGTGCATACCCTAGCCAACCAGAAACCCCATTTCTAACAATAGCAAACATACTATCATGCACACAATTACTAGGCCGATACCTATGTATTTTCAACACCTATTCTTTCTAACCTGCTTTTTGGGGTTACTCATGATCTGTAAAGAATCAGAAAGTAGAAGGAAAAAATATATAACTATGCAGCAAAATAAAAGATCTTCTTTGCAGATATTTACAGCTGTCAGTCTCTTTTCCAGGACCTTTGTCAAAATCGACAATTTGTTAAAATCAGTTTAGCAGCTTGTTAAGATCAGTTTTTTTCAAAAGTCTTTTCAGGTTACTTTCAATGTCTCTTTTCTTTCTTTTAGTTGCACAGAATTCTCAAAGTTCAGCTCACAGATCAACTTCACGTGCCAAAATATTGACCTGGAATTTCACGATCAAAACAAAATGACAAAAATTCACTTTGTGAATCACAAGTTGTTGCATATGCCCATTCAGTACCTGCATATCTTCGATTTGCAATTCGTTTTCTTTTCAGTCTTCCATCTCTATTTAACTCTCAATCACTCAAATCTTCCTTTCTTGTGGTGTCTACTTCTTCAATTGTTGACACTGTAATTCATTCTTTTCTCTTAGCTTGTGATTTCGGCCACTTATCTCCTTTCTGTGGACCCTTTGCTCTTCTCAATGTTGGACATTCAGCTTCTTCTAGTTCTGCAGGATTTTGAATTGACGTACCTGCGATTTACCTTGGAGGAGTCAGATCATTTTGACTTTGATCCAACTCAATTCCTTCCATCAGGTCTGTCGGCTGCTCTGTTTGTCTTTCAAGATCGTCTGCTTCTCGGAGAGCCCTCCTCTGACTAGACTCTCCTGCTACCTCAGTTGAGGTTGGTTCAATGTCACTTTCCTGTAGGTCCTCTGTTTCGTCTCTCACAGGAGTGTCTGAATTGTCATCCGTCTGCTCAGAGTCTGTCTCTGATTCTCCAGCTACCTTCTCTGATTCTGGAGTTTGTCTGAATGTTGTTGGTACTCTCAACAGCTCTTCTTCATTATCCAAAGGACAGGCTACTTTCTGAGTGTGACTGGCAGGAATCCAGTTCAGAACTCCTGCACACTTGAAGGCAGTAGTAGTAACCAGTATTACTTGGTGAGGACCCTTCCACCGAGGCTCCAAACAAGCCTTCCTCATGTGTTTTCAGATCACAACCAAACTCTCAGGTTGTGGCTTTGATCTTGGGATGGCTGCACAGTGGCAGCCTCCACCTGATGAGAGAAAGGGTGAACCACATCTGCCAGACCCTTGCAGTAGTTCAACACCATTTCATCTGTCATGTTCACAAGAGCATTGTTAGGAACCACTTGCACCCTCCTTGCTCTGCCCATGAGGATTTCATGCAGCGATAGTCCAGTCGGGTGTGTTTCTCATAGTCATCAGAACTAGCGATAGTGCGTCTGGTCATTTCAGATTTGTGGACGCACACATCTTTGCAAGTCTTGACTTCAGGGTACCATTCATTTGCTCAACAAGTCCTGATGCTTCAGGGCGGTAACTACAATGCAACTTCCGTTCAATGTTTAAGGCTGAACATAGTCATTTAATTACTTCATTTTTTAAGTGACTTCCTCTATCTGATTCTAAAGAGACTGGAAAACCAAAATGAGGTATCAGTTCCCTAAGCAGTAACTTCGCTACAGTAAGGTTGTCATTTCTTCGTATGAGGTAGGCATCAATCCAGTGACTAAAAATGCAAACAATCACCAACACATATCTCAATCCTCCACACACAGGCATCTCAATAAAATCCATCTGTATTCTGCTAAAAGGACCTCCTGCTCTTCCAATGTGGCTGATATTAACCACAGTCCTTTGACCCACATTCATCTGCTGACAGATGATGCAACAGTGGCAAACTGCTTCAGCAACCTGTCTAAACATTGGACTGAACTAAAACTGCATAAAGGTGTGATTCATAGCATCCCTCCCAACGTGTGCTTGACCATGATAATATCTAGCCAGTTGAATCAACCCGTTGTTTGGCAGGACTATTTGGCCTTCCCCTGAAACTCAGACATCATCCTCCCTTTGCACACATTTTATTTTAACCCACATTTCATCTTTGTCAACAAAGCTCAGCTCTCCAGGTGTCAATCACAGTTAAAGCATAATTTATACAAATCTCTTCTTCAGGTAACAGTTCCCATTTGTATTTGAAAGATATACAATTCAATGTGCACAACCTTGCGAATTGATCCACATATCCATTTCCCATTGATATAAAATTTTGTGATCTCTGGTGTGCACTGCATTTCACCACTGCAATCTTTTTGGGCATTTGTAAAGCTTGTAACAAATCATAGATTATTTCACCATTTCTGACTGGTGAGCCAGAAGAGGTCAGGAAATCGTGGACTATTCCAAATCCATATCAGCTGTCTGTCTAAATGGTAATTTAAAGTTGTGTCAAGGCACGGCATGCTCGAGTAAGAACCACTAATTCGGCTACTTGTGCGGAATACACTTCCCGGAGCCAGGACACTTTGAGTATACCAGAAATTGTGCATACAGCATATCCTGCTTTCTGTGTTCCAATGTTATCTTCTAAGCAGGAACCATCAACAAAGATAACTTGGTCATTTTCTTCCAATCGTTGCTTCTTGAATATCTAGTCTAGGTTTTGTGCACAAACCCGTAACTTCCAGACTGTCATGTTCAACATCTTTCAATTTATCAATTTCAACATATTCTTTTGGAAACAAAATTGCTGGGTTAAGCACTGTACATCTTTTCAGAATAACATTTGGTGATTCCAAAATTATAGTTTATCGGGACAATATTGCATTTGTAAGGTGTTGGGTCTTAGTTCGGGTAAGCAAAACTTCAATGGAGTGAGGGACTAAAACAGTTAAAGGATGTCCCATCACAATGCTCTCACTCTGAGTGAGGCTCAATCCAACCACTGCTATAGTTTGCAAACAGCCAGGTAATGCTGCTGCAATTGGGTCCAAAGTAGCAAAAAAATATGCCACTGGGCAGTTTACACCACCATGAGCCTGAGTCAAAATGGACAAGGAACATGCATCACGCTCATGACAAAACAACATAAATGGTCTTGTGTAGTCAGGCATTCCTAAAGCCAGATCTCCGCTAAGGTAAACCATTCAGCTTCACATGGGATCTGAAACAATATCACTGCTGGATTTGGCACCACTGGACCACATTTAATCACAATATCATTGATTTTCTTCAAATACTAAACAATCCAACATTTCCCACAGGGGTTTCGTAAACCCATGAAAAGTGAGTTACATGGGCTGCTCAATACTTTTAGAACACCATGTTTTACAAATTCTGTAATTATAGGTGCAATCCCTTCAATAGTATACTGTGTCATGTGGGATTGGGGAATCTGGGGGAAAATTGCATTTGGCTTGACTAGGACTTCAACTGGCTCAACTCCTCTGATTAGACCAATGTCTTTTCCCGAAAAATCCCATACTTTGATCTTAACTGTTTCCTGTAAGTCAGACAGAAGATCTTGTACCGTAAAAACAGGATATAAACTGATCATGGGGTACTCTTCATTCACTGAATCAAAATCTGTTATCTCAGGCTAGTCATCTTCATCATCACTATTTGTCTGGATGGCAATTCCATCATTTGAACAGGTAAGTGAATATCTTGTCTTGTATAGCAAATCTCTTCCCAGTAAGGACAATGGACTTGAGTCACAAACTATAAATTTGTGTAAGCCTTTGAAGTTTCCAATTTTAACTGAAACTGGTTCTGCAGTCTGGTTTGTTAAATACTGGTTTGCAACTCCTACAATCTGCACTGTTTTCCCTGAAAGGGGCAAATTGGGAACTTCTGCAGTTCTCACTGTAGAGCGTGTAGCTCCTATGTTGACTAAAAATGAGAATTTGTGGCCTATCACTTTTCCCTTCACTTTTGGACCCTCCTGATCAACTTCTAATGAATATGCTAACACACATTCTTCTTCATCTGAACTCTCACTCAACAAGTCATCATTCGATTCAACCTCACTGTGTAATGCGTATTAGTGCATTGTTTTATTACTCGTGTTAAACCTTTGACCTGTGCTCTGCCCTAGGAAGCCCCTGTTCCATTAGGGCTTGAGGTATCTGAATTTGTTGTTTAGGTACCATTTGGACTTGGGGTTGCATTTGTTGCAACTGGGGCATCTGCAAACATGGCATTTGCATCTGAGGCATAGGCTAAAGACCTTGCACATGATTCATATTATTTTGGAAATTACATTTTTGACCTCTCATTCTTGTTCCTCTAATTTTTGGAAAATAATTGATTTATACGTCTGTGGAACAACACCTCCCTGTCCTAGCATCGGACACTCCCACTTCCAATGTCTGAGGCCTCCGCGAGCGAAACAAGGTAACATCCTTTTCATAGCCTGCATATCATTCTGGGCAACTACTGTATTCAAATCATCACCACTATTCCTATTTCCAATTCCATCACTACCTCTACCTTTCGTCTGATTCTGAAACCACATGTTTCCCTGCTGCTGCTGCGGAAAACTCCCTTGCATCCCTGATTGTGCTGCTTTAATCTGTAGCACCAATGCCTTCTCTTTCAACTTTCTTTGCATCAATTCAATCTCATCACTACAGTACTTTGCATACTGCAATACTTTGTCAATCGGCTTTGCTTGCCAACAAATCAAATGATTCTTAATCATCTGGCTAATTTCAGGTCTCAATCCCTCAACAAACCTGAACACAAAGTGAAACATGTCTTTCAGCTCAATTGTTTCTGTACCACTGTTATGTTTAACTGCCTGCAACAATCTCTCATAATACGCATGTAGGGACTGCTTTCCTTATTGAGCTGTCCTGTCTATTCTCTGCCAATCAATATTTTTGGGAGAAATTCTCGTTTTGAAAAATTCAGTTACCTTGTAATAGTATTTCAGTACATCTGAGGATGGTGCACCTGTAGCTGGATCTTATGGAGGTTCTTTTGTCGGCCAATCTATGCCTCTTTTGTCTGTGTCTGATCTCCCCGGATTATTCATTGGAGTCCTGAATTAACTCAAGTCAATCAAAGGACCTGTCATATCAAATGTCAGTTTCATTGGAGTCATCACTCCTGTATGTACATTGGACCTTTCCATTTTTACACTTGAATTTAGAAATTTCTGTTCACTGCTCTTATTGTTTCCCTCGGCAAACAGTGGTATAATGGGACCAATAGCAATGGGTACTGACACAACGTCTGGACTTGGTCGGACGCTTTGGTCTCTAGGGTACATTACTCCATACTCTGACTTATCAATGCATTCAACACATAAGTCTGCTGGAACCACGATTTCCAACAGGTTATTCAAATCATCCCATAGGCATTTTGCAAGCTATGTGTTTGCTGGTACCATTCCACTGGTTTCTCTCTCAGCCTGGGGTAATCATTTGTAAATGACAAAATGTCACTTCTACTCCAAGGGACATAGACAAAATTAGCTTCCGGAATTTCTCTCATCAGTACTATTTTCACTGGGGTATGACTGCCACACACTAGCAGTTAAGTTTGCAGAATTCCTTTTCTTCTTGTCTCGTTACTTTACCCATCTGGCTTCCCATTTATCCAACGCTCCCCATGTTTGAATACTCTGGATTAATTCCCTAATGTGAATTTTCATTACTGGTATTCTCATGTTCTTAACGTCTTTTGAGTCAAATTCAAATCTGTAACTTTTTCTCAAAGGCTTCATTTTCTCAATCTCTGTCGCATTTCTCTGTCAGATCTGCTAATTTCTGATGTACCATTCCTACTTTGTTGGTAATTAGTTTGCAGAAAAAGTGCAACTCATCCTCACTGTATGAGTCAATTTGGTTTAAACCAATTGTTCCCTCAATTAATTCTTCTACTTCTCATTTAAGCCTGGTCAAATTCAGTGGAATTCCTACATTTGAACCTCCTGGTGTGCTATTCAGCCTTTCCAGCCATTCAGTTAATTGCTGGGCTGTCAAACCTTGTACCAAAATATTGTTATTACTTACACTGGGCACTTTCTGTAATGTTAGACTCCCAAATCTGGGTTAGGACCTATTTCTGAGCTCCCCAGATTATTTCTTGGAGTCCTGGAATAACTCAAGTCAATTAACGGACCTGTCATATCAAATGACGGTTTCATTGGAGTCATCACTCCTGTATGTACATTGGACCTTTCCATTTCTACACTTGAATTCAGAATTTTCTGTTCACTGTTTTTGTTGTTTCCCTGGGCAAACAGTGGTATAACGGGGCCAATAGTAATGGGTGCTAACACAGATTCAGGACTCGGTCAGACGCTTTGGTCTCTAGGGGGGAGTGTCCCCTGACCAGTTTTGGCCAGGTGAACACTCCCCACACGCACAGCACCACCGAGCCGTGCCCGTGTCTCCCCCTCCCCACCCTCGCTGCTTCAAGGGATCGAGGCCCTCCTGGACCCGATCCTCCCTGGTGCCTGGTAAGCGCTAGAGTGTTTTTCTGTTTCTTTGTCTATCTTTGTCTATATTTCTTGCATTCCTTATTCTGGTTTTTGCCTTTTTGCTTTTTTTCACTTTTCTGCCTGCTGCTCTCCTGTTTATTTTCCTTGTTTTCCTATTGCGCCTTTTTTCCTACTCTCTCTCTCCATTCCCCCCGCCCCCACGCCCCCATTCACCAGCGCCTCCCGCCTCCCAGCTGCTCCTCCCTCCCCCCTCCCCTTCTTAATGGCGGTCGCTGCGCGCTAAGGTGAGTGTCCCCTGACCTGTTTTGGCTAAGTGAACACTCCCTGCGCGCACAGCACCACGGAGCCGTGCCCGTGTGTCCCCCTCCCCGCCCTCGCTGCTCCAAGGGATCGAGGCCCTCCTGCACCCGAACCTCCCTGGTGCCTGGTAAGCGCTAGACTGTTTTTCTGTTTCTTTGTCTATCTTTGGCTATCTTTGTCTATCTTTGTCTATCTTTCTTGCATTCCTTGTTCTGGTTTTTGCCTTTGCGCTTTTTTCCCTTTTCTTCCTGCTGCTCTCCTGTTTATTTTCCTTCTTTTCCTATTGCACCTTTTTTTTCCCGCTCTCTCTCTCTCCGTTCCCCCGCCCCAGCGCCCCCATTCGCCCACACCTCCCGCCTCCCAGCTGCTCCTCCCTCTCCTTCTTAATGGCAGTCGCTGCGCGCTAAGGTGAGTGTCCCCTGACCTGTTTTGGCCAGGTGAACACTCCCCGCGCGCACAGCCGAAACAAGAAAAACAGTAACACAGGCCCTCGTCTGCAGCGGGCTCGACTAGGCAACGTACTCTACGCAGGCATCCCGTCCAAACACCTGCAACGCCTCCAACGCATCCAAAACGCCTCCGACCAACTCATCCTCAACATACCCCGCCGCAGCCACATCACCCCCCACCTGAGAGACTTGCACTGGCTCCCCGTCGACAAGAGGATCACCTTCAAGCTCCTCACCCATGCACACAAAGCACTCCACAACACCAGTCCAGCCTACCTGAACAACAGACTCAGCTTCTACACCCCCAACCGACAGCTCCCCTCTTCCAACCTCGCCCTCGCCTCCGTCCCCTGCGTCCGACGAAAATCCTCCGGCGGCAGATCTTTCTCCTACCTCGCCGCCAAGACCTGGAAACCCCTTCCGACCAACCTAAGAAAGATCCAAGACCTGCTCACCTTCAGAAGACACCTCAAGACCTGGCTCTTCGAGCAGTAGCAGCACCCCCCCCTTTTTTGTTTCCCAGTGCCTTGAGACCCTCGCGGGTATGTAGTGCGCTCTATAAGTGTATTGATTGATTGATTGATAGGGTATATTACTCCTGTAGTCTGACTTGCCAATACAGACATCTCTGTCTGTGTCCCTGTTATAGGGGTGTATCTCGGGATTGTCTGTGCTTGCATCAGAGATATTAAATTAGGGGTAGACTCTATCTGGATCAGTGTCAGCTTCTGATAAATCTGTCTCATGTGGGTAGCTTGTCCTGTCGGTACCATTAAACTCATTGTAGTATCTGCAATAGGTACATCTGGGTAAATTCGCAGTATGTCAACCTGCGGCATAGGTATCTGAAATGTGGAAATGGTACAAACATTGTGGCTGACCTGTAATTGCCTTGGTGTAGTTTCAATGGGCACCGGAGCTGTATGGTCTGCACTAGTACTTGGACCACTCTCATGTGCTGCATTTGGTGGGGGACGACTTCTCAATAATTGCAAAATAACTCGTCATTATCTGGTTCTTCATCATAGGTCAAAGATTTTCTAGACTCCTTTGACTTCTGCTCTCTTTCCTCAGAACGATATGAATCCCTTTTGATACTCTTTCTGGCATTGCTCTCGTTCTCTTGTGTAATAGCAGGAAATATCTTAATTCCCTTAAAGTCTCAGTTCTCCAAAATGTCTGCTCACTATCCCATCTCGCCTCGACTAAAGTTTTCTCCGCCTTTCTCATTCTCCTCTCAAATTTCTGTTGCTGTTGCTGTCTGGCCACTAATTCCCAAATAACTAATGCTTCAAATTGTGCAGTCTCATCGGAGGTTTCGAATTATACAGTACTCTCCTTAAATTCTCTAAAATTCCCAAATTGAGTGTTCAATGGGCAGGAAACGCTAAGCTCCCTTCTTTCTCTGTCTCTTTGCACCATTGTTTAAGCCAAAGACATGATGCAGCACCTTGTTCTTCAAATATAATATATGTCGGTGTACCTTCTGGCGGTGTCGTTTCTCCTCTTCTAACTGGAATTAACAATTCTCCCTTAAGGGCACACTCTTTAATGCTTTTAAAAATGTCATCTCTGTATTTTAAGCTACTCTCCAATCAAATCAGGAAGTACATTTCAATACCAAAATTATTTTTGCCTGCCTTCTCAACCAACTACGCTTCACGGTTGTCCACCAATCCGTTCGCGGCCTTTCTCACTAACCAACCTATACCAGCGCGGCTCTATTGACATCACACTCACACGTACAGTGGCTGACAAAGCCCTTCGGCTTGTCTTCCTCAATTTAGATCCACGCCGAACTAATTTCAAATATGGGAGCACTAAAATAAAAATCAACACACAACTTGTCTGTTCACTACAGGTAGGTAACACAATTGCTTCAGAAACCTTACAGAATTTTCAACTACAGCTTTTAGGTCTAACGGATACTCCTTCTATCTCAGTTTCCCTGACTCGCAAGCAAAATTTGACCAGCAAATTTTACTCTCAACTGATCATTGGATCCCCCTGGTGCACATAGGACTCACTAAATCTCCGTTGAAAACTATCACTCACTTTAATACGCACACTGAGTTTGTCAACCACAACGATTGACCCTTTAAACAGAAAAGCTACAACATCAAACCAAGTGTCTCATACACTTATACAATACTCCAGAGTCTTAGATCACGCAGTGTCTGTATACCAACCACCACATGGGCACCAAGCACCCCACACATGTGAAGTTTGGCGACTTCCTTACACACACACATTGGAGTACGCAATCTCCCTAAACAACTTCACTGGAGTATGCAAACTCCCTAAACAACTTCATGTGGAGTACACAGACTCCCTGTTCATTCACAAACCACACAATTCATCTGCGATTTTCTTAAGCTGTGCAAGCGCGAAACCTCTTCCATTCACACTCTCACTAGGAACACTGAGAACATCTTCAAACAAGCATTGGCAAACTTTTGGGAAAGTCATGGTAGGCTCTTAGGGAGACATAGGCCCTCATTATGACCCTGACGGACGGTGGTATTTTTGAGAAAAGTACTGCCAACAGGTTGGCGGTACCTTTCCCCAAAATATGACATTGGCGGTTTGGCTCAAGCCAAACCGCCAATGTACCACTCTGTCCGCCAGGGCGGTAACAGCCGCCGGGCTGGCGACTACAGGCGGCCGTCACTATCCCACCCACAGGATTATGACCCCCCCACCAGCCATGGTTTTCGTGGCTTCCTTACCGCCACGAAAACCATGGCGGTAGGCATTATCAGTGACAAGGAATTCTTTCCCTGTCACTGATAGGGGTCTTCCCTTCCTCCCCCTCCCTAGAGTCCTGCCCAACTCTCCCCTTCCCACTCCAGACCCCCACATACAAGCACATTCATGCACCATCATACACACACTCATACCCACATTCACGCACGCATGCATACATGCATTCACACACACATCCACACACACTGACATATATACAAGCACACACGCATTCAGACAATACACGCACTCACACATCCACATATGCACACACATACCACATGCAACGCACACCCACATTCACGCACACATACAAACATACACACACAACACCCCCCACTACCCTCCCCTGTCGGAGCACCCGACTTACCTGATTTCAGGGAATCCTCTGTCAGGAGACGGGATGGGCAGCGTCCACCAGCAGAACACCGCTAGGCCGTATCATGGGTCATGAGACGGTCTGCTGCGGTCTACGGGTGTGGCGCTGCTGCTGCCAGCAGTGTCACCTTACCGCCGTCCGCCGCCATGACTGTAGCTGGAATTCCACCATCCTTCTGGAGGAATTCCAGCTACCGTCATAATATGGTGGTCAGCTGGTAGCTGTGGCGATGGTCTTTTGGAGGCCGTCCCCTTGGCGTTAGGCAGTTTTTACCCCCACTGTCATAATGTGGGCCATAATCTTTTGTTTCCACTACCAAATCTGAAATATTATGGCTGTTATATCTTGAAAATCATAGTGATCTCTTAAGGAGACGCTACACTCGGTTACTGCTACCAAATCTGAAAAACTTATGGTGGCCGCTTAAGCAGACGTAACTCTCCTATTCTTCCATCAACAACTGGAAATTATGGTGACCTCTTAAGGAGACGTAACAATCCTCTGATATCAAGATCTGTGAGCGTGCCTGTCCTTATTTGGTCTTACATAATTTATTTATACAGGGACGCGTTATAGGTTTGATGGACCTTTTCACTACACTTAGAGTGATTCCACCATGTACACTATCTTTACTCTTAATCTAATCAACAGCAACATAACAAGTTCAACTAATTACATTTCAGAAATTTGAGTCAGTAATCTTTATGCACCATGACCCATGTGGCCATGAGTAACCATGCCTTTTGGTAAAATTAGAAAGTTTATTTCCCTATAGTAACAATGCTAATATCAGGTAGATTAGTCTCAAAACCAAATGATAAGCATATACAAAAATCAAAGGCTGACCAATCTCAATTTAACTAAAGCATTAATGATTAGACATTCAAGAGTTACAGTACAAATTAATAGCATCAATAACTGAACAACAGAAATAGCATACATCTAGATTCAACAGGTAAACAAAATCAATCCTTGGTTAATAACATTTGTCAACACATTTGGACTTACTAACTAACCCTCCAATTAGAATAGCATGTTTGGACGCCATGCAAAAGCAAATTTAGTCAAAAGTTAATTTAGAAAACATCTAACTAGGGTTGTCCTCAGTGGATCAGCAAGTTGCGATTTCTTCGTCAGCTGGACATCCATTTGGTCAGCGTCACCAACAGGACAGTGAAAGGGATGGTTCAGCCACAGTTGGGCTCTAAGTTAACCGGACCCACTTAGGAGACATTAAACTAAGGAAACGGCATCAACAGCATTAACAAAATTATCTATGAGGATAGCTATAAGGGAAACAAACATCTGGAACTGCGGTGCTCCATGAACAGGACTGCTAAGGGGTAGAGAATGGGACAAAACAACCAAACTAACTGACAAAAGACACGGAATGGACTAGAACAGGACTAGAATGTAAAATTGACTGCCTCTCCTCTGCAAAGTGTAGTCTGGATATACTAAAATCCATAGAGCATTTTCTCAGGTTGTCATTAGTCAGAATATCGTACGTCCACAGTAGAACCAATAGGCTCTAAATTCTGAATCTAAAATATAACTAAACAGTCTTTCACACGTCAATGATTGGCCCCTCTTCTCCCATTCCCATTGTTAGGTTTGTCAGGTAACTTTTTAGTTGCAATCCTGGCTGTAGTCAATGATGCGGCCATTGTTCAATCCTGGGAACATCTTTTTCTCACACATCAAATCTACAAATTATCAACTTTTAGTGCAGGGTATTTCAACAAGCAGTTCTCATGAGAAAGATTAACACATTTACAAATTGCTTGGTCAGCTCCATGTGAACAATGGACAACATTAATTCTCTGCTTTCACAAAACATTTACGAACATTTATTTCTGCCATACAACTTAACAAGAGGCTTTGTCGACGAGGCCCACACCTCAAAATTAATCACTGCCTAATATTAGCTAAGCAAATACATAACATCAACTCATTAATATGATCCACTAGTACATTTTAAACTCCATGTGCACATTATTTAAACTATAAGTGTTAGAATTCCTTATTAAATTTCGTTTGCATTATCGTGGCCACTCCAGTGGGCACATTCTCCAAGAAACACTATTTTCTCTAAATTAGCCTAATTCATGCAAATCCTTAGCCATTAATCAATGCAAATTTATTAGTAATTAATTCAGCTTTCACTGCACCCGTTCACCAAACTCTAAATTAGATCATTATTATAAAATTACCATTTATCTCAAAACTATTCTAAATTGTAACCACAAAAGCTATGAGAATTCCTTAAACTGTGTGATGGTCTTGATTCCATACAGTTGGCTTTATATCTAGATATGGGGTCAGGACCAGAGCTCATGGCAATTTTGGATGATCTTAGAATGGGAACAATGGTGCTGATGTCCGTGGCCCAGTGCAAGACTCCTCAGCTGTGATCAGTACTATGGACTATTGCATGTTACTACAAAGGTAGGAAGATGCCAGAGTCTGAGGGTAGGACCCATGGCAGTTTTGATAGTTTTTTTCCATTGGGGTCAAATATTTCAATATCATGGGTATTTTGGGCTTTGGGCTTAATTGGTTTTGTTTCCTCTTTTAGCTTTATGCTATTGATTTCCCGATATTCCATGCACTGCATAGAATTATTGGTGCATCGGTACATAAGCTAAAGCTTTCCATGGAGACATTTAGGGCTAGCTTTATCATAGTGTTGTGTCGCCCTTCCACTATGCAAGGGGGAGCAAGGGCGAGCCAACACTAAAGTCACATATATCAAGCCACGCAAGGCTATCTTGTGTGTCCCTGCATGGTGTGATGAATCTGGAGTAACACATGGCAGTGCAAATCACTGACTTACATTACTCTGCCCCTGGAAGGCGTTCTGTAGGTGGAGCCTGGTTATTCCTACACATCCACCCATGGATTTTGGCGCATTCCAAGATTTACCATTAGTAGTAGACCTCAGGATGCCTCAAAATACTACACCTCCCAAGTGGACGCGTAACGAGGAGAAATATCGTTATTTCTCCTCATTTTTCCTCTTTCTGCTTTCTGGAGCACATGTAGAAAGAGGAAAATGCCTCAGACGATTGTTTTACTGCAAGAAAGAGTCCCTTCCTGCACAAAAACAATCCTGACCGCAACACAGGCAGTGGGATGGGATATGTCACAAAGATGCCTGTGTTGGTGCAATGCAGCCAAAATTGTGCAGCGCAAGGAAAGGACAAAATGCGCTGTATAATGTTAAATACACTGTATTCCTACTCTTTCACGCAGCGAAGCAAAGTGGCTTGCTGCATTGTGCTTCGGTGAAAGTATGATAAATCTGGGCCCTATATGCCTTAAAACCAAAAGGGAATCCACCTGAAACACAGAAGACCTTGTATAACAATTTATATAATTGTGATCTGTATCAACCACCAATGTCAATATTTGCAAGGTTAGTGAGCTCTTCTTTGTCCAGTAGTAGTCAATGATATCCTGAAAAGGAAACTTACACACATCAGTAGCAAACCACAGATTATTTGGTCAGCCCAGAGAATCAGATAGGTGGTTTTGCTTGGTTGCTGCAGGCTCGATATTAGGGAAGCTGTGTATTTATTGTGGTTATAGATAAGAAGGATCTATAGAACAGCTAAGATCTAATGTTTCTTCCCTTAGGCTTGAATGTGTATGGCACAACGTTTTGTCAATCATTGGCATTTTGTCATAGCATAGAACCTCTTCATTGGAAATAGCTGCAATTTCTGGATGTGCACAATATAAATGATGGTGGCTAATTTGAGGTATATTAGTATTTTAGGCAAAACGTAATTTATACTAGAGAGCATAAAAAAATGTTCAAGCATTCTTATATATGTATTTTATTGAACCACAAAAACAACTTAAATCAATTATTTAAAAAGAAAAAAATCATATACATTTTTTTGGGAAAAATAGAAACACTGGCTACACTACAAAATGGACACCACACCAATTTAGAAAAATAGGTAATATTTATCTAAATCAAACAAGACCAAAATGACAAAAATCAAACACACACTAGTCAAAATATGAATTTTCAAAAGAATAAGGGCCTGATTCCAACTTTGGAGGACGGTGTTAATCCGTCCCAAATGTGACGGATATCCTGCCCACCGTATTACGAGTTCCATAGGATATAATGGACTCGTAATACGGTAGGTGGTATATCCGTCACATTTGGGATGGATTAACACCGTCCTCCAAAGTTGTAATCAGGCCCTAAGAGTCTTACTCCATAGAAAACAATGGAAAAGTTGATTTTACACAAAGTACCTAGTTTGCGTCAAAAACAAAGCTGCACGGGCGAGCGTACGTCAGAAAAGTCAGCAATGCGTTGATTCCTTACTCGCAAGTGAGGCTGTGCGTCGTTTTCTTCTCCAGTCGGGTCGGCTGTGCGTAAATTTCGAGATGGTGTACCCCAGCTCCATGCAGGTTCACAATGACTTTGACGCCCAGGGACGATGCGTGAGAAATCCGGTTGCACGGTGTTAGAAAACCACACTGCATGGGGTTTACGTCATTATCAGCAGCCACAAGCGGTTGTTGCATTGTTTCTCCAGCTGCGAAGTGTCGAGTTTATCAGCTGCATTGCAGATGGTGCATCGAAAATGTCCCTGCACGGCATTCTGTGCATGGATTTCAGCTCTTTTTCTGGCAACTTCACCTTTCAAGGGCCCAGGGACTGGATAGAGTACCACTTGGCAGGGCAGGAGTCTCAGCGGAGAGTCCAGTTGCTGACAGAGGAAGTCTTTGATGGCCCTGAGACTTGAAAACAGGAGGCAAGCTCAGTTCAAGTCCTTGGAGATTCTGTTCACGCAGGAATGCACAACAAAGTCCAGTCTTTGTCCCCTTTACAGGCAGAAGCACCAACTGTAGGATAGCCCAACGAAGAACAGTCACAGGCAGGGCAGCACTTCTCAGCTCTTCAGCTCTTCCCCTTGGCAGAGGTTCCTCTTGGTTCCAGAAGTGATCTAAAGTCCTGGGTTTTGGGTCCACTACTTATACCCCTTTCTGCCTTTGAAGTAGACAGGGAATTCACAAGCAGGCAGAGTCACAGAATGGTTTAAGCAAGAAAAAGCCTACTTTCTGAAAGTGGCATTTTCAAACTAACAATCTAAAAACCAACTTCACTAAAAGATGTATTTTTAAATTGTGAGTTCAGAGACCCGAAATTCTATATTTCTATCTGCTCTGAAAAGGAATTTACACTTTAAGGATATTTAAAGACAGCCTCCGTGGTTACCTATGAGAGAAATAGGCCTTGCAACAGTGAAACCAAATTTGGTGGTATTTTATTGTTAGGACATGTAAAACACATCAGTACATGTTCCAGCTTTAATATACACTGCACCCTGCCCATGAGGCTACCTAGGGCCTACCTTAGGGGTGCCTTGTATGTATAAGAAGGGAAGGTTTAGGCCTGGTAAGTGGGTACACTTGCCAAGTCGAATTGGCAGTGCAAAACTGCACACACAGACACTGCCGTGGCAGGTCTGAGCCATGTTTACAGGGCTACTAATGTGGGTGGCACAACCAGTGCTGCAGGTCCACTAGTAGCATTTGATTTACAGGCCCTGGGCACCTCTAGTACACTTTTCTAGAGACTTATTACTAAATCAAATCAGGGGATTACTAGTCCCCCTACCGCCAGCCTTTTCCTGGCGGTTTGAACCGCCAGGAAAGGCTGGCGGTACGGGGAGTCGCGGGGCCCCTGGGGGCCCCATGCGGCTTTTCACTGTCTGCTCTGCAGACAGTGAAAAGCACGACGGGTGCAACTGCACCCGTCGCACGGCCGCAACACCGCCGGCTCCATTTGGAGCCGGCTCCCATGTTGCTGCCCACATCCCCGCTGGGCCGGTGGGCGGAAACTCTGTTTCCGCCCGCCGGCCCAGCGGGGATGTCAAAATGGGCACTGCGGGAGTACGGCCGCATTGGCGGCCGCACAGCGGTTACAAACCGCCGCCCGCCAATGTTGTGATGAGGCCCATAGTAATGTGTTTTATATGTCCTGACAGTGAAATATTGCTAAATTCATTTTTCACTGTTGCAAGGCCTGTCCCTCTCATAGGTTAACATGGGGGCTACCTTTATATCTGATTAAAGTGTAGATTCCCTTTGGGAGCGGATGGACATGTGGAATTTGGGGTCTCTGAGCTCACAATTTAAAAATACATCTTTTAGTAAAGTTGATTTTGAGATTGTGTGTTTGAAAATGCCATTTTTAGAAAGTGAGCATTTTCTTGCTTGTATCATTTCTGTGACTCTGCCTGTTTGCGGATTCCTTGTCTGGGTCAGTTTGACAGTTGGGCTGGTTGCACCTCACACTAGACAGTGACACAAAAGGAGCTGGGGTGTAGTCTGCATTTCTTGATGAGCCACCTGTGCTCGGAGGGCGGGGAGGAGTGGTCACTTACACCTGAAAGGGCTGTGCCTGTCCTCACACAATGCCGTCTCCGACCCCCTGGTGAGTGTCTGGGGCCTGGCCTTGGCAAGGCAGGATTTCTCATTTAAAAGAGACTTTACTTTGAAGTAGGCCTACTTCAAAGGAGAAATTGGGTATAAGAAGGACACCCAAAACCACAGACTTTAGAACACTTCTGGAAACAAGAGGAAGTCTGCCTGGAGAGGAGCTGAAGAGCTGAGGAGAAGTGCTGCCCTGCCTGTGACCGTGCTTTGTGGAGCTATCCTGCAGTTGCTGCTTCTGCTAGAGTAAGAGGGCAAAAACTGGGCTTTGTGTGCCTTCCATCTTGTGAAGTAATCTCCAAGGGCTTGATTTAGAGCTTGCCTCCCGTTGTTTGAAGTCTCAGGGACAGCAAAGACTTCTCTCTGCCAGCACCTGGAGTCTCTGGAGAGACTCCTGCTCTGACAAGTGGTGCCCTATCCAGTCCCTGGGCCCTTGAAAGGAAAGCTGGTGGAAATCCAAGGAAATCAACTTCGGACGACTTCGGACTGACACCGCTGCTGAATCTGGTGAATCTGGTCTGCAACCGACTCCGTGATATTTGCTGGAATGCGATGACCTTCGCAGGCCCGACGCCGCTGCAGACCCGCTGAAGTCCGCGACTCAGTGGAACTCGCCGCACCACGTCGTGACCGACGCCGCTCGAAGTGCGCGGATTCAACGCTTCGCACAGATGCCGTGATCCCCGACTTCGCGCATCAGCTTGTTTTCACTCTTCACCAAAGGTACTGTACTTGGGGGTCTAGGCGACTCCGTGTCCGGCGCCGCTGGTGTCGGCTTGTTGGTAACGACTCCGTCACGATGCTGTATTAACACGTCATCGAAGCATTTTTGTGTTTCTAAGCACTATTTTTGAGTTTCATCTTTAAAAATTCATAACTTGACTTGTGTATGTCGGATTTTTGTCGTTTTGGTCTTGTTTTGTTTAGATAAATATTTTCTAACCTGGTGTTGTGTCATTTTGTAGTGTTTTCATTAAGTTACTGTGTGTGTTGGTACAAATACTTTACACCTAGCACTCTGAAGTTAAGCCTACTGCTCTGCCAAGCTACCAAGGGGGTAAGCAGGGGTTAGCTGAGGGTGATTCTCTTTTACCCTGACTAGAGTGAGGGTCCTTGCTTGAACAGGGGGTAACCTGACTGTCAACCAAAGACCCCATTTCTAACAGGTGGGATAAAGGGATATTGTATACCTGCCTACACACTCTAAATAAGGTGGTGGGATAAAGGGATATTGTGCACTTGTCTATGCACTCTAATGCGGATAGGTTAATGGGATATTCTACCACTGTCTACGCGCTCTGAATAGTGCAGATGGGATAGATGCATATTGCATACCTTTCTAAGCACTCTAAATAGGGTGGATGGGATAGGGGAATATTGCATACCTATCTAAGCACTCTAAATACGGTGGATGGGATAGTATAAACGTAGCAATACACACTAGAGAAGAAGGAATGTTGTTCAATTTTGACACACAGAAACTGCTCTTTCTCTTTTACGCTCTTCACCAACTCACTTCTCTTCTGAAACGTTTTTACTTTTTAATTTAACTTGCTGTTGATAGTTGAACGAGTCTGGATGTAACAATTTCCCAAGCATCCACAGACTCATTGACACAGCGGATGAGCACACAGTGGCTGCTGCCAGCAGACACTCGCCGTCAAGACCTCCTGAAAGGTGGTGATTATCTAAAACCGAAGACATTGCTGGCATTCCTGAGCGTCACCTGATGTTGAAAGAAATCTGCTATTTCACACAACCCTGTAAACTGCTTGACATTTCTACTAGCCAGAAGAACAACAATACACACCTGTAGTTACCTGCCACACACTCACACAGCTGCAGTTTCGACTGCATATATTCCTTTGCTATGTTGATATAATTAATGGAAGCATGGCATTTTAGAAAGGGTACTGACCCCCCCCCACCTTAGCACCAGCAAGACCATGATTTAGGTTTCCCGACCCCCCTAAGCTGAGCGAGCACTGTCAATTTCAGATCTTGTAAAGTGAAAACGTTTTTTTTTTACCAAGTGTCACTTATACTCAAAACAGAAAAAACAAGGGCCTGTCCTGTCTTTTTATATGTAGACTCCTCTGCCCTGAATTTACTATTAACTCGTAGCTTGTGAATACCAAAAAAAGTAAGCTTACACAAAAGTGTAAGTATACCTTTGTGAATCAGGCACTGTAGTTTCAAGTTTCCCTCAGAAAGCTAGTCGCAAAAGCACAGCTAGCAGTAATGCACGCTGCTCTGACGCAACAAGCCATTAGAGTAAGAGCAGTGGTGTATACTGCCTCTTACATAGCATTGCAGGGAGGAGTGGCGATGGAGGTGGCATACCAAAGTGACAAGCTCGTCCTGCCACGTAAGGAGGGAAGCACTTGCTTGCACTGTAGAGGAGAGATGTAGTCTTCCGGGGATTACATAGAAGCCTCATGGATGAACCTTTTCAAAGGTGGTTAGAAAATGCCATTGCATGGGATTTCCTCCATAAACACTTGCAGCAGTTAAACCCTTCCCTTACCTAGTGAGATTGGAACCTGTAAACTACACTTTACAAATTATTATGTGGTGGGTGGTGAACTCACCGCTCTATTTCCAGTTTACCTCAGATTATTTTTATCCACTATACAGAAACCTGAACCGTTTTGTGGAATTCTTGAACTTCATTTTGTCCTTTATATATAGTGGCTTAAAGGAGTGCCTGCTGTACAAGGATGTGATAAAAATTGTATAGCACAGAGTTTCTTAACCTTTAGACTTCCCTGAACTCCCAGTGATTCACTACTGGAAGCCGGGGACTCTTGGTTTAGCAATTTCTATGATTTGAACCTCAAAACACCACACAAAAATATGTATATAACAAACATATATACACTCTATGGAAATTATTTCATTAACAAACAAAAAATATGCAAGCAAATATGTGAAAATGAAGTATAAAAATGAATCTAGTTTTCTTTATAAAATACGAACCTATATGTTAGACTCTAGCATATCTCTTTTTCTTGTTTGCTCCTATTGCAAGCTTTCTTTTTGTCACTCAATACTATTTTTACTTCAATTGATGCCACAAATAGTCCATGCTAGATTCATTTTTCTTTATTTGTGCTACTCTCCCAAATGGAGATATGGATGCCAATTTAATTTTGCGGAACATTTTAAAATGTTACATTTTCAATTTTGCTTTTTTAATGTGTATATACTTAATTAATCAGCTAATAATATTTAATTTTTCAAACAGCTAAAGCCCCCCCCTGAATAGGCATTACAGTTCCCCGTGGGTCTACCGGCCCAAGTTTGATAACCATTGATGTATCATATTTAAAGTGAATTAATTTGTATGAAATAAATTGCTAATAACTTAGTTTTCAAGTAGTGCTTCATGCAACGCAGCCCATTTTAAGCACTGTAAATACTTGTTCCTGTTACCCCAAGTAAAGCACTCTAGTTCCTGACTTCAGATAGACGGAAGGATCATTTAGGCTCGGTAGTCTTCAAACTCGAAAGCGGCAGCACACATCAAATTTCAGTTGGAACTTCTAACTGATACGAGGAATGTGTCTTAGTTTTTGTATATTAGATGTAGTGGTCAGGGGCGTAGTTTCAGAGGGGGTATTTGGGGTGTTACACCCCACTAATAAATGTTTTTATGGACAATAGTTGGGTACTGGTGCTTTCAGCCGGGTATGGTGAGGTGTCTGAAGAGATTTCACAAGGAATGTTTACCTAAACAGACAAAAACACACACACACTCTCCCTCTCTGCTTTGAAAGTCTTCAGAAATGTTGGTTATTTTGCAAAATATTATGTTTTCTCTCACTTAGTATCCCTAACAATCTGCCTTTGTCTCCGTTTCCACTTCCCCTTTATCACCTCTTATGTGCCCTGCTTGTCCTATAATGCTATTTGACATTATATGCAGCATGATTGTTGGGAAAGCTGAAGCTCACACCTCTCCAATCTTACTGACCAAGCTACGCCCCTGGTCCTGGTATGTTTGAGATGATGTGGCAATGCACCTTTTTACTGAACTACACAGCATATCAATATCCCAGTTCTGGGACATTTACATAGCTCTTGCAGTGGACCTCTATATATAGTAACCTGTAGCACATGCTTATGGCCCATTACGGAGACATTTACAGGGCTCTCATATTGCACCTACGTACTGCCCTACTGCATGTACCATTACTACCTCAATGGAACTCTCTTAGTGCCAATCAGTCTTGGTCTCCAAGTGACATTAAGGCCCTCATTACAACCCTGGCGGTTGGTAATAAAGTGAAGGTAATACCGCCAACATGGTAGCCGCCTACAGCCAGACAGAAGTCAATGTTCCGCCCACCATATTAAGACACTGCAATCCGCCACCTTTTCTGGGGCGGTACCAACGGCATCAAAAGCCTGGTGGAAACAATGCACATAAGTGAAAGGACTCACCAATGGAGACACAGGGAACAACCACACCGGGATGGAGCCCAAACTGCATGTCTTCCCAATGATCTTCTAAGTGCTGCTCCACCACGAACACCAACGCCGGCGAAGATGACGAGGGTGACTACAGCCGCCTAGCACACAAGGGAGAGGGGGAGGAAAATAACAGTGACACACACACGCACAACACACACCCCTCACCCCAAACACCATACACACAAGCAACTGCATTACTAAAACATTTTTACCCCGTAACTCGGATGAAAAATGCAAGGACTAAACAATTGCGAAAAAATTAATGTAATTAGAGCAACACATCAAGAAAAATAAGTTAGGCAAGATAATAGATATATACATATGTACAGTAAAAGGGACACAGTCCAGTCCACAATGTTCGTAGGCAACATGGCCACCGGCCAAAGTCCACGGCCACACATGTCACCTGCATCATCAGGGAGAGAACACTGCAGGGGCATCAGTTGGTAAATAGGCAGGCACCTCAGCCGGGAGATGAAACAAGACCAATGGTTCTGGAGGGGGCAACATGCCCTGTGCTTTGTCCTGGGGAGTGCAAGGCCGCAGTCTCTCAGGTGGGTGACTTACCCATGTGCTCTGGAGGGGGCAACATGCCCTGTGCTTGGTCCTGGGGAGTGCAAGACCACAGTCTCTCAGGTTGGTGACTCCCCACAGGTTCTGGAGGGGGCCTCATGACCTGTGCTCTTGATCCTGGGGAGTCTGTGGGTGTAGCCTTGGGTCCCTGTAGAGGTGGACACACTGCTGATTGATGTGTCCTGGGGACAGAAGTGTGGGTACGCTGGGTGGGTGCTGTGGTGGTGTTTCCTGATTGTGGAGGCTATGTGGTGGTGTGTGACTGGGCCTGGGTTACCGGTTGTCCAGAGGTTCCTGATGGGCCAGGTTGGTCATTGTTAGACCTGACAGCCTTAGGGTGGCCATACCTAACTTTTTGCCTGCCTCCATCCACTTTTTAGATACTGTTTTTGCTGATTTTAAGACTCTGCACACTTTATCATTGCTAACCAGTGCTAAAGTGCATATGCTCTCTCCCTTTAAACATGGTAACAGTGGATCATACCCAATTGGACTATTTCATTTACTTACAAGTCCCTAGTAGAGTGCACTATATGCGCCTAGGGCCTGTAGATTAAATGCTACTAGTGGGCCTGCAGCACTGATTGTGCCACCCACTTTAGTAGCACCTTAACCTTGTCTCGGGACAGCCATTGCAAGTCCTGTGTGTACAGTTTCACTGCCAATTCGACTTGGCATTTAAAAGTACTTGTCAAGCCTAAAACTCCCCTTTTTCTTCAAATAAATCACACCTAAGGCATGCAATGGTAACCCACAGGGGAGGGTGCTGTGTGGGCAAAAGGCAGGATATGTACCTGTGTAGTTTACATGTCCTGGTAGTGTAAAACTCCTACATTCGTTTTTACACTGCTGTGAGGCCTGCTTCCTTCATAGGCTAACATTGGGGCTGCCCTCATACATTGTTTGAGTGGTAGCTGCTGATATGAAAGGGGTAGGAAGGTCATATTTAGTATGGCCAGAATGGTGATACAAAATCCTGCTGACTGGTGAAGTTGGATTTAATATTACTATTTTAGAAATGCCACTTTTAGAAAGTGAGCATTTCTCTGTACTTAAATCTTTCTGTGCCTTACAATCCACATCTGGCTGGGTTTAGTTGACAGCTCCTTGTGCATTCACTCAGACACACCCCAAACGCAGGATGCTCAGCCTCACTTGCATACATATGCATTTTGAATTGGTCTTCCTGGTCTGGAAGGGGGGAAGGGCCCGACACTTGCATGTCAAAGGACAGTAGCCTGCCCTCACACAAAGGACTGCCACACTCCCCTACTGGGACCCTGGCAGACAGGATTGAACTGAAAGCGGACCCTGTGCACTTCTAAGCCACTCTTTGAAATCTCCCCCACTTCAAATGCACATTTGGGTATTTAAACAGGGCGTCTGCCCCTACCAACTTAGACACTTCCTGGAGAAGAAACTTGAACCAGAACCTGCATCCTGCCAAGAACTCACCAGTCTGCTTTTTGAAAAGGACTGCTGCCTTGCTGTTGCCCTGCTGCCTTTCTGCTCTCTGGCTGTGGTGAAGAAGTGCTCTCCAAGGGATTGGCTAGAGCTTGCCCCTGTTCCCTGAAGTCGCAGGATCAAAAAGACTTCATTTCTACAAGAAGGACTCCTTGTGCAACGCAATTCGATGCACAGCCTGCCAGAAACTATGCACAGCCTGCACTGCTAGGAAAATTTCACCGCACGCTGAACCGGAGCGGCACAGCACGACTGTGCATCGAGAAGATTGATGCAACGCCAGCGTAGCAACCGGAAATACGACGCACGGCCCACCGGATCGACGCACCACCGAGCCGGAATGACACAGCCCAACTTCCAGAGAGGAACTGATGCAGCACCTGCCGTGTGGTAGAAACTTTTACGTAACGCCCACCGAATCGCTGCAGCTCCTATCCACGCATCATCCCTGGGGCATCTGAAAACCCTGCAACACAAAGAGGATCCACGACCGAATGCCAGAAATTGACGCACAGCCGTCCCTGCGTGAGAAGTAAACGACGCATCACCGTGTGCAGCCTGAGAAATCGACGCACACCCTCTTGATTTCCACGCATCTCCTCCTCTGCTGTTCTTTGCAGAGATTTTGCACGCAAACCAGGTACTTTCTGCTTGAAAGAGACTTTGGCCCTGATTATGACATTGGCGGTAAGTCCCACTCACCGCCATGCTGACTGCGCCAACAAACCGCGGCCGCAGCGGATTACCGCCACCCATATTATGACCCACACATAGCAATCCGTCACTATACAGCCACACACACAAGTCCGCCAGCACAAAGGTCAGTGATAAACTGGCGGTAGCAAAACCCACACCGTTACGCCAACAGAACTACGCCCACAGCATTATGACCCACGAATCACCGCAGTGGACATTCAATGGCACTAAATCATTGGCGGTACATACTGCTGCACTCAAAATACACACAACCTAACAAAACCTGACCACATTGGACAATTCAAACTACACACCTGACACACATACACACATGTGACAATAATAAAGTACACTGTTCCAAAAGTATTAAAGAGAGAAACGAATGAAACTATACACACCTGACACACATACACACACCACACCCACATGCACACACCACTATAAAACACACACCCACACTACCCACAACCCTTTACCATTACAAACAAGCGCCACAAGAGAGATAGCAAAACCACAGACAAGACCACAGACACACACCACCGAAACCTATACACCATCCACGCACCCTACATCACACACCCCAACACAGCACCCCACACACCCTCACCCACACCACTCACAATACACCCATGGCACCACAACAACACCCCAGGTTCTCTCAGGAGGAGC